>NC_136626.1:37370066-37887566 GCF_933228915.1 Telmatherina bonti
AACTCCCCTTAGATGTATACTTCAGTATTCAGATATTTACCTTTTAATGTTCACGCACAATGATAAAAAGAAAAAGAAATATTTTTCCACGTTTCACTTCATCATGTCAACGTTAAAAATTGAAATTATGTCACGTCTTTCTCAAAGTTCAGGCCAACCTGAACAGTCCAGATGGCTGCCAGGCTTCTTAAACTGTTTTAGACCCATAAAAGAGTTAACAGCACCTGTTTTCTGCACATCTCTTCATCTGAACAGGAAGCATTTATGTTTAAATTTACACATGCAGAAGCATCGTACATGGTATCCCTCCCTTCTTGTTCCTTATCTTGTATTTTTATCCCTTCTCAGCCTTTCTATCGAGCTGCTGGTCATACTGTAACACACTGCTCTGTTAACATCATGGACCCTGCAGGAAGGGCACCGCTATGTTTGGGCCTTATTTACTCAGTTTCCTTGGAGCAGGCCGTGAATATCTAGACTATGCAATGCCTCAGTGGTGACCAGTTTTCTAATGAATGACTTTAGTTTAGTTCAGATTTTTCCCCAAAACTTTGAAACAGTAAAAGTATTTCTTATTACTTAGATTTTTTATTTGTTTCTTTTGTTTTTGCTTTTTTTAAAAATGTTCCTTGTTTTCTGTTTGTTTACTGATAGTAAGAAAAATCATGTCACTGAGGAATGGTTATGTGCTGTAAATGGTCATTTACTGAAGTGTCTGACCCAGAAACATGCAGTTTCTGCAGCGACCTGTCCAGGTGTAGCTGACTGCTGGGAAAAGCTCCAGCTTCCTGCGACCCCAACAAGGACTAAGCGCTTTAGAGAATTGATGTGAAGCATCTGTAACGATGTTGTAAAAAGGAAACCCGATTACCTGCTGCTTAGTTAGTGAGTCTTTTAAACTGTCATTCATTTTATTCTGCTAGTTTAAATGAAATCATTTTTTGTGGCCCTTGGTTTGAGCAGCAACGAACTAAACTATATAAGGGGTATATATGGATAAAAGAGCAGAAATCCACTCACATGTGGATTCTCCCCTCAGTGGGTGAAGCTGACATCGATCCCTGATGGATGTGTGCAGCTTTGCTCAGCAGCGATGGAGACGCAGCCGCCGCTTTACTTCTGATCTGAAAGTCTGTCTGGATGTTGGCTGAAAAGAAAAGACGGCCGATTTGCAGCTTATTCTGAGCAGCTTTGTCAAAGTCAGACGCGCTGCTCTGTTTGGACGAAGACTTTAACACATCCACAATAAATCATTTGATCACTCAGTCTGTTAACTGGGATGTGGACATGGACACCTAAATAATTCAGTAATGTCATGCAATCTCTTTAGTCTGAAGTTTAATGTAGTTATCGTTGTCAGGAAGCAGGAAAAGCAGAATAAAGCTTTAGCTTCGCTACCTGCAGTTAGCCAAGCCTTCTTGTCCAACCAGGTCCTGTAAACGTCCGTGTGTGTCTGTCTTGGGACTGCTGATTGACAGCGATGTCCGGCTGATCAGGTCCAAGATGGTTTATTTATTATGCTAATCTCTGAACAGATACACATATTTAACTTTTTGTTTTCATTATTTATTTTCTCCTGCAGTTGTGTGGAGTGTTGGGACGACGCCATAGCGCCCTCTATTGGCCAGCTGCCACTGGTCACCCGGGTCTTAAGGACCAGGAGTCCTCAGTCCTGGTCCTTAAGGATCCTGCAGATTTACCTTGTGTCCCTGCGGGAACACACCAGACCATACGTCTGCTAAACACACATTCATCTGAATCCGGTTTATTGCAGCTGGAACGCTCAGAAAACCTGCAGGACACCGGGGACCTGGACTGAGGATCAGTCTGTACCATCATTCTGCTTTCAGATAGAAAGGGCCATTGGTGGTCGCCATGTTTGTTTCTCTCCTCTATGAAGAGGAAATGTGCAGTTCATGCACCCGAATGTCTTCTGCTTCCTGACTACTCCGGTTTTTTCTGCTGTCGGATAAACTTCTCCTGCACCTCACGGTCGCTGAAGTATTTATTTCTCACATCAATAAAAAATCTTTTCATTTCAAGCCCAAATGTATTCACTGATAAGATGTTTTCAGGAGTCAAGTTGCAGCACAACTCTAATCCACAGAGGAGAGGGGAAAGCATGACTCAGCAAAACAGATCTCTTTCAGGACAGCAGGTTCATCACTGTTTCCTTCTGGATGTACAATATAGAATATTAACCTGGAGACCAGTGCTGGGATCGTTACTTAAATAGTATAACTAAATACTTTTAGTTTCAAAACCTGAGTAGGTGACTGAATTACTGATTCAAAGTAACCATTTACCAGGAAAGGAACCATTTCTGCTTCCTGCGAGAAAGAATTTGGATGTTTTTGGAGAAGTCAGTTGAAATGAGAAGAGCAGCTGGTACTTGTACGTGTCCTTCTATATTTACTTCACGTCAACAGACAGAGAGGTTCATCCTCCAGTATGATCTTTGTAACTACAGTAAACCATAGGAAGCGTGTTTACCTCTGAAGCAAATGAAAAACTCCCAACCTGAGAGAACTGGTTAAGTAAACATGTACTTCCTAGTATTTTCTTCCACACCATTATACTTAAACCCCGTTACCCCCAGCACTTGTCATGGTGTGAAGATGTTGGACCCACATGCAAGATCAAGCAATCTGGAGAATGTGAAAATAGTTTATTGGGGAACTGAGGGGATGGTTCCAGAAGACCCAAAGGCGGGGTTCTCTGCAAAGATAGATTTATGAGAAACAGAATGATGGAATAAATCTCTGGGAAGTGAAGATGTCCTACTTGTTTCGGAGTTGCTGTGAATTTGGGTGATGTCAGGAGGTCCGAGAGGATTGATGTTGGCAGTGGGAGCCAGTGAGGGTCCTTTCGGTGGAGGGTGGATAGGCAGCGCCAAGCTGATCGGATCCGGAGGATAGCCAGTGGAGAGAATGCCAGGTTCTTGGTAGGGAGTGGTTGCTGGAGATGATTGGCTGCTGGGAGGAAAATCACAGGTAGCTCGGGAGAGTCCACAAAGGAGTGTCTCTGGGGAAAAAAAACAAGAATTCTTAAAGTTTCACTCAAAGGTTAGAGGACACAGGAATTCAGTGGAGGGTTTAGGTTTTACCACAGAGGATCAACGCTCAAGCGACGAAGGACTGGCAGTCAGCTCCAGATATAGTGCTGGTAGATGATCCCTAATTCTCCACAGGTGTGCAGGTCTGCTCACCTGTGGTGAAAACACCCTCCAGAAAACGGTTCCTCTGGCTCCCTCTGGTGGAACCTGAAAAATGCTTCAAAGAACCCAGACCCCCTGACAGCACTGTTGGGGACCGCTTGGAAATGTTGTTTACCAGAAATAACGCGGTGTACAGCAAACTGGGAGAATTATATCTGCCATAATGGGACAAATAACTTGGTAAAGTGAAGACTTTGCAAAACAAGATTTAATTCTTTGTCAAAGCTGTGATGATTGAAACAAAAATGGAATAAACACACAGAGCGTCACACTGTTGTGGTTAGATTTGAAGTGATAAGAAGGAGAAAGTTGTCTAACCAGACACACAGGAACACACTGGATGCTTTGCTCTTATTAACCTGCTTTGCAGATTTGGAGGATTTTCCTGATTTATGAGTGCAGGACACCTCACAGCCATCTGCATCAACATAAACATGACTTATCTAACAATGTGCAGGTCTCCTTCACACTGCCAAAGTGGCAGGACCCCCTCAGCTCGGTCTATGGGACCTTCAGGGTGGCTGGTTTTTACTGGTGTAAAGACACTGGCAGTGGGTCCTTTGTGCAGTGGGAGCTGTGGAAGCTGTGGGCAGGGATCTCTGTGGGTTAATCCAGTGCATCTGGCTCGTGCACATTTTGATTAGGATCGGCACAGTTTGGAGGCTAGGGTTCTGCCTTGGGATCTTTCTTGTTGTCCTTGATCCTGGATCTGTTCGGAAACAGTTTTTGCAGTATGGCTGACGAACGTTGTCCCTGGACGCTCACAGAAGCTAACCTGTCCTCACTGTTAGCACACAGTACACATGACGGATGCAACGGTGTCCCGTCCCCAGTTTTAAGGAAGCTTCAGTGCTTCTGGTGGAGATAAAAACAGAAGTGCTGAAGGTCCGTTTAGAAAGTTGGAACATTTAATGTTAAAGTCAACACCATTTCATTAGGATGGTTGGGAAGCTTCCGAAACAAAAAGGATTTGAAATGTTTGAGAAAAAGTCCATCTTATTTGACTTTCTATCTCTATTGCTGACACTGTGAGAGAGGAACAGAGCTCTCCCTCTCTCACAGTGTCAGCGTTGCTTTTCCTTATGAAAGCAGAAGAAATGTAAGATTTTGTCTTGGGTCATTATTACCTGCTGGAGAACCATCTGTTCATTGAGTCTGGCTGACAACTGGGCCAAACACACACACGCACACACACACACATGCATGCAAACACATAGACACACAGTCTGAAGGTTTGCCAGGTTGATTTAGAGAAAAAAGATTTAGTTTCAGACAAAATTGGGAGAAAAGCTGTATCCATATGGGAAGGTAGGTGTGCTTTCATACTATCCTGTGTTTCTACATCCCCGTATGTTTGCATAGTGCTGCATACATCTCCATGTATTTGTGTCAGGTTCCACTAATGTGACACATGTGTAACAGCATGATGAAGTAGCCGGTGGGCATTCGCTGTGTTCCTGTGTTCCTGCATTAGGTACAGATGGGGAAGGCCACCAGCCTCCTCTCCCTGCCAAGCCATGCAGTTCTGGTTAAGAGGAGCACATCTACACATAATTAAACCCACAACCTCTTAGAGTCTCGCTGCCTCGCCTTCTAGTTCTACAGTAGTGCAGGAAAGACAGAATTTCCTTCCACACTGTCAAGGAAACAATAGAGAGCATCAGATTTATGCTGAATGTCTGCCGACTGAATGTCAGGAGCATTTTTCTTTCTTTGTGAATAAAAAATGGAGCCATTGAAGAAATAACTGGAGAAAATATTCTGACCTTTGTGAGCATCCCTTTTTCTTTCCACGGCTGCGTCTTTTCCACAGGATGTCTTTCCACGTGCATGTTCAGGAGCTGCATCAGCTGGAGCATCTCCATCCGTGCAGTAATCATCCAACAGGAGGACCCTGCCTCTTAGCTAGGTTATACCCTGTCTCTTCTGGTGGCAGAAGAGACAGGGTATAACTTTGTATGTCTGCTGCCATGCATTTCTCTTTGGACAAGCCTGCGTTGACATGCATGCCACCTGCTTCTGTCAACATACTCTGGTTCTGATAGTTTCTTTCTCTTTAAGCAACGGTAGGAAGAAGCAGCCGGTATAAGTGCTCTGTCTGTGTGTGTATGTGTGTGTGTGTGTGTGTGTGTGTGTGTGTGTGTGTGTGTGTGTGTGTGGGTGTGCAATGACAGTGGTAGGTGATAATGAGTGATGTGCATTAGTCTTCATCAGCAATCTAAGCTATATTTAGAGCTAATTGTGTTTTGTGTACAGAGGGCTTGAAAGAAGGCGTGACTTTCACCGCAGTAGAAGTTCATCATAACTCAGTCAGCGGGGGGGGGGGGGGGGGGGGGGGGGGGGGGGGACAGACAGCTCTCATTTGTCTCTCTGGTTTCCTGCAGACAGTTTGTTGTTTTTGTTTTTGTTTTTTAGAAAATCTGCATTGTTCAGAAGATATCTACAGAAATCCACTTTTTCCTTGCTGTAGCGTATTAGATGTATTGAATAGCAAGCAGTAGATGCTATTTTGGAACATGAGTCTCACATCCATACTGTACCCTTGTCACTGCGGTAGTTTGTATTGTAGAACACATTTCTAGCAGTGAGACTTTCTCTGCTCTTGTTGAAGTCTTGACACGTCTTCCCAGAATGTTCTTTTCCTATTGCACCTTCACACTCTCCTTCCATTACAGATTGATTACTACAACATATTTATTCAGTACATTCCTTAACATCACAATGCCTTTCTATATTTGTGAATGAAGAAATCACCCTGTTGTTTGAAGATAACCCTCCCCAGCATGCCAGTCCTATATAATCTGTACATCCTGGCCAGTTAATTCTCCAGTACAGTTTCAGCAGAAGAGATGTGTGTTCCCAGGCGGCAGATATCTCCTGTACATGTAGTACATGTCAGCACAACATGCAACACAGACAAAAATCACAGTATTTCCTGTTTCAAAACTACTTCCAATAACATGTACTGATATTTAAAGAGGTGAATTATCAATATATTTTAAATAAAGACAATTAATAGTAACTGGATTAAGCAGGATATGAAACATAACTAATGCTGTGCTACATTTCTCAGGACTGAAACTTCTGCTTTCATTTCCTGGATGTGTTCTGCATTTGCAGCCTGGGAGTTGTTGTCCATGAAGATAAACACATAAGTGCATTTTAACAAAGGCTGCTTATTAGGACCTGAAAGCATCACAAGCCAGTGCATCTGGTGACATGTGGATAAAAGGTTTAAATATGCTTTAATAGAAACTGTGTTTCTTTATGATTGGCGGTCATAGAGGCGGTCATAAACCTGAACCTGAATCTGAACTTTTGTTTCTCTGTTTTCACTGCAAACCAAATTATCCCATCAAAACATGACAATGTGAACGATGCGTATTGGCCTTTACGTTGTTTAATGACAAAACTTTTCCACAACATTACAGACCAAACTCTTCAGCTACGTCTCCTCTCACTCAAAATGACAAAATGTTGCCGATGTCAAGTAGAGTTTTCCAGATCATTTTTACTCGTCCACTTGCTTTTAGTGGACGGAAAGTCAGTTCTCAGAAACTGAAGAATGGGTTTAACTAATAATAACTAATATAAATGAATTCTGAGTTAAAAGATCGGCTGGACTTTAAATTTAGTTCAGTTTTCTTCTTCACCACTTCAGTCTTATATTCCAGTGAAAATTAATTTCCTTCCAATTAACTCTTATCAATTTTTATGGCACATAAATTTAATTCATCACAGTCTTAATGCTCTATATAACATATTTATTGCATCAAATCATTTTATTGCATTCTTTCATTTCCTTATCAGGTTTTAAATATGTCTCTTTTATTAGTGTTTTTAGGTTGTATTTTTATACAATAGTATAAAAGACATGCCTGTGCTGATCGATGCACACTGGTTGTATTTATGTAGCTGTCTCATCCAATCCTACTCAGGTTATAAAAGACCAGTTCAAGCTTCTAAAAACAGTTTGATGCATTTTTCATCAATCTTTGTCTTGCTAAGTAAAATATCCCTAACATCCCGTTTTGGCTTTTAACGTTGAATGTTGTTCATCTCATCTGCACACATCATTTGTATTGATATTATTTATTTTTGTACTCAACATCTTTTTTTTTTTTTTTTTATTACATTTAAACCATTGTTTTCACACAACTTTTACACACTTCCTATTTATTAACTTACTACTCTAATTTCTGCCTCACAATGACGAAATCTATAAGAGGATGAATAATTAAACTTTCATAAACAGCTAGCAGTTCATCTTTTTACTTGACACTACATCAATTAGCATCACTCATTAACATAATTAACAGCTTTTAGGACTGCAATTTAACCATAATGAGTCATAAATTGTTCATCAAGATGCTTTCCTTCCTCTGCTCTCCACATAAACACAACCCCAGCTTCAGTTCTTCACCATCATTCCTCATCAACATCTTATCCGTTGGCTTTTCTTCACCATGTATGATCAACAGAAAGAAAAGGCGATGGTGAAAAAAATCCAGAGTCCTTTAAAACCAACTTGTGCTGTACAAAACATGCTTTTCTATTTCCCTCAGAAAGATGTTGCCCTAATTTCCATCTTAGTCTACATGATAGAGAGCGTAAAGTAATGAAATCCATACCTTTATGATGTATTCATTATTTTCCCACGATGTTACATAAACGCTGTCTGACCGTAATATTTCCTGAGTGTGTCGTTATCTATCTGACATATAATAACCAGGGATAAAGTGGGCTGTCTGGGACCTAGCCCCATCCCATTAGCCGATGTAGCATCATGTGATCCAAAGGAATAAAGCTTTATCATGATTTTGGGTTCTGAATAATTCTCTAGATATTGTTACTTTTGTGATGTCATTGAAAAGATGAGCTGAACTGCATCAGATCTCTGGAGAATTTCATTTTTCACAAGTTAAATTTGAACACTAAGTAACGAGTCAGGGAGACCTCAGCTAGCTAAGATGTCTTTTACTGGTAACGTTTCAGTTACATGAAGGTCTGCATCACTGGCGTTGGGAAAAATTAGTCCCTGCCACCCTGACAGCAGCGTATGTCGATCCTTTCTGAGTAAACAGTGGTGGGAAGTGTTTGCTGTTTCACGGCTGCAACAGACTGTGGAGGTCTGTGGACACCAGCTGAACCATGGACTTTTGATGTCATCAGTGGTCCCTTTTGGTTCTCTGCAACTCTGCAGCCATGAGACAACTTAACCAGAAGGTGCTAATAATCAGGCAAAGCCCTGGATAAGGAAGAGAGGATCTCTGTGACAAAGCAAGCCTGAGTGGTACAGAGGAATAAACATATTTTTCATCAGCAGCCATCTTTTCACTGTGAACGGGGTCAATGAGTTGCATTGTATGTGTCGATGGTGCCCATTTACACCAGTCATCATTCTCAAATCAGCGATAACAGTCCTCATTATCTTCACCTCACATTCCTGTAAACTCAGTCATTAATAGTGAGTACAGAGGACATGGACAGTTCCAGCAGTCTGACAGACAGAAAAGAAAAAATCAACAACATAGATTTATGCCCCCCCCCCCCCCCCCCCCCCCCCCCCCCCCCTCTTTATTATAGACTGGCTGACTCCAGTGCCAGGTATGTTGCTGGAGCCTTGTTCTCCATCCTTTTATAAACTGGCAACCAACGCCACACTCTCTGGAGGGAGGGGGAACAACGCTGTCCATGTTTTCTCTTTGGACTGCAGTTCTGATTTGAGACACTAGGTGTCACTAGATCTGTTTCCATGATAGTTTTTTACAAGAAAAATAGGCGATATTAATACATTTTAACAATCAACTTCGATTTGCTGGTGTTTCAACTGAACAGTGTTTAGTATCTAGTCATAAGCATCTGTAACCGTAAAATCTCACCTGGTTGATGAAATTTTAGGAGAATTGCTGTTTATGCAAGGTAGCAACCATAGACTGTATGGTAGCAGCGTAGCGTTATTTTGGAGTTTTCTACTTGCTGCGAAGAATTCGCTGTTTGTTCCACATCACGCCATCTTTACCGGTAATGAACTTGTCATGACCCCCCCCACGTCACATCCGGGAACATGTGAATGTGATAAAAGTGTTTCCATTAGACTTTTATGATATTTCTATTTCTATTCCAAGTCTGAATAAAACACGTCATGAGAGCGTAAAATCTTTTCAGTTGGAATTGAGGCTTTTATTTTCAAAATATAGGTGTTTTCATGAACACATTTATTTTATTGTGGCATTTAATTTTTGCTTAATTCAAGGAGGAATGGAAATGTAACTATTGTTACTTATTTCACCTTTAAAAATGAATAAGTTAAATTAAAAAGACCTACTATTTAGAAAATAATCAACTGTTCATTTAGAATATTTGTCTGATGTAAAAGAAAAGGGAAATCTGTAAAATTTAAAAGCAAAGTTAGTATTTTTTTGTAAAAAATATGCAAGCGGTACATGATTACAACAATGGATTCAGAAACTACTCTTTTACTGGAAAGGTGATGCGTGTTTAAAATAGATGTTTATATTGTTTAGTTCAGTTTTCCCATGATGCCTTTGGGCATTCACAGTCAGAGGGGTTTTAGACTAATATGACATTATTACAGCACAGGGTGTCATACGACCGACCATCACTGTTCTGTTTTTCTCTAAGAACATGTTTGGCTCTCAGAGCGAATTGCTTGCCAACTACCTTCCAACTGGCCTGAATGCTGTCAGCAAGTCAATATGTTGTTCTGCTTGACCGCTGCGGCGGCTTCTCTTTGCCCCGAGGTTGCCTCTCAGGTATTGCAGATGGTTGAGAAGGCAGGCTTTTTGACATGTGTGTATGCTGCATTTGGAGCAAATATAACACGGCTCACGTGTCCAATAATGTGGATGGATGACACTCCATACATGTCCACATGTTTCTAAAAGCCTGCTGTCTTCACTTTAAAAAAGAGAAGAAGAAGATGAAGCCCAACATGTTGAGCATAAAAGGGCTCATAAGAGAGTATTGACCATCTGATTGGACTCATCATACACTGCAAAGACTCAACATTTATCCAACTATTACAGAAACAGACAAAATATGCAATAACTTCACAAATGTTTCAGTCAAAACTTCCAAAGTCGTGTTGTTCTGTTGTTTGCATGTCCCAGTAGGTAGTGAAAATGATACGTTGAGCAAACGTGACAAATTCCTGACCCAGAGACTCACGCAGTTCAGTGATATTCAGCCATCATTAATCTTATTATTTACACCTGTGCTCTTCCCACTGTGACAAGTTAAAAAGGTCTATCTTCTCTCTGGCTTGCACCTAATGTACATGATCAGTTAGTGAGTCAGTCAGGTGTCACCTTGGTGAACAGCCAATATAGCTGCTTGCCAGCCACAAAATGAAGGTTTGGGTTTTGATAGATGGACGTAAATTTTCTCCTTATTCGAAAGTGCAGTCTGGAAGCTGTGTGGCAGGCTCAGGATCTCTGTGTGGATTTTACCTGATAAAGAGCAGCGAATCAAACCACAGCTTTCGTTTTTGCCTTTTCTCGTGCAGTTCACACTTCGATGCAGGATGCTGTCAGCATTACTTCACCTCGTAAAACCATAGACTGTATATAAAAGATGGGCGGAGCCTCTGTGACGTAACCCGTAGCTTTCTGAAGAGCTGAATTGAAGGTGGTTCCTACCATCGCCATCTTGGCTGGGGCATGCATGTCGTCTCAAATATGGGCAAAGAGGTGGAGCTGAGAGGGGGGCTGTGAGCGTCATGGTGGATGATTAACATCGAGCGAACTCAGAGCTTTCTGTAGCTAATAGCTAACCGAGCTAACCCGGAGATAACAGGAGCTAACCAGCTAATGCAGGTATGCGGGCTAAAGCTAAGTCACGTTCTTAACCGGCTAAAAACCGCGGTTGTTCTACGTTCTTCTGACTTGAAGCCGGAGATTGGTACCTGTCAATCAAAATGACACGCCCCTAAATATGCCAAATTTAGAGATTAAATTACTTTTAAACGTGCGAGTTAGAAAAAAATTCCCTCCCCCCACAGTTGTCATGAAGGTTTCCGCTGTAAACATGTTTATTTCTGCTGTAAACGTGTTTATTCCTGCTGTAAACGTGTTTATTTCTGCTGTAAACGTGTTTATTTCTGCTGTAAACATGTTTATTTCTGCTGTAAACATGTTTATTCCTGCTGTAAACATGTTTATTTCTGCTGTAAACATGTTTATTTCTGCTGTAAACATGTTTATTTCTGCTGTAAACATGTTTATTTCTGCTGTAAACATTTTTATTTCTGATGTAAACATGTTTATTTCTGCTGTAAACATTTTTATTTCTGCTGTAAACATGTTTATTGCTGATGTAAACGTGTTTATTTCTGCTGTAAACATGTTTATTTCTGCTGTAAACATGTTTATTTCTGCTGTAAACGTGTTTATTCCTGCTGTAAACGTGTTTATTTCTGCTGTAAACGTGTTTATTTCTGCTGTAAACATGTTTATTCCTGCTGTAAACATGTTTATTTCTGCTGTAAACGTGTTTATTTCTGCTGTAAACATGTTTATTTCTGCTGTAAACGTGTTTATTTCTGCTGTAAACATGTTTATTTCTGCTGTAAACATTTTTATTTCTGCTGTAAACATGTTTATTGCTGATGTAAACGTGTTTATTTCTGCTGTAAACATGTTTATTTCTGCTGTAAACATGTTTATTTCTGCTGTAAACATGTTTATTTCTGCTGTAAACATGTTATACCCCTGAATTAGGGTAGAAAGAATCACACAAGTGATTATTACTACTTCTCTCATGCGGTGGGTTTATTACAATGCAAAATACATATTTTATGTAAAAAATGCAAATGAAGTCATGAACAAACATAAGACAACCGCTAAGTTTCCCGTTGCACGGCACGTATTGAGGTAAAACCATTACATCTCAGCAGAGCATAAAACCTCACTTTGACTTCACTAAACTAGTGTAAAACATGCTGTAATATGTTTAAAAACTGTAAACACCAAAACATTTACAATATTCACCATTATCTGAATCAGTGTAGAAAGAATCACATGAGTGATTATTACGGCTTCACTCATGCGGTGGGTTTTTTACAATGAGTACTGTTCTTCCAGACCGAGTGTGAGTTCACACTGCTCTACACCGACACACTGGACCCATTCCATCCCCCACCAGTAGTGGCGCTGCATGAAGAGTTTCATATCAACTGTCCTCTAACTCCACACCCGATCACATGGCTGAATCCCTCAGCCACACGTCATTCAGATCTGCAGAGACCAGACGTGCTGTGTTGGAGAAGAGATACATCTTAAACTCCTGAAGTCGTTCCACTGGATGCCTTTCCGTCAGAGGATAGAAATAAAGTTCTGCTGCTGGTCTATTAAGCTCTGAATGGTTCCGGACCAAAGGACATCAGAGACCTCCTGTCCCGGTATGAACCTACCAGACCCCATCAGGTCATCTACATCTGGTTTATTATCAGTCCCAGGAGTCAAAACAAGACCTGCATTCAGCTTCTATGCGCCTCATGTCTGGAACAAACTCCCAGAAAGCCTCAGATCAGCTGGAACATTCAGTTTCAGGTTAAATAGAGGTTAATAGAGGACCTTCCTGTTCCCTGCTGCATTTCAGTAGATTTTATTCAGTTATTTTGAGTTTATTTCAATTCCAAATCTGCATGTTTCTTTACTTCATGTTGATTCTTTTCTCATGCTTTCTTGTTTTTACTTTTAAAGTATGCTTCTGTTTTTTTCTAATGCTCTGTTGTCTCTGTAAAGTTGTTGAATTGTCCTGTAGAAATAAACTTGGCTTGCCTAAAGTTGCAGGAGAATAACGTGATCTGTTGGTTGATGCAGAACAACCTCTGTGTCCCTCAGAGTAAAATCTGGAGCTGCATCAGATCCCTGCAGGCATGGGTTGATTATATTTCTATCAGACCTGTTAAACAGTTCCTCTACATCTGCTGTTCTTCCTGTCCAGAGCCACCTATCATCATACAAGCATTTATGTTTGGGATGTGCTTACCCACAATGCTGTGCACTGAACCCACAATGCACTCTTCTGTGTAGTCTACTTCCTGTATTTAGTCCACTGATGCAGGCTGAGAGTTGCATTTGTAGGCAGACTGATCGGCTCCTTTCATCCAAATCAGAGTTAGTTTGCACATTCAGCCCGTTCCAAATGGACTTTCCAAGCAAATGTTGGAGGACTGGAATGAGAAGTGCTGGTGTGAGTTCATCCTCAGAGTAGCAAACACACATTGATACCAGTGCTTGAAGCATAGCAGTGCTGGATGCTAAAAGCTTTAATTTTACATCTTTCTACATAATAATTTCCATACATTTGTACACTGTCATCACACTTTGCTGTTTCCCAGAAACGAAGTTCCAGCAGCAAAAAGCTCCTTTAGTTTTCAGATGACATTATCCATTTGGCCCTGCGATGGACTGGCGAGCTGTCCAGGATGTACCCAGCCTTTCACCCAATGACTGCTGGGATAGGCTCCAGCTTCCCCGCGACCTTTCATCAGACTAAGCCGTTCGGATGATGAATGATTGAATTTTCCAGTTAAGATGAAAAGTTAGCACATATATATATATATATATATATATATACTGTATATATTTATTGTTTGTCTGAAAATGTTCCAGAAACTCCCCAGAGGTAAGACATGCTACGTTCATGAGGTTCATGGAAAGCTTTACATGTATGAAGGAAGACTCTGGATAAAAGGTCATTATCTTTGATTCCTAATGTTCTATGATGTCATGATTATAGAACTTATTTCTCTCCATAACAAATTATTTACCCACACCCCAAAACTGTTGAAGATTCTCTTCTTCCACACTGACAATAAGACCTGCTTGACTTTCTTGTCTGACCTCTGAGGTCCAGAGTGGATGGAAACTCTCAGCCCCTGCTAACTGAAAGGCTTGATGTGTAATTAATGGCCTGACATGGGCTAATGAAGCTAATGATGCTAACTGCACTAGCATATGGGTGCCCCATGGGGATCCACACTCCACACACTAATTTAGATAAATGACGCCCCAGGTTATGCTCAGCTATTTGCATTTCATTTGGTGGAAGCTATGGGAGAAGCAGGGATTACACCAGGGAGATGACTGTGAGAGATCAAACAGAAGAGGTGTTTAGGGTTGCAGGGATGGAAAGATGGAGGTGTTTACTCCTATGAACGTGTATGAGTGCATGTGGGTGTGGATCTCCCGTTGGCTATGCATGGTGCTGTTGTCAGATAAAAGGATTGGAAGCAGAGGGGGCTGATGGCAGATGTCAGAAACAGAAGAACAGAAGAAGCTATGTTTGTGTGTGTGTGTGTGTGTGTGTGTGTGTGTGTGTGCGTGTGTCCTTCTATGAAAGTACACAGGTTTGTGATTTGTGAACATTGGCCCTTAGGAGGCATGTCCTTGTCAGCCAGGGTGTTCAGAAGCAGAAGATTGGGTTGTATTTGGATTGCATCAGAGCAACAGAAGACACTCTATCCGACATTTTGAAACTTAATCAAACATGCACAAAATAACCAGTATTTCAAACATACTTAATGTAATGTGAAATATTTTGTATTTTCTGTTTATTTTTGCAGCAAATTCTTTCTGAAAACACGATGTCTGCTGTTCATTGAAAACATCCAGCTTTAAGGAGACGTTTAGAACTTCTAACGACCATCCCAGTGTCGTCCTTACCTAGAATAATATTCCATCATCAGTAAAGATGGAGATTCACTTGTTTCTGTTAACTCCACCCCCAACGCCAGCAAAAAGAATCTCAGCTTTATGTATTTATTATCATGAAAATATTTATTTATCACTTTGTTATTGAAGGTTCTGATGGAGGGAATACACAATTCAATTCAATAGAAAAGTCTAAACTTTTGACTTGTTGTGTATGTTTGAACAGTGAAGCTCAAATATGATTTTATATGAAATTGAATTATGTTTTATTTTGAAAAGGTCATATTTATGTATTTTCTAAGGCACAGATTTTTCATCTTATTTAACATCAGGCCTGTAAATCTGCAGTCATCCTATAATCTCACTGATATTTACCCGTGTCTCAGAAAACACAGTGAAATATTACAGAAAATCTGTACGGCTCCAGGCTATTAACAGTTAAATGTGACTTCAGGCCCAGTGGGTTCATTTCCACTTAATCAGAGACACCAGTGGGTCAAAGTGGATCATAGTTTCCAACATTCAGGCGGTTTGTATGACGACGTTTCAGTCATTACAGTATTAAATGGAGGCAGGAGTAATTGAACAAGCGTTCTGACAAGGAAACACTGATCTGGCTGTCAGTGTGAATGCTTCATGGTTTCAGTTTTAATGGAGTCGGAAGCAGCACACATAATTAGTAGTTAAAATTCTCTTTAAGTCACATTCTATATAAAGCTTGTGTTTATGATGCTGGTAGAGTCTGGGATCACGCGCTGCATTCAGCAACACGGAAATAATTATATTACACCTCTTTCACTTGTATTAAACACTGAGTTGCCATGGTAACTTTGTCATAATTAGGCTTCAACAAATATAGACAGTTCATTACATGTGTGAAAATATTAGTTATTTAAACTGGATGTTGCTGCCGAACATGACTGATGGTCTGGATGGTTTTCTATGTAAAAGAAATTGATTGTGATTGTGTTTCCGCCTGAAGCCGCAGTACCTCGGGTCCTCCATCAGCAGCGTGAACGACAACAATGCCAAGGCTCAACATGGCGCAGAGTTCTGGCTTATTCAGTTTAGTGGCTGCTGCTGAATTAATACTTCATTATTTATGAGTAGAGAAGCAGTAGGCTGGTCCTGCTCGACATGGTCCCACATCAATTCTCATCCAGGCCACACGTGCACATGAGCACACTCCCACCAGCAGACGGAGAACATGTCTGTAAAATATGCGGAACCAGTTTACATATTTCCCTCCATGCAGCCAATAAAACCGTAGTTTGATGGTAGTTTTATTTAAAGTGGAACTATTCTGTGCATTTCAGGCTAATTTATTTTTATTTCTGAGACCAGAAGGGCTGGGATTGATGGAGTTATTGTCACAAATGGCTTTATTTACTTCAGACCGACCCTCTCCGTAGGCTGTCAGATCAGCCTGCGGGCAAAACGAGTGGATTGAGACTCTTCCGCATTAAGCCCCGCCTCCCGCCACTGCACTACATCGGGAGCGCGCACCGCACCTGCTTTCACCGTCATTGTAACGTCTCATAAACTGAAGGATTAGGCTAATATGAACTCAATAAAAAAAAAAAAAAAACTACAATGTCAACACATAGCATCCAGCCCTACATGTTGGAACCTGAATCAGAGCCTGAAAACGAAGTGGAAAACAGCAACCCACAGCAACGAATGCAGCAGGATGTCTCTCTTTGGTAAACTCACCAGCCATCGTTGGAAATAACTTTATCCCACGTTTTCCACCCGCCTGATGTATTTGTACATGCCCTTGTTAACCAGTAGAAGGTAACCAATCACCGAACCTTATCCGTCACAAGGATTTCCACGTAGAAAAAACTCTCTAAAACAACGCGTTTTTCGTCGCCATGGAAACCGAATGGAGAGAGTGCTGGAACTCAAACTCAAACATGTGTTTAGGTGATAAAAAAACGGTACCGTTCACATGTCTGATGAGGATTCAACACTGTAACACTGTAGAAAGCTCAGAAAACTCCAAATACCAGAATAGCACCCCTTTAAGGTTTACAGCATCAACGTCTCTGCTGCATCGTTTCCATCTGGTCCAGATTTAAACTGGATCTCCCAACCACACATTTCCCAACGTCAGGATTTTTTAATTTTTCATTATGGCCTGTATACATACACAGTGACATGTCATACAGACATATGTACAACCATTACACAAAGTTATCCACTTATTTAAACAGCACTATCTGGAAATATCAAGCATTTCTCTGGTTTAAGGGGGGGTCAGTCTTGGTTTGACCAGTTGGTTTTATCAGTTCAGCTTTCAGCTGTGTGTCCCTTACTGCCTGTGGTAATGCGGTCCACAGGTTACCACCGCGGACACACATGGTCCCTGTGCGTTATTGCAACAAATTCTCCTTATGACAGAACTGATGTTTGCTAAGTTCCTTCAGTTGGGAGGTTCAACATCCTGCTGTACCTTGCATATTATACATAACTTTATACGTTATATATAAATCCGTCATGCACATTGCTGTTTACCCTTATTTAACCCTAAGTTTTCAGACTGTACATCTGTAAGTCTCTATAGAGTTGTGCTGTTATTGACCCTTACCCTTTAGTTTGAAGTTAAGGCTAATCTATCCTCGTAGTTTTATTTAAAATATAAAAAAACAGAATTATGAATACTTTAGTCAACTACAGACGTTGCCTTTGATTTACTGCATAAAGTTTCTTTTCTCATGAATGATTGTAAAAGATTTAAACTGGATTAACTTCTTTCCTAAGTCGTGTGGTTCCCTACAATCTGGAGAATGCTGACACAAAAATGACAGCTATAATGATGATAATCACAATAATGTTCACATGGAGTGATCTGGTATCACTCCTGATTGTGCATACTTTAGCTTCCTGATGGAGACAGGCTGTGGGGTGGTGTGGTGACTGTTTACAGGAAAAACTTTGCTGGTAAACAGTCTCAGTGACACCACCTAACTTAAGGTTTAAGGTGAGCTGCTTTGAGCTGGGCTCGGCTCCTCGGATGCTATCCGCTGTTTACAGACAGCCCTCGTATAACAAGGACTTCATCAGTGAGTTTGCAGATTATTAGTGCCGATACATGACCAAGTTTTAGCTGTCAGGGATTTTGATGCTATTCTTTAGAGACCCAGCTGCAGTCTCAGTCTTGTGACACTGATGTTGAGTCACTCTGTTGTCTTCTTCAATCGATCTTTCAGACCACATTATATCTTGTTGGCCCATTTAAAAGGAGAGCTATTAAACCCAACAGTGAACCTCGGATTAAAGAGTTAACTCGTGAGACTAGGCGCGCCTGTAGAAGAGCTGAGTGTAAATAGAATAAAGACAAGTTACAAGTGTCTTTCCAGATGCTAAAAGACAGCCGGCACATCTATAATAAAACAGTGAAAGGAGCTTGAACAAGTTATTTCTCTAAGATTATCTCATCCAACTGTCACAGTCCTCGTGTCCTGTTAAAGACCATTTACCACGTTCTTAATGCCTCTCAAACTCCTTGCCTGGAGTCCTCAGTTGAAGTTTTTTTCACTTCTTTGTCAGTAAAATAGCGAGCGCCAGGTCCTTTATAAACCCTCCAACTCATGACCTGTCTGTTCCACGCTGCGCCACGGCCGTTTTTGTGCCTTTCAGTCTATCTGAGGAGATGATAGGTCACATGAGACCCTCAAGTTCCCCAGCTGACCCACTTCCACTGAGGCTTCTTTCAGATGTTTTTCCCTCTATGGAACCATATATTTTGGATATTATAAATGGCAGCCGAACTACTGGGAATGAGCCAGTTAGTTTCAAACATGTGATAATACAACATCTCATGAAAAAATTGACTTGATCCTACAATCCTCTCAAATTTCAGGCCTATTTCAAAACTTCCTTTTCTCTACAAAGTCTCTGAGGCAGTAATTTATGGTCAGGTTACATCATTTCTAGAGAAGTATGAAGTTCTGAAGGTGTTCCAGTTTCAAAACTAAGCACAGCACTGCTAAGAGTTTTTAAGGAAATGCTCCTGGCCACTGATTCTGCACATCATGTTGGTTTGATGTTGTTGGACTAAACAGTGTTTGATACTGTGGACCACCAGAAACTCCTGTCATATCTGGAGAACTTGGTGGGGATTCAGAAATGTGCCTTGCGAAGGCTTCATTTTTATCGGACGGACTGAATTTCTTGTGTCCATATCAGGAGTGCAGAATCATCCACAGTGCAGGCGGTCCTCGGGTGACATGGTTCTCCACTTACGTTGTTTCAACTTAACAGTGCTCATTACATAAATGTAAATACAGAAATAGAGCAAGTTTTTAAGTTACAAGGATAAGACCCATATCAGGCTCTTGCAACACCTCAGTGTAATTTAATTGTTTAAACTATTTTTCTATTAATATGATGTATAATATTTGTATTTACATGGTTCTTTAGGAATCAAGGGAGCAATATGGGGTGTTTAAGGATAAAGATCCAACTTGTGCAGAGTTTTGGGTTACGTCACAGCGATAGGATTTCTTTTTTAAACCAAGGATCGCCTGTACCTAACTTGTTGAATGCCCCAGGGTTCGGTTCTTTGGCCTCTTCTCTTTACCGCCTTCCCCTTAGGTCCATCCTCCTAAGCATGGCATTGCCTTTCACTTTATGCTGATGACAATCAGATATTTATGTCACTGAAGAAAAGTAGTGCTTACTGAATGAAACCACTTTTATGTTGTATTGATGAAATTAAAACATGAATTTCTTGAATTTCCTTCATTTTAATGATAAAAAAAAAAAAAAAAAAAGAGGTGTGATTACTTGGCCCGAATGATGCTTCTTCAGCCTGCTTGGGTCTGAAATACCTGGGTCAGTACCTCAGGTCCACAGGAACAAACCTTGGCAGTATTCTAACATCTGATACACAAATTAGCACTGTTGTTATATCCAGTTTCTTTCAGTTTAGACAACTGTCCAAAGCCAAACCGTTAGTTTCTCATCATGACGTTGAGATTTTATTTCATACTTTTATTACAAATTGCTAAATTACTGCAACACACTTAATATCAGGCTCAGTCAGGCAACTGTTGTCCAACTGCAACTAGTTCAGAACGCTGCAGCTCGGCTTTTAACTGGTACCAATAAAACAAGAGCACATCGTGCTGGTTTTAAAGTCTTTGCATTGGTTACCGGTTTTGTTCTGCACTGATTTTAAAATAATTTTGTATTTAAAGCTGGGTACATAATGTTGGGGAGCTAGCGAGATGTGAAAGTGGTGCCCTGCCTTGGCTCCTCCCCCTGCCTTCACCCCTCCCCTGTCCTGACTCCTCCCCCTGTATTGGCCCCTCCCCCTCTGGTTTTGCTCCTTGCGTGATCCGAGGCTTTTTTATTTGCAGCTTTTTCCACCAACGATTTTCTCTTTCTCGGCTGTTTAGCAGGAGGAGGCAAATAAACCGAACCGGGTCGGGAAATCCTTCCTGCATTTTCTCAGCCATGTTTGCCTTCCGAGTTTCTTCTTCACTACTTTGTATTTTCATCCTAACACGCTGTTTATATGCAGGGTGTGGCTATCAGGTATGCGCTGTTGGAGGGGGAGGAGGGGAGCCGGGAGAAGAAGCTACAAAATATAAGAAATGAACAACTCCATTTGGGTCTGAACGTTTGGATTGGTCAGAGTTTTAACAGATTTACAGTAAACTGAGGGGTCTAACTATATTTCTTATTGTTCATGATTACAGAATGTATAGACTACTATCAGGACGAGGAACCGCTTCACCCAGAGGAACATGTCTCTGAGGAACATTACCTACTAGAGCTTTAAACATCAGCATGGCCTTGTCCCACAGTATCTGTCCAACCTGCTCCAGTCCTCCTACACCCTCTGAGGTCGGCAGATCCCTCCTTGTTGGTTGTTCCTACATTAAATTTAAAATCGAAGGAGGACCGCTTCTTTTCATTTGTTGGTCCAAAACTTTGGAATTCTCTGCCTCTGCACATTAGACAGACTGGGTCTCTTTCTGCTCTTAGGACTCATCTTTTCTCACTGGCTTTAACACAGCTTGAGTTGTTGACTTCTTTTATGTTTTATTTGATTCTGTTTTATTGTTCTATAGTGTGATACTGTCACTATTGTTTTCATAGTATACTGTTTTATCCTTTGGTATAATCTTATTGATTGTTGTTGTGTACAACTCTTTGGTCACCTGTGTCATTTTCAAAGTGCTCTGAAAATTAAGTTGGATTGGACTGGGTCAGAATATATCAATACTGGCACTTTCAATTTAACATATTGGAATCGGATCAAAAGACTAGTTTTAAATTTCCTTTGGTGAAAATAAAACAAACTTTGTCACTGTGCAGAAATAAACACTGCAAAGACTTCTGGAGAGTTCGCTTTCATGCTCTCTGAAACTTGTTCATTATTCCGCCCTCATTCACTGTTTTCCAAACTCCATCCCCAACAGAACAAGAGAATCTGACCTTCAGGTGTAATGGACTACATAACCTGTTGACTTGTGGGTAATGCAGTTTTTAATGGACTAGCTTGAACTTTCAGAGCCGGAACTGTGGCGAGAATCAAAGCGAGGACAGGAAAAGAAGGAAAACCATGAAAAATGGCTTTGAGAGGAAAGAAAAACAAGAAATAAAAAGGAGAAATGTTTAGATAGAAATGTTTTGCTGTTTTTGTTTCCCATGTTCAACATCTTGAGACACAGCCTGTGGTATTTGGAAGATTTGATGCAGAGGAGAAGAGGAGAGAGCTCCATCAAGCCTCTGCTTTCCCCCAACACCCCGGGGAAGCCATATTTAATTCATGAACACTATAAAAATAAAGGTTTTCCCTCTGATGGCCCTGCAGCCTGCAACAAACTCTCAGCGCTACATGGCAACATCCAGATGTTGATGCTGTGGTTGTGGGTAGAAACCAGGCATGCAACACGCTGAAAGTATTTTACATAAAAATGAGCAAAGTCTACCTTCAGCTGTCTGAAATGGATCCCAGAAGAGCTGAAGGTTCATTTCCTCTGCAGACAGCAGCAGACAGAGGCCTGACAAGTAGATGCATATAAACGCAATGCAAATCTCACTGCCCACAGCTCATTGCCGTGTCAAACGGTCTCTGTTCACTTTAATGAAGTTTCTTTTTGCAGTAAATCACAGCAGGGCTGCAGCAGAAAGAACAAACATGAGATCAGCAGGAAAGAGATGCCAGACAGATCAGCTGACAGACATTTTAGCTGCTGCTGTGGTTCTATGGGACAAATACATCATTCTTTCCACAGATACAGCTGTAGTTTAAATGTTTTAATCATATTTTATTGATTTTAATTAGTTTAGATGATTTTGTTATTGTTTATTACAACATATGATGAAATGGCATGTTAGGTTATACTCTGCTATATTATGAGATGGTGTGTTGTTAGTTATGGGTGTCATTTAAATTTGTGGTGATATTTATGTAGATTTAGTTTAAACTAAAGAAGTTCTGACTGTCCAGGAGGAACCCGTGTGTCCTTTTAGCTCCTGACTTTATTTGATCTTTTTTGTTTCGTAACGTTTTGTCCTGATGCTTTGGAGTTTTGGATTTTCAGACTACGGTCCAGTCTCTCTGGTCCAGTCTCCCTTCAGTCTTCTGCAGTGGTGTTGTGGTTCCTCAAGAAGTGGGTATACTCTAAATTTTTTTGCCTTTTATTAAAAAAACAAAACAAAAACCAGAGTAGAAGTAGCCCAGAAAGCACAGTTTCAGAAACAGTAACATGTAGGACGACTCTACATAAATCCATCACTATTTCTGCTCATCGTCTCGTCATTTCTGCTCTTTGGTTTCAGGGACGAAGAGTTATGGAATAACTAAACCAGGACTGGCACACAGACTGGTTAGAGACAGGCTCATAGACATATATACCTGTATTATGTCTATGTTCAGGCTGAAGTTAACACAGCTGATGGCTAACTGCACCAGTTTAGCAAACTGGTAACCTTATCTGAGCTGCGGGGAGCGTGGCTACATGTGAAGGGATGTTTGTAGCTGTAAAAGCAGCATCACAGGGGGTTGGAAGTGGGTTTACTCTATGCTGACTGAAAAAGAAGTGTGTATACTCCGTATACCCTGGACCACACCGCTGGTCTTCAGTAAAACGTTTCTGCAGCATGTCATTCATCTGGTGGAAGAAACTGCATGAAGTCGGCTGCTCCTCTGCCGGTTATCTGGAAGCCTCCTTCCCAACTCTCCCAACTCCTTCTGGTTCTGGTTCAACAATCCGACTTATCTGTTCCAAGATTCCTGCCAAACGTCCGATGTTCTCTGGTGTTCCAGGAAGTTCCAGGATGACATGGAGTTGCTTGTTTTCTGTTAATCAATCTTCTTCTTTTAGCAGAAACGTTCTCTTTGCTTGTTTCAGAGACTTCCAGCGGTTCTGAAACTAACTTTGTTTTCCTCTGACAGGACTCTGGTGGGAATCGTTTCAGGAAGCTTTCAGAAACATTTTTCTTATTGACCATCTCTCCTTCGTACCTTCTTTAACTGGGAATACGGAAACCTCCTGCCATATCAGAACTTCATTCTGAACAGATAATTCCAACTCATTCTGGTTCTTGCTGAAAACTTCAGGTTGTTGTTTTCCACAAGATGTTCCAGTTCTCACTCATCAACATGCACCTCTTTGCTTCCTGGTTCTTCTCGGGGATTACTGGGAGTTCTGGGATGACCGCCGTGTCTTCTTGTGGTTTAGAAACCATTTTTGTTTTGACCTTTTCTGGTTCTTGGAAAGATTTCATGTGTGGAAGTTGTTTTTGTGTTGGAGAAATGTGGAGCAGGTTCCTCTGCAGTTACCTCCGACTTCCAGCTAGACCCGAGCTGTTCTGTCACTTTTCATCCTTCATTACCTCATGCTACGTTAGCGTAGCAGTTAGCATAAGATCGGCGGCAGTCTTCTCTCCAAACATGTTCTCTGAGCTCTGTTGCTCTCTGAGGGCTGACACCCGAGCTTCAGCATCTTCAGACTTGTCTTCATTCTGTCCATCAGGTGTCTGGAGCCATTTCTTCAGTAAAACACGAGGCGACTGCTGTGCCTGTCACACCGACGTGCATGAGCTGCTCACCATTCTTTAAGATGTTTTCCAGTCCATGGATTTTCTCTTAGTAAGGTTCACATTGAAGCACAGCTGAAATTCTGCCTTCTGACTCACAAGGGAAAGAGAAATTCTTCCTCTGCAGCCTCTTTATGAGAAAGTCCAGCTGATTTTCTGGTAATTAATGTGTCCATGGAGGAGTAAAGCTCCCAGCTGAGCTCTGAGCAGTTGCTGGTGGAGGCAGCAGAAGTCTGGGTGTGGTTACACCCTCTCAGGGCATCGCTGTACCTAGCTGCAGAGAACAAGGGGAGGGTTTCCAGACCCATTATCCTCTGACTGAAGACAGAAGATGATGAGAGTTCATTTACCTAGATATTTAGTTGTAAAAAGTGACTGGAGTAGCAGAAACCAGGGGAGCTTTTGTCTGACTCAGGAGCTGTGGTTTGGAGCTCAATGGAGAACGTCTCACCTTCCTCGTTGCTACGTCTGTTGTCTCCATCTACAACAGCGTTCCTCATGCGACTCTCTGACTCTTGCCTTGCGGATCGTGAAGCAGCCGCTGGCTTTCTGAAAATGCATCTAAACAAGTCATAATGATCCTCAACGCTGCAGTTCTCTCCACAAACAAGAGCTGCAGGCTGCTTGCAGAAACTTTGCTGTCCTAACGGCCTTAACTGACCCTGTCAGAGTTGCCAGTTCTGGCTGATTTCAGCTGCAGCGAACCAACGAGCTGCTCCGTCGGTAGCTCCGTATATATAATGAAAAGAAACGCCCACATTCTGGAGGCATTGTTGTATTTTCACAACATACTGCTGCATAAGAACGCCGTTACTCCGTACAATATTTAGGTTAACCATTCCTTGCTGAAAAGCTGAATGTTACTGATTTGGCAACGTAGCAGGATACGTAGCGTGGGAACGCTTTTTTTTGGGGGGGGGGGTGGATCTCCTCTTGTCTTGGTATACTGAGTGCAGCTCTTGTTGAATTAACAGTGAGGATCACTGCTCTATAATGTCACTTCAGTGTTTATTGAAAGATGTGTCAAAGTAATATTTCCAGGTTGGTGTTTCGGTGCTGATCAAAGTTTCCTGTAAACTGGGATGTTTGTGACACGGTGCTGGCTTGAGAGGATCATATACATTTTCTTTTTCTGGACATTTCAAGGGGACCAAATAGTTTAGTTTAGTTTTAAGAAAAATCAGAAGAAGGTGGAATGGAAATATTCTGAAGTAAATACAATCATTTTGCAATAGATCTAATTGTAATACATTCCTCCTCCCATTCCATGACATGTGAAATGAGTTTGGTCTGTGGGACTCATTCATCAGAGGTGTTGCGTAAACAACACGCTGTGGTCCTTCTAACATAACAAAACCTTGCCTGTCCATCATGATGAACCTATGTTGATCATCGACAATTAACTGAGGTCAGAGTGTGTGCAAAGGCTTTGCTGATGGTTTACACAAAAAATGAAAAAAAACAAAACATATTGACCTCATACTTTCACACACATGAGTTTGTCTGCCAGGGATTGGTTGGTGATCAAAGCTTGAAGTACAGAGAGTGGAAAACCTTCCTGAAACATTTACAATAAGGGATTAAGAAGATGTGCTTTTACATGTTTTATGCAAATCAGTCTGAATGCTGTCTGAACTGGTCCTTCACCCTGTTTTCATAGTGTCTACGGCATTTTCAGGACAGGGAAAGAGGTCCTTATTGTAGATATAACCGCTGTTCATTCTTCTGCCAGGACCTTTAATGATGCTGAAAAGCCTTTCAATAACCGTAAAACTGGATTTCAGTGGTTTTATCATGATATGGGACTAGAGAGGCAGTGGTGAACTTTTACATCCCTAAAATGATTAAAGCTTTTATTCATATTGATCACAACCAATAATCATGATTAATCACCATTCACAGCTATGTCTGAAATGTTGTTCCTGTATTGTATCAACAGAAAGAATCAGCCATCATGAAAAGTTAGTAAAATAAGGAAGTTTATCCAGGATCAACTGTCTGCAAGCTGATTATATCAGACATAAAACCACCAGATGCAACAACTTGCGTTAAACAGACATTATTTGATAAAGACTTTCTAATTAAACAAAGTTTACTGTTTGTTCCTGAAGTGGAAGTTTTTATGCAACAGGAATAAAAGTCCTACAGAGGCTGTGTGCAAAGTAAACACCTGCATAAATAAAACTTACTGCTTCTTTTCCTTTGCTTTTTTATAGTAGATGATCACTTTAGTTGTAATAACTAGTTCAATATTTCATGAAATCTAGATCTTTTTACTTTTTAGTTTAAGACTTTTCTGCTTTTCCTGGTCAGAGCTGCAGCCTGGCCGACCGTCGAAGCTTTTCTGAACCTGTCACTGACTAACGGAAGATTAAATCCCTTTAGTTAGCCGACCACAGCAGTAAAACGTCCTTCAACAAAACATCATCATTTTAACTGGCCTGCTTTCAACAACTGGATGTTGATATTTCTATAAAACTCAACTTTGTCGTGCTTGAATCACGCTCTCGTGCTTTGGAGGCGTGGCCTCAGAGGGACGCCAGAACAAAAGGGTTTGGACTTCGGAGGCGTGTATCTTCAAACTGTATCTTGTTTGAGCCATTTTTTGAGGACCTTTAATAGTGACTCAAGCTAAAAAGTTGAATTATTCTCAAATCCAAACATTGTGACAGCATTGGAACTGTTTCCAGCTTCCATGAGGATCTGCATGATGAATGACGTCATCAATGACATATAGAGGCTCTCTGTATAGATTTGACTGTATAGGCTCTCTGTCTGTCTGACCCCCCCCCCCCCCCCCCCCTCTTCTTTTTGGGAATCACACCAATTCCGTCCACTTTGTCTCCCAATGGGAATAATTAGTAGGTGGGGCTCCACATTTCCACCACATCAGAGTAAAATGTGGAGCTCCATTAGATCCTTATGGTCTTTGGGTGAATATATTTCAGTACGATGGGAGACTGTATCACTGTACTACATGATGTATATCTTCTTGTTTACTAGTTGTTTCATTTGTAATAAACAATATTTTCACCTGCACTTTCATTTTAATTGCTCATCGAATGACTTGAATCAGCAGCTTGCGGCGGCCTAAATGTGCTGTTTTAGTTGCTTCTGGCAACCAGTTTACTGTTGTAGCCTGAACAACCGGTTAGTGAAGCTGCTACACTTAGAAGGTTGCATGACTGTAAACGATACATCATGCCAGGCAAAGAAAACAACAAAACAAACAAAACAACCTTTAAAGAACGAACATTCATCCTCCTGTGTCCACTGTGAAGAGATGCATGCCCAAAATATTTGTGAATTCAGTTTCATCTTCCACATTCCCACACGGGACAAACAAAAACTTCCTGCCTTACTGTTTGCATATGATCAGCCAAGCAGTACCAAATGAAAATGGAGTCTGTATGCAGACAATCATGTCATTGTACCATGGAGCACTACTATAATTTGTCCACTGTGGTTCCCAGTTACCTCAGGATACTACTGTAAAACCTGGAGGTTACTGTATAATCTACATGGGTTTATTCATGGTGTCAAAACATACAATGACTGGAAACTTTGAGGTTGTTTTAATGTATAATTTATTTGGAACGATGAATAATTTGCAGTCCTGCCTCTGCCCTCCTTGTGTCTCTCTGTGGCAGGAAGGGGGGAGAGGCATGATTGACAGCATGCTTCATGTTCCGTAACTGCAGCAGCTGACAAGGTTGTCAAATGAAATGATTGGTGAGGAGTAGTGTTAGGGATATACTACCCCGCTCTCCTCCTCTGTTCCTTTGCCCTGATCACACTAACTGTATGTGACTGCCTCTGCAGCATGTGGCCGTTACAGTCATTTATGAATGAAAGGTAATGAGTGCAGAGAAAGGCTGCGCGACCTGTCGATCTGTTCACATATAGATGTCACGAAAGACAGTTTTGTTCCTAAAACCCACATTTATCCTCCAGTATGCTGTTAATAGTTATTTTACATCCGTGTGTGTGTGTGTGTGTGTGTGTGGACATATGAGCAAGTATTTCAGATCCCATAACCAACCTGACAGGTGACTTTGTACCAGGATGCCAGTGTTATTGTCTCTCATGTCTTTCAAGCCAAAGAGCTTCTCATGTTGTAGATGGAGAGCTGTGAAGGTCAGACCAGCTGTTTCATCAGGCTTTTTATTCGCTATGCAGAGTTTCTTCTTTCCTCCCACGCTCACAAGTATCACCATCACTGTGGTTCGCAAACTACATATGATGAATACAATTACCATCGTAGTTTTCTTTGTCTTTTATAGACTTAATGCTTACATACTACTCCACATTCAGTTGATTCAAAAGGGAATATGTCCCAAACTGACAGTGCAACTGTAAAACAGGGGCTGGGCCCAAAAGGGAATGTCATAGACTTATGCACCATTATCCAGCCTCCATCCATCCATCCATCCATCCATCCATCCATCATCCATCATCCATCATCCATCATCCATCATCCATCTATCCATCATCCATCCATCATCCATCATCCATCTATCCATCATCCATCCATCATCCATCATCCATCCATCCATCATCCATCCATCTATCATCATCCATCCATCATCCATCATCCATCTATCCATCATCCATCCATTATCTATCATCCATCCATCCATCCATTATCCAGCATCCATCCATCCATCCATCCATCCATCCATCCATCATCCATCATCCATCATCCATCCATCATCCATCATCCATCCATCATCCATCCATCATCCATCATCCATCTATCCATCATCCATCTATCCGTCATCCATCCATTATCCATCATCCATCCATCCAGCATCCATCCATCCATCCATCCATCCATCCATCATCCATCATCCATCATCCATCATCCATCTGTCCATCATCCATCCATTATCCATCATCCATCCAACCATCATCCATCCATTATCCATTATCCATCATCCATCCATCCATCATCCATCATCCATCATCCATCATCCATCTATCCATCATCCATCCATTATCCATCATCCATCCAACCATCATCCATCCATTATCCATCATCCATCATCCATCCATCCATCAGTCCATCAGCCCATCCATCCAAGACTTAAATTCAGTCTTACTTTGTAAAGTTCACCAAATGTGGAATATGCAGGTAAACATGTTGACAGATTTAGTTTGTCTCCACAAATGACTCTTTTGTTGAATAGAACAGGGATATTAATATTAATAATCACACACTGAGAAGTTTCAGATTTTTGAGAATTATAGCAGCAGTAATGATCAATATTACATGAATAAATGTGCCACTAGCATTTGTAGTACAGTTGTGCTCATATGTCTTCATCCCCTTTTATTAAAGAAAAGGCTGAATTTACAACAGTCACTCAAACAACTGGAGACTTAAAAACGGAACAATAACTAAAAATTTGCACAAATATAATTTAGTAATATAAGACACTGTTTTTTCATTTAACTGAGTTGAAAAAAGAAAGAAAAAAACAAAACAAACAAATGTGTCCTGGACAAATGAGAGACTTTTCTGTTGAACAGTGGGACAAAATACCTGTCAACAGGTGCAGAAGTCTGACTGAGAGGAACAGAAAACACCTGACTGGAGCGGAAACATTAAAGGATTCTTCAACTTAATGTTACTTTATGACTGATGGAATATGGAATAAATGATCTTATTTGTTTGCTTTTTAAAAAAAATATTTCTATTGAACCAGAATTAGAAAATATGTCAGATTTTCATAAAATTTTTATTGATTATTACTTTAGTCATTTTCAGCTTATTTTACAGGCAGCTGGGTTTTCCTTCTTTAATGAAAGGGGATGAATAAATATAAGCACAACTGTCTGTCAGACTGTGTTAATATTTTAGACTTGTTTGAAAATAATCCATCATCACATACATGCTTTAAAGCAGAAGTGGGCAACTCTGGTCCTCGGGGGGCCGCAGTCCTGCAAGTATTCAGGGTTTCCCTGCTGCAACACACCTGATCCAAATCAATGGATAATTAGCAAACTATTGCAGAGTTTAAATCCAAGCTCTGCCCAAGTCTGCTATTTCAGTCTGATAGGTTTCAGGATGTGCTGTAACTAACACCTGCAGGACTGTGGCCCTCGAGGACTAGAGAGAGGCTGCTTCTTTAAAGGGAGTTTTTGTAAACTATTTGGAGGCTGTGCTGCAGTAATTTCTCCTTGTATGTTGTTATGATGACAATCCATAGCTGCAGAGGATATTACCATGCGTCGACTGGTTGAACTTCTAAAACCAAGTTATTGAACATGTAACGCCAAATCACACAAGTTGAAGACGATGAAGGGGAATTGTCAAGGCAGACAGAAAAGTGGAGGAAATTTAAAACAATTTATTCCAATCATTCTAATAAGAAACAGAAAATCCTTATGGTCAACCCAATCTTAGTTTTCTGTTGAACCTTCACTCTGCAACCTGCAGCCCAGCCGTGGACCTTAACGCAACCTCATCTCCCTCCACATCAGAACATAGAGAGACCTCCTCTGCCTCCACCTCTAGCCTTCTGTCTCCTGAGACCTCCTCTGTCTCCACCTCCAGCCTTCTGTCTCCTGAGACCTCCTCTGTCTCCACCTCCAGTCTGTCTGTCTCCTGAGACCTCCTCTGTCTCCACCTCCAGCCTGTCTGTCTCCTGAGACCTCCTCTGTCTCCACCTCCAGCCTGTCTGTCTCCTGAGACCTCCTCTGTCTCCACCTCCAGCCTGTCTGTCTCCTGAGACCTCCTCTGTCTCCACCTCCAGCCTGTCTGTCTCCTGAGACCTCCTCTGTCTCCACCTCCAGCCTGTCTGTCTCCTGAGACCTCCTCTGTCTCCACCTCCAGCCTGTCTGTCTCCTGAGACCTCCTCTGCCTCCACCTCCAGTCTGTCTGTCTCCTGAGACCTCCTCTGTCTCCACCTCCAGCCTGTCTGTCTCCTGAGACCTCCTCTGCCTCCACCTCCAGTCTGTCTGTCTCCTGAGACCTCCTCTGTCTCCACCTCCAGCCTGTCTGTCTCCTGAGACCTCCTCTGCCTCCACCTCCAGTCTGTCTGTCTCCTGAGACCTCCTCTGCCTCCACCTCCAGCCTGTCTGTCTCCTGAGACCTCCTCTGCCTCCACCTCTAGCCTTCTGTCTCCTGAGACCTCCTCTGTCTCCACCTCCAGCCTGTCTGTCTCCTGAGACCTCCTCTGTCTCCACCTCCAGCCTGTCTGTCTCCTGAGACCTCCTCTGTCTCCACCTCCAGCCTGTCTGTCTCCTGAGACCTCCTCTGTCTCCACCTCCAGCCTGTCTGTCTCCTGAGACCTCCTCTGTCTCCACCTCCAGCCTGTCTGTCTCCTGAGACCTCCTCTGTCTCCACCTCCAGCCTGTCTGTCTCCTGAGACCTCCTCTGTCTCCACCTCCAGCCTGTCTGTCTCCTGAGACCTCCTCTGCCTCCACCTCTAGCCTTCTGTCTCCTGAGACCTCCTCTGTCTCCACCTCCAGCCTGTCTGTCTCCTGAGACCTCCTCTGTCTCCACCTCCAGCCTGTCTGTCTCCTGAGACCTCCTCTGTCTCCACCTCCAGCCTGTCTGTCTCCTGAGACCTCCTCTGCCTCCACCTCCAGCCTGTCTGTCTCCTGAGACCTCCTCTGCCTCCACCTCCAGCCTTCTGTCTCCTGAGACCTCCTCTGTCTCCACCTCCAGCCTGTCTGTCTCCTGAGACCTCCTCTGCCTCCACCTCTAGCCTTCTGTCTCCTGAGACCTCCTCTGTCTCCACCTCCAGCCTGTCTGTCTCCTGAGACCTCCTCTGTCTCCACCTCCAGCCTGTCTGTCTCCTGAGACCTCCTCTGTCTCCACCTCCAGCCTGTCTGTCTCCTGAGACCTCCTCTGCCTCCACCTCCAGCCTGTCTGTCTCCTGAGACCTCCTCTGTCTCCACCTCCAGCCTGTCTGTCTCCTGAGACCTCCTCTGCCTCCACCATAAATTCCAATGAATTTATGATAATGGATTTGTCAGCTGCCCTGCGATGGACTGGCGACCTGTCCAGACGTACCTGCCTCTCGTCTGATGATTGCTAGGATCGACTCCACATTCCCCGCCACTACATGACTCACTGAAGGCTCTTTGGTTGGATTAACATTCATCAGTGGAACTTGTTTTCACTTCATTTTGAACTTAATTGTGAATTGTCTTATGTCATGGAAACCCTCCAGGCTGAGTGGCTTTTTGTTTGTTCATCACATGGATCCAGATTGGTTTGAGAAAATCTGGAAAAGTCTGTTATTTTCTGCAGTACTTGTCCTTTGTTAAAGTTATTTAGATGTCCAACGAGTTAAAGAGGAGGAATGGTGAAGCAAAATTACATGTTCAAAAGAGAAGAGTAGCAACTAAACTCTAATAAGAAGGGTTTTGCTCTCCAGCTGCGATGGGAATCAGGTGAGGCTGTCTGCAGTGGATGGCGCCGTAACAGGAGGTCGCTGGTAAAATGAACTTTTGTTCCATTCTAGTCAGAAGCCTTCATCTGCATTGAGCCAGAAGTAATGAAAGTGTGGTGGAGCATTGAAGATTGATGCCAAGGAACTCCCAGACCTCTTCTCTCTGCATTTTACCCTCTCTCATTCAGCTATAAATTCTCTGCCTCTTCCTTCCTTCCCTCCTGTTTTCAGCCATTAGCTTTGTGTCCCTGGTACTATTTTTGTGTATTTCTCCATCACAGTCTCGCGCCACCTTCCTTCCTCTGCAAGCATCCGAATAGTCTGTGTTGTTTGTGTATTACCTGTAGTACATCAACAACAGCTTTACTTCTTTCTGTTCTGTGTATCTGCAGCAGCTGTTTCTGGTGCTGTGAAGTCAGAAATAAAAACTAGTCAACAAAAACTTCGTCATACGAGACAAAACCGTTTTCAATTTGCTGCTCAGTGCTGAGATTATAATCCAGTTAAAAGTTCACACAAATACACTTTGGATAAGTATGTGTGTTTGAATATCACACACACACACACACACACACACACATGCATATGTATGTATATATATATATATATATATATATATATATATATATATATATATATATATATATATATATATATATATATATATATATATATACTGTATATATATATATATATATATATATATATATATATATATATATATATATATATATATATATATATATATATATACTGTATATATATATATATATATGTAAAGAAACCAAAATTCTGTTTGTTGTATTTAGGACAGTTCTGCAGGCTTCTGGAAGGCATGGAAGGCATAGAAGGCGTGGTGGGGGGGTGGCGTGTCCTACCAGTTATCAGCGTGTCCTGCGTTGAGTTCTGAAATGGATTAATGGTGGTCACCTTCACATTTTCTGTTTCCAAATGATTCCCGCTGTAAAGATGATGACCTTCTGTGTGAGACCAGCTGTCTGTCCATCCCTCCATCATACCTGTTTCCACTGACCTCCAGACCAGTTCTTGTGTCATGTGACCTCAGCTTTGTCTGACGGCCTCTTGACTTTCCATGGAGACCATTTCTAAAGAGTCTTCAGCCAACAGATGAATTCGCTCAACATTTAGATGCATCTCTGACGTTTTGGTTACTGCTTCTTCAGGACATCACTTTCAGATCCGTTCCGTTGTTCCTAGACAGTGTTTCAGTCCTGACTCATCCTCTTTTGTCCATCATGTGTCCTCAGTGTAAGCTGCTCAGCTATAACGCTTTGTGATTCACTTTCATGCCTGACAAATGGTTATCATTTGCATTTATTAATCTATTTATATTTGTAATTATTCTACATATTTTATTTGATGTTATTTTATATTTTTGTAGACACAACAGAAGGATCGAGATGTTTTTACAGTGAAAGGTGTTAACCCCAGTCTGCTCAGGCCATTTGCTCAGCTTTGACAATGGAACATGTAAAAAACACGCTGAGATGCTAAATCATTTTACACAGCCACACCAGCTGACCCAAAACATGTGCTCAGCAGTGGAGACTTTAACAAAGCTGTCAGCCCCAGAGCTGCTTTTACTGAGCGAACCACAATGCAGACATTTACAGATTCTGCTTCACACAGATGAAATATTTTTCTAAACACTGAAACATGCACTGCATTGCAAGATGTTCAGGATCCAATGAGACTTTCAGGCCAGTGATTCTGCAGGCATTAGTTTACAGAACATTGTTTTTATTGGTCTGCGCTGATGCAGGTTGCAATTAACTCAAGACAGATAACAGCTTTACACATATATAAAGTCTAGATCTATTGAATAGAAGTCCTTAACATCCGGTTGCTCCAGCGTTTGGGACACAGTGCTATCTTTGTGAATTTAGGTTGAGCAGAAACATTTTGGGATGTTAAAAGCTGTCATGGTCAGATAATAAAACACAAAGTTTGGAAGAACATTGGTTGGAGGAAATGACTTGAAAATAAAGAGGAGCTTATACCACTTTTCAATAATCATTATTTTATTAATAATAAAAGAAGAAGAGCTACTTCACTTTAAATGTTTGGTAACCACAATAAAAGATGTTATTGTGAAAACTTCATATTTGATTTGAATATTTGGGCAGCTGAAAAACAGGTTATGAAAGATGTTTCTTTTTTTAGTTGAACTCTAATGTTAGCAGTCCTTCTGTATTATCCTTGTATATCTAATTATCCTCTTCTTCCTCACATCATTCAGCTGGATGAAGACCGTGTTTGATGGACAACATTTGGCCCTGTGCTCTGTTATGGAGAGAAATTTGTTACTTTATTATCCAATCAAATAAGTTAGATTTTAAACAAAAAATGATTTTTGAGAGCAAAAAAATGGAGGAATATTTAGAAACAAATTAGGTTCCAATTAAAGAATATATACATTTGAGAAAGCATACTTCTTCAACTTCAATCAAAACTAATGTTTTCAATCAAAACTACAGTTTTCTTCAATGAAAACTGATGTTTGTAAGTCAGAAATTACAACCACTGTGAATAAAAATAAGTCCTTTTCTCTTTACAGTTAAAAACATTTGATTACAAGTTATAAAGTTTTGTTTGCAAATCAGTCCTCTTTGCTTGCAACTTCTAAAGTTTTGGTTGTGAATTTAACTGCATTTGATGGGCGGGGCCTGCACTGGTGAGTGAGACTTTCTATTGGTTGGTTTCACCTGACTCCGGCGCCAGCTGCACCTTCTGCGTTTCACCCTTTTCTCTCCTGCTGTCCTGCTTGCAGGTAAAGTTGATAGCCTGTTGGCAGGGACGGGCTTCGCTATGGGCAATGTGGGCGACTGTCCAGGGGCGCACAAGCGTCCTAAAAAAAAAAAAAAAAAAAAAATCAGCAGTTCTCCAGAATAAATGACACAAGTATACATTTTATGTTGTGCTTTCCAGGTGGCTTCATGGCATATCGGAAGGTGTGTGATGCCCAGGGGGGCCCTCTGGATGGTGAGGGTCTGCACTGCTCTGGGGCCCTGGACCTAGACTGGGATCTGGACAAAGAGGAATTACAGGAACCAGGCCCCGACCCAGACCGCATGCAGATGCAACATGTTGACTGCCAGAGATCAGGTTAGAGACGCCTGGCTGCTCAGAGGCTTTGTGTGTCAGAAAACACAAGACAGCTCTGGTTAGATGAAGAAAGGCAAAAGTTATTTAGTTTTCTCTCCTGAGAGCACAAGTACAGTCACTTACATCTGGATTCATTAAAGGTCCAGTGTGTAGGATTACTGACACCTACTGGTAGAGATGGGTACAGCATCACAGCGAATCTACGGTGTCTGTCAGTGGCCAAATTTATTCAAAACGAAGATGTTTTATGTGTTCGTGGATCCTGTGTTCAGGTGCAGCCATGATGGACTACAGGTTACTACAGATAACCGTCTTCTTCTGTGGTGCTTTTAAGGTCTTACTTATCCCAATTGGAAGCTCCTTTCGAACAATGTTGCTCCTGCAGGTTTAAATCTGTTTGTATGGATATGGACACCTGATGAGGATATATTAACGTTTCATTCTGAGAGAATAAAAACATAAAAGATATTTTATTAAAGTCAGCAGACAATGATGGAAGCACTCTTTTTAATGACATATGCTATTTTCTGGTCTTTGACCTTTGATTTTCCTGCACACTGCCCTGATTATTGTTCCCATTAACCTGTTTTTTATTTTCATTTCTAAATAAACTTTTACACTTTAATAAAAATCCACACTTTAAAAGTTTTGAAATGGTTTAAGAAACAATAAACATCTGATGAATCATAAATCTGCTAAATTATCCATCTGTATTATTCATCTGCTTCACAAAAATGTGATGAAATGGAGTCTGCCAGTTGATTCTGCCTCCATCGGCCAGTGGTGAGTCAGCAAACACGAATAATGATTGTTGGTGAATGTTTACACATGATGCTGCTGGTCGACTGATCTCTCCCACATTAATAGACATGGAAACTTAAAGCACATTAATAGACATGTGGATGGAATTGTGTTCAAAGTGACACAAAGAAAATCATCTGCATGTCAGTCAGTGAGGTTGTGTTTCTGTACACTAAGGCTTTAAGCTAACTGCCAACAGAAACGTGACTTTTGTAGCAACATCATCCCTGTGTTGCCTTGTGCTGCGTTGTATTGAGCTCTTTCAGACACCACATGAATGTACCGTATGATACTTGAAACCCTGTAAGATGACCTTATGTTTGGTGATGAACTAATATGTTGTAGATGTGTGCCAGCATTGATAACGCTGCTTGTTTGGAACTTCATGGTAGACCGATGGGAAAACAAACCAGTGTCAGCATCTTTAAAAGCCTTTGTTTAATCTGATGTTTCTGCACAATAATTTACTTTAAGCTTCAAAATGTTTGAACAAATTCCATAAAAATGCCTTTCAGGTTGTGCAGACCCTGGTCCTGACCCTGATCCTGAGCTGATGGAACCGATCCAGCCTGCAGTCTCAGCTTCACCACATGGACGGTTTGAAAGACTCCAGGAAGATCCCAACTACATTTCCCACTTTACCAGGACACCAGGCCACAAAGACCAGAGACGCCTCCACTGTTTTGTCCTCAGGTAGTTCGAAGATCCTCATTAGAAGCTTTTTCTTAGAGCTCAGGTCTAAAAGGAATGACAAGGAAATAAATCACAATAAATAAAGGTATATATATATATATATATATATATATATATATATATATATATATATATATATATATATATGTAAATATATACACACATATATATGCATACGTATATACGCTTCTTTTGCAAGAAAGACTGACTCTTAGTTTTTACATGCGTGTATCGTTCTGCTGCATCATGCATCTTACCTGATGCTAGTTCTTGCCTCCGATCGCATACATACTGCGACCTGTGTTGTGTCCGTGCAGATACTTCATGGCAGGGTTGGGACTTTTTGTCCTGGGTGTCTTGATTGGCTGGTTCACCCACACATCTCCAACCAAACGACCTCTCGTTGCCCCTGAAACCACGGACCTGCTGGAAGAGCTGCTGAGAGGAATCAAAGCTGAGAAGATAGAAGCCCTTCAAAAGTAAGCTTGCACAGCACACAGAGTCCAGACCGACACAGCAAACATGAGGCAAAGCAACTAAAACCAGACTTAATAATGTAAAATGAACATGTTTAAGGAGGTGGAACATAAGCAGGTGTTTCCCTCCATATGTCTCTTTGACATTCTTTTGTAGACGAACGGGGGATTATTTCCAGGTGTTACAGGGAAACCTGAAGAAAACTGTTATTTAAGTTGCTTAAAACGGACACGGAGCTGTAGTGAAGAGAGAAAAAACAGACAGAGGAGCTGCGAGTTTGATGCCTTTGAAGTCTAAGTTCACTATTATCTGTGCTTGTTGCCCTCCAGGCACCGATCTATTTATATCCTCACCGAAAGAAAAAACTCAGAAAAGATAAAGACCCTTCAACATGTACCGGTTTGTCTCGTTTTTTTTGGGACACTGATAAAACCTCTGTCAACCTGAACATTGTTTTCTCCAAGCCAGAGGATCATAGGATGTGCTGTATGTCTGTGGAAGATAACTGGCTTTTCCACTGAACTGAGACAATCATGTCTCTCTGAGTTTTTTTTATCTTTTCCCTTTTTTTCCTTATTTTACTTTCTCATATGTATAACTGGAGTTGCTAAAAAACACCCACCTGTCCACACCAACCAAACTACCAACACACACAAACAGATACACAGAGATGTTACTTTCTGTCAAATAAAACATGAAATTAAATCTGTTCTCCATCTGCTGCCATCAGATTACATAACCTGTATTAATGCTGAACTGTGAACTTTAAATTAAGTCGACTAATGTCAGCACATGCCACTCCATGATGGAGCCGACAGTAGTTAGGATTCACTCTACAAAGCTTTTCTCAGATGAAGATTAACAAAGCACAACTTCCATCTTCCAGAAAGATCCATTTAGTCGTCAAACTCTGCTACATTTCTTCAGATTTCTATTAGGTTGTGAATGCAAAGGACAAGGCATGTCTTACAGGACAAGTTGGTCTGAACGTCCAGCCTGACAGAAAACTAGACAATGTTTGATTCTCTCTGCCAGGTAATGCTGATTACAACTCTGTGCACTTTTCACCTCTTCTGCTGTCGTACTCTTCTTCATAAATTCAGAGGCATCATAACTGCCTGTATGACCACAAGCCTGACTTGTGATGGACTGGCAACCTGTCCAGGTGTACCCGCCTCTCACCCAGTAATTACTGGGATAAACTCCAGCTTCCCTCAAGACTGAAATGGACTAAGTGGTTAAAGACTGGATGGATGGATGGATGGATGGATGGATGGATGGATGGATGGATGGATGGACGGACGGACGGACGGACGGACGGATGGATGATGGATGATGGATGGATGGATGGATGGATGGATGGATGGATGGATGATGGATGGATGGAGAGATGGATGGATGGATGATGGTGGATGGATGGATGGATGATGGTGGACTTATGGATGGATGATGGTGGATGGATAGATGGATGGATGGATGGATTATGGTGGATGGATGGATAGATGGATGGATGGATGGATGGATGGATGGATGGATGGATAGATGGATGGATGGATGATGGTGGATGGATGGATGGATGGATGGATGGATGGATGGATAGATGGATGGATGGATGGATGATGGATGGATGGACGGATGGATGGATGGATGGATGGATGATGGATGGATGGAGAGATGGATGGATGGATGATGGTGGATGGATGGATGGATGATGGTGGACTTATGGATGGATGATGGTGGATGGATGGATGATGGTGGATGGATGGATGGATAGATGGATGGATGGATGGATGATGGTGGATGGATGGATAGATGGATGGATGGATGGATGGATAGATGGATGGATGGATGGATGGATGGATGGATGGATAGATGGATGGATGGATGATGGTGGATGGATGGATGGATGGATGGATGGATAGATGGATGGATGGATGGATGATGGATGGATGGACGGATGGAAGGATGGATGGATGGATGGATGATGGTGGACGGATGGATGGATGGATGATGGATGGATGGACGGATGGAAGGATGGATGGATGGATGGATGATGGTGGACGGATGGATTATGGATGGACGGATGGATGGATGATGGATGGATGGACGGATGGAAGGATGGATGAATGGATGGATGATGGTGGACGGATGGATGGATGGATGGACGGATGGATGGATGATGGTGGATGGATGGATGATGGATGGATGGACGGATGGAAGGATGGATGGATGGATGGATGATGGTGGACGGATGGATTATGGATGGACGGATGGATGGATGATGGTGGATGGATGGATGATGGATGGATGGACGGATGGAAGGATGGATGGATGGATGGATGATGGTGGATGGATGGATGATGGATGGATGGACGGATGGAAGGATGGATGGATGGATGGATGATGGTGGACGGATGGATTATGGATGGACGGATGGATGGATGATGGTGGATGGATGGATGATGGATGGATGGACGGATGGAAGGATGCATGGATGGATGGATGATGGTGGACGGATGGATTATGGATGGACGGATGGATGGATGATGGTGGATGGATGGATGATGGATGGATGGATGGATGGATGATGGTGGATGGATGGATGATGGATGGATGGATGGATGATGGATGGATGGATGGATGGACGGATGGATGGATGATGGTGGATGGATGGATGATGGATGGATGGACGGATGGAAGGATGGATGGATGGATGGATGATGGTGGACGGATGGATGGCCCTTACCCTGCACAGCACCATTAAAGCCACCATTCCTTCTGGTCACTTCTAATCTTATCTGACAAATCTAAATATTATCATTTCAATGGATCCATTTAAACATACTCTTTATTTGTTATTGAGAATAAAAAGTTTCACTGTATTTCCTATTTATGCATTAGGTTAATATATAAATTTATGCTTCTTTAAAATGGCAAAATAAAGGTAGTGGGCTGACTTTATGTAACCCCATTCAGACAACAGCACCCCCTCCCTCCCCACTTTTTCTTTTTAAAATGAATTGCAAAATAAAAAGTCAAAGTGATCAACTATGCTGACCTTTCTACTTAATAAAAACATATTGCAGTGGGTCAGTCATGGATATAAAGTCATGGATGGGAGAGAACCTCTTCCAGCTCAACCAGGACAAAGCTGAAGTTGGAATTACTGGTCCTGAAGACAAAGTCTGAGAGCTTCTCAGTGTCTGGCTGGCAGGACAGGATTTTATCATCAGACCTAAAAACATGGCCAGAGTCCACCCATGTCTCGTCTTGCCAGCACGGAGGTGCTCATGCATGCTTTTGTTTTTTGTAGAGCGGAAAATTGTGATGCTGTGTTCTCTGGTTTCCCAATAAGAGTATTCTACATCTGCAATGAGTCCAAATCTCAGCAGCACCAGTTCTGATGAGGACCAGAAAGCAGGAACACATTGCAACTGGTTTCAAACATTTCAAAGATTTTTCTTAAAAGTTCTTTATCAGCAAACTAAATGGAGAACTGAGAAATTTACATTTTAAGCCTTTTTTTCATGATTAAAAAACATAGAAGAATCATAAAATGATTGTTTTTACTATTTGACTAAACACAAGCCAACACAAAGCAGCTAAACAAAATCCACGCCTGCTATTCGGTGGCTCATTAGTTGGTGTTTTGGCCCAGAAACTCTCTGCAAGAAAAATATCGATCTCATCACTGGTATCAAAAGATATTGATCCTGGCCTCATTGTCGATACTCCCGACACGTGGATCGATCTGCTCAGAGACAGAGCGGTGCAAAGGGAGACAGAAAATGCTCTGAAAATTTCTTCTGCTTGTTTGGTTGTTTAAGTTCCCACTTTATTTTTATGTTTTACCTATTTTCTGCGATTCTTAAACAAAGCAGAGCAGGATGTCAGAGCAACACGGGTATGTTCCTTTCCTTTGCTTGTCATGAAGAAACTTCATGCAACCAGTTCTTGTTCAATTTGCACTTCAAAGAGGCGCAACAATGCAGAGCTACTTGGAGAGGAACTGGAATAAGTTCAAACCCCTGGAAGATGGTTTTCACTGCTGGCATTTTGGCCCATCTGATACATATTTCTCCCACTAATTATACCGCTGTAATAAAAATCTGACTGTCAAGCTTTAGGGGAGTGTACGAGCACATTTCAGGGTTTCTTTTCTGCATATACTGCCACAAATACCGCAACTGTGAGCTAATATCTCTGTACTAAAATATCATGTAATGGAAAACCAGTTCACGCGTTGCTCATGGGACTTTCTCCAGATTCTACTTCATGTGGTTCAAAGACAGACGTTAACAGGCTGTGAACTAGTTAACTGATCATAGCTGGTAAATTGGCTGCCATGTCTTTTTGTTTGTGTTTTTAATCTGAATCCGCTCCACGATGAACTGGAAGTGAAACCTGTGATCCACAGCAGTGGGCTCAGATGGACAGTTTAACAGATCGGTTATTCTTCTGCTGTCCTGGAAGGTTTTATCTCAGCTGATCACCAAATGGCTGAAAGTGGTTTGGTGTGGAGCCAATGAGGAGTGTCGCGGTGTGGAGTAGATGTAAGCGGGGATAAACTGAAGCAACTTCAGCAAAAGTCATGAATGATAAAAAGATATTATAGAAAAGTAAAATAAAGTCATAAATAAATAAAAAGGTTGGGGGGTTATATGGGGATGTTACTACCCCCAGAGGGAGTCAGCTGCTTGAAGACAACATGTTGCTGCTTTTTCTGGCTGCATGGTGCAACTCAGGGATCCTCGGTCCGGGTCCTGGAGGTCTGGTGTCCTGCAGGTTTTCCATGTGACCCTGCTGGAAACCGCCTGTCTCAGACTCAGGCCCTGTCCACACGTAGCAGCGTACGTCACAAAATGAAGACACCCGGCTTTGTGTGCGCAAACTGCATGTGTACTAAATCTGTTTTCTAAAAAAAATATTGCAAATGAGTCAACTATTAGTAAAACTATAAAACGGCGTGTTACCATAGAAACCTTGCTTTCTGTGTAACTTTCATGATGCAGCTCAGTGGAAATTCACATGGTTTGTACAGGTTTCCATGTAAGGAAACTGAATCAATATTCCCCACTGGAACCATCTTCCAACAGGCCTTTAAAACGTCCAACAGAAGAGCGAGAGAATGTATGAAGCATGGAGCCGTGACTTGGAGTGTCACATGAGGCATCCAGGGACCAGCCGGAGAGTGATTCCACACCACTCTTCTTCCTGTGGATGGCAGGACAGCCGTATAACACAAAAGTGTCTGATAGTTACTTTGGTCCAAGCTCACTCTGAGCTTTCTGTAGCTAAGAGCTAACTGAGCTAACCCCGAGATAACAGGAGCTGTTCTACGTTCTTCTGACTTGAAGCAGGAGATCGGGTACCTGTCAATCAAAAGAACACGCCCCTAAATATGCCAAATTTCGAGACTAAATTACTTTTCAATGGGCGAGTTAGAAAATAATTCCCTCCCCCCACAGTTGTCATGAAGGTAAACCTGACCTATAAACCTAAAATGGGCTTTTGTACCAGGCTGTAAACATGTTTATTTCTGCTGTAAACCTGTTTATTCCTGCTGTAAACATGTTTATTTCTGCTGTAAACATGTTTATTCCTGCTGTAAACATGTTTATTTCTGCTGTTAACATGTTTATTCCTGCTGTAAACATGTTTATTTCTGCAGTAAACATGTTTATTTCTGCTGTAAACATGTTTATTCCTGCTGTAAACATGTTTATTTCTGCTGTAAACGTGTTTATTTCTGCTGTAAACATGTTTATTCCTGCTGTAAACATGTTTATTCCTGCTGTAAACATGTTTATTTCTGCTGTAAACGTGTTTATTTCTGCTGTAAACATGTTTATTCCTGCTGTAAACATGTTTATTTCTGCTGTAAATGTGTTTATTCCTGCTGTAAACATGTTTATTTCTGCTGGTAACATGTTTATTCCTGCTGTAAACATGTTTATTTCTGCAGTAAACATGTTTATTTCTACTGTAAACATGTTTATTTCTACTGTAAACATGTTTATTCCTGCTGTAAACATGTTTATTTCTGCTGTAAACATGTTTATTCCTGCTGTAAACATGTTTATTTCTGCTGTAAACATGTTTATTTCTACTGTAAACATGTTTATTTCTGCTGGAAACATGTTTATTTCTGCTGGAAACATGTTTATTTCTACTGTAAACATGTTTATTTCTGCTGGAAACATGTTTATTTCTGCTGGAAACATGTTTATTTCTACTGTAAACATGTTTATTTCTACTGTAAACATGTTTATTCCTGCTGTAAACATGTTTATTTCTGCTGGTAACATGTTTATTCCTGCTGTAAACATGTTTATTTCTGCTGGAAACATGTTTATTTCTGCTGGTAACATGTTTATTCCTGCTGGAAACATGTTTATTTCTACTGTAAACATGTTTATTTCTACTGGAAACATGTTCATTTCTACTGTAAACATGTTTATTCCTGCTGTAAACATGTTTATTTCTGCTGTAAACATGTTTATTTCTGCTGTGAAGTTGGTCTTTTTAACATGGGAGTCTATGGGGATTTGCTCTGTTTTGCAGCCCCTAGTGGATGAAAGGGGAACTGCAGTTTTATGCACTTCCACATAGGCTTCACTTTTAGCTGGCGGAGGTTGCTGCTTGGTCATGACGCTACACGACGGTTGCTGAGTCAAACAGAGGTTCTCTTACAGGCTACTGAAGAAGAATCTCCCGTTATTTCCATCAGAACAGAAGATGCCAGTAAACATGAGCCAGTCTACGTTGGACCATCCTGGAGTCCGCTCTGCCTTTTCTTCTTGATGATTCTATGTTGCATTTCCAGGCTGGGCTGTCCAGCTGAACTCCACCACTTTGGTCTTTTCTCCTGGGATGGAAACAATGTCCTGTTCTTTCTCAGGCCTGAAACAGGAACTCTGTTACCGTTGAAGGCAAACAAAATAAAATCTGGTTATGAATGTCTCACCCTCGTGCTGTGAACAGGATCTAACACTGGCAGTTGTTAGGTGTATGTATCAGTGTGTGTTTGTGTTGTATGTGGCTGTAAACATTCGACTACTTTACTCTGTGACACAGAAGTTAAACCTTTACAAGTCTCTGAGGATGTTCCTCCACACGTCACATCAAGTCAAAATCACAGTTTAGACTGGGGTGCACTTGACTTATAGTTGCAGCTCTTTCCTAAATAACAGATAAATCTGCTGATGAAATACACTTTCTCACTCAGTATTGCAATAAAAAAACAATAAATGTATTGAAGCAATCACAGAAGAACCTGCAGTTGCTCAGGAGTGCTAGAGTATAAAACCACCATCAGGAGCTGAATGGAATTATTTTCCACTTGCACAGACTTACTGTGCAATGCAGCAGTTTGGACCGAAACATAAACTTAAATCAAAGTTAAGAAATAAGATTTTCCCTTTTTTTATTTCCCAGAATAATGCTCTCTTTTACCTCTGCAAACTGATAATAACTGAAAGAGACAAGAATTTAAAGGAACCTTAACAAATCAGCTTGGAAAACTGTGTACATAGTGATGGTTAGGGAAGACCAGTCCTGGTCCAGTTCCAGGTCCAGGTCCAGGTCCAGGTCTGAAGGAATTTCACTGATTTCACTTTTGTCTGTTCCAACATCAGTTTGAAGAAATCCTGGTAATCCGTCACCTCTTGGCCGCTGTACAGGAGGCCTCGTGTGCAGAAGATGTTTCCACCCAGCAGGAAGCAGCAATGCTAGCATGTAGCATAGCAACATGATGGGGAGAAGCTCCAGACTCATCAGCATCCAGACCAAACACAGTTCAAACCCAAGCAGGGAAGACGAGAACGGCACTGTTCTCATTGTTTCTCCACACAACGTGGAACTGAAATACACGATGGACTTCCTGCTGACGGACGTGTAGCCTAGAAACCATGCCGGCATTATGACGCATGTGGAGCTCGTAGGCCGTGATGTTTCTCTTTATGTACATAAACGCAGCATAAATGAGCTTCAGGTCTGAAACAAGCAGCTTCGTCATCACTGATATTCAGCTCCACTGTATCTGCACTGCTTGAAACCACCGAGCTTTGCTAACAAACCTCTACCGTTTGTAGAGGTTAGCCAGACTTCAGGACTGTACCGTCAGTCCTGACGCTGGCTTTGAAACCTCTGACGAAGAGAGTGGCATCAGTGATTCTCTCTGCATGTCTGGTAAATATTCCCCACAAACTCAGGAATATTTAAAGCCTGACATGTTTCAACAAAGTCAGTGTTTGTGCCGTTGACATAATGATAAAATTATAGTTATGTTTTTCTTCAGAATGAAAAAAAAAACAACTTTTGGTCATTTACACAACATGTCAAAGTGTCAGAATAAATCAGACAGGTCATGTGCAGACATTGTCGTTTCCCTCAGGTGAAAGATGTTTTTATTTAATAATCGGGTCCTACCCGCACTGGGACCAGTTTGGCTGATTCTGCATAGTTTATTTATCATGGGGATGTTTTGTCTACACAGAAATATAACGACTTTAACGTTCCATGTTACCATGTTGTGGCTTTAGCACTGCAAGCATGAAGTGAATGATGAGAAAAGTGAGCTTCAGATGAAACACAAATAACTTCAGCAAACAAGTTTTCAACAAGGAGTCCTGATAACGAAGTGAGAACGTCATCCAAGGTTGCAAAAAAATATGTTTACAGTTGCTTAGATTGCCATCAACTCTATTATAAAGCATAATAAAAAAAAAAAAACAGTACAGCTGATTCGCTGCTACGGAAGAGAAAGATTTTACACTTCCTGGCTGTGAAAGAAAACTTTCCATCCAGCAGTTTGAAATATATTTAGATGCAGTTTTTTCTGATGTCTGAAAAGTTTTTTCTTGTTAACTGGAGTGAATATTTATCTCCTCACAGGCTGCATTTGTAAGCCACTGACACGGCCCATTTGGACGGTATGAAACATGCATCACTGCATGTTTTATATAACATTATCTGATAGGGTTTTATAAAACATGCATCTGTAAAAACACTTCAGCCATTTTATAGCCTGATTTACGGCCAGCCGAGGCCACAAGGACGAGGAGGTCCACCGCCACATTTAGCCTGCATCACGGCGTCCCAGGAGAGTCAAACCAGCGTTTGTTTGTGGACATGTGACCAGCAGCTACATATTTACTGAATCTGTCTTACAGATATAAGTTGTCATCTCTGGTCTCATACCTGCTACTATCTACCTGCTATCCTCACTGCAGCACCTCCACCTCAGCTGCATCCCAAATGTCTTCCTGGCTTTATTCCAGCCATAGAGGATCATTATTTTCCTGCTTTTCTCATCACTTGTTGATCTTTGGCTGCTCCTGATTGGACGTTACCGTCAGTTTAAGCTCTCTGATTGGTGGAAAGTCTGACAGGAAGTGTCTTCATCATCATGTCCAGGTGGAAATAGAGGTCTCTTAGCAACATGGTAGTGATGGTGATGAAGATGTGATAAATAATGGTGGATTTACCATCTAGAGTCTCTGAATAAACACTACATGTTGTGTCTGGATTGTAAACCTCCTGGACGGATAGAAACGCTGGAAAAACCTCCGTAGACCAGCTGGAGGGTCACATGACCATCAGAGTTCCACACTGCCGGTCCTGAGATGATGATGATGATGATGTTAGTGCTTGTGGACACCAGAGATCTAGCGGAGTTGTAAGGGTTAATTGGAAATATTGACATATAATTTATAATAAAATATTCATCTCTGCCTCATCAGTCAGTGAAATCTTATCAGTTATGAAAGAAAAGATGAAGATAAATGACTCTGCCTCAGGTTTCTGCTGTTTACTAAACCCGTCAGTCAGTCTGATCTCTTCAGTCACTGTTTCTTCTGATCTCCACAAAGTTCATGTTTCATACAGAAATACTTTTTGACATCCTCCAGAAAGTCACCCCACCTTTTGCATTTTCCTGCCCAGACAATAAGTGTGTTAACAACTTCATTCTGTCCATGAAAATGAGAGGTAAATTATGCATTTAAGGATTACTATTCATTCTTTTCAAAAGATAATACGTGTAAAAGAAGATGCACCTCTTCATGTAGCTCCAGCAGTTGATCATTTAAACCTTTGACAAGGTTTCCCAACAAACCCAGGGCAGCATTTCAGTTACAGAATTCATTTAGAATAATTTCATCTATATTTAAGATGAAAAAAAAAAACACAATGTCATTGACAGTGTAGACCAGTTCAAGCTTCCCAGTGTTATTAGTACATTTGCATTTTTGGTGTTTGTGTGACAGAAAGGTTTTGTTTAAGGTCAAACGCCAAAGCTGATGCAAAGTGTCTGCAGCGTGCTGGCGGTGCAGCTGTGACATGTGTCATACCCGATTTATTAACATTACGTCAGGTTGAAGGAACATCGGTCCAGTCAAAAGGTCAGTAGTTAACAGCTTTAATGTAAAGTTTACAGTGTCTGGATACTGTAGAGTCTGGAGAGAACGCCATCTATCTGTAGAACACATTAACATGCTGTCAGAGAGGGACCACACCTCTGCAGGACAGATCGTCATCAACAACACCAGCAGCGTTCTTATTCATCTGGATTTCTGACTTCATGTATCTGTAAACCTGCATGTGTCTGAAAACGTGGGGCGTTCTTCATGATGCATGACGGGTTGCACAAATGTAACGGAACTAGCTTAAGTCCAAGTCTGCAGCTGCATGTAGTCTGTAGCTAAATGCTCCGATGCAGGTGGGGGTGCAATGTTGGTCAACCAGCATAAACTGCTCAACTTATAACAGCAACAGGATGATTTATTTCCAATAAGTGCTTTATTTAATTGTATTTTTAGAAAAAAAATATTTTTTAAAAAAAATGTAGATATATATACTGTATATATATATATATATATATATATATATATATATATATATATATATATATATATATATATATATATATATATATGTATGTATATATACTGGCTAATCAGGTCATTTTGACACATGGGTTTAACAATAAAATACTCCAAACAAACTAAAACATAAACTTAACTAATCAGTGGAACCTATTACAAAAATAATTCAAACAATCTAAAATGTCTATATAATGCAAAAACAACTGACAAAACGAGAACCAAAAGACAAACCTAAACTGGTCCTACACTAAACCGATGGCACAGCCCAGTTCGGCTCCAGTCTGACTTAAGGAGCTCCGGTGCAGCTGGGACTCTTTTCTTTGGCAGGCTGGGAATCTCCCACACAGGAACTGGTAACTCAAAAGGAAACTACATTAATAGAAAGCAAACCAAATTAATAATGTGACCCATCAACCCACTTAATAAAAATATGAAATATGATGGTGTATATTTATTTAAAGTGTTTGCATAACTAAGGGAAAAAGTAGAAAGTTACCAGACCTGTACTGGTGTGGCGGTTCATCCGACCAGAGTCTTGGTGCCCATTGGGAACGACAACAAGTGAAGACTCGTCTCTCCTGGTTCGTTAATAAAATCATCTGACGTCTATTTGGACCCCTGATGATGTTCGCTCTAAATACCAACAGAGTTCAGATTATGGATCAAATGGCGGGCTGCCAGCCAGTAAAACACGGAGGTTTCCCCACTTCTGGAAATTTCCTTTCTGATTAGTCATATCGTTGAACCTGTGTTGCCTTCACTGAAGCTAGGAAATTACGAAACTGTGCGGCGCAGTTAACGTCTTCCTTCTGAGGTGAAAAGTCATTCGAGTCTTGATGAGAAACAGTCGGGGTTAGAACCAGTAAATGTCCCGGCCAGGCGGCACCACTGGACCAGTACACATGTTTCAGTCCAGTGTCCAACATCCACTTCCTGTTTCTCACCCGTCTGCTTCACTTTGATACAGTCAAACTGGATTGAGATGGGACGAGGGACTGGTGAGACATTACCCCCTCACATTTATCACCAGTAAAACATTGCAGTGTGCAGGGTGAGGCCATGTTTGTGTCCATTTAGTTCCACAAGGGGCGTCCTTCTGTACCGACCCACAGAAGCATGTACATGGGGAGGAGCGTGAACGCGTGAGTGAAATCCCACATGGTGAGGATGCATCTCTGCACTGTGAGGGAATAACAAAGTATCTGCATGCAGAAACTCATCCTCCTGAGAGCTGATCAGATGTGTGACCCGATCTCCTGGCGGCAGGACCAGCACGCTCTGAACCACCGCTCGCTCAGCTGCACCAGCCTGTTCGCTCCACTGCTGCAGTTTTCAGACTCTGACAGAGACTGTGGCTGGCTTGTCTTCTCCTCTGATTGGTCAGTTTCCAGCAACAACAGAGATTAAATGTTAATAATGCATTGTTAAAAGGAAATGCTTGTAGTTGCAGCCAGAAGCGACGGTCCAGTCTGAATGCAGACGGGAGGTCAGGAAGAGCAGGGTCGGAAATAATGGAACAGACGGCAGAAATAAACAAACAAATAAATATTCTGATGGAATGAAGTAACAACTTCATATATATGTATATATGAGACGATCTGGACTGACCTATGTTTGGTCCGACAGAGGCAACACGACGATCTGCAGCAGAGCAGCAGCAAGACGAACTGGGACTGTTGACCAGAAAGTTGGAGAAAATAAAATCCTGATTTCTGGAAAAGATCCTTAAATCAAGACAAAACAATAATGTACTGATAATACTGTGATCAAACTTGTTCTTACAGTGAGAGGCAGAAGCTCTTTACACAAGCGGCAAATCTCAGCATTATTTATTTACGTGTTGACGACACTTCGAGAAGTGGAAGTGGAAAAAAGCACGATGAAAATGTTCCATGCATGAGAAAGCAGAGGGCCAAACCGTCTGTTGCATCTGCTGCATATGCAAGAGTTTCTACATTAAAACAGGGAAGTCGGCACACAGGGGAAGTCACTGGAGCGCTGGTTAAAGCACGCGGTGCGGCTAGTTTTCTCTAAGTGATCCAAACTCGGTACTGACCAGTAAAAACTATATCTCTGCCATGCGGTCTGTTAAACTAAAGTTAAAATGAAAGTTTTGTTGCATCTTGAAAAGCTCCATTAATCACATTCTGCATGCAATGGGCGGGAAGAGGAAGAAGGAGTCTTAACGATGGGAAACGATGCAGAGAGGCGACCTGAACAAACTCCACAAGGTTTCTGTTTCCAGCGTTTTGGATCATTCAGAGGAAAGTCTCCCGTTTGTTTTCAACTCTGTTCGTCTCAAAATGTGGAAAAAATCTCCGTTGTTACAGTTAATGCAGTTTCCATAAAAGCCAGCGTCCATAGTTCTGTCCAGCGCCGCGTTGACGGGCGGACAAGGTGGCCTGACGTCGGCGGCGTGTGGGATGGGAGGTTCAGGGGTGTGTTCGCTGCTGACAGGACAGTCAGACAGAAATTAAAAGGTTACGCGGCCAATCAGCCTGGAACGTTGCTGAGATCTGCCACAACAACAGATCAGCAGGGTTGACGAGCGCTGCAGCCAGAGTGTGTGTGTGTGTGTGTGTGTGTGTGTCTGCTGCCTGTCATTTCAACGTAGACCTGCATCAAGCCATTTCCCTTGATGGCTGGTAAAGAGTTTGACACATTTCTGCTAGCTAGCTCTGCTAGCAGCCTGTAGTTTCTGTGTGTGAAACTTTCTCAGTAATTAGCCCTTTTAGGGAGCGCTTGGAATTCCCTGAGTGGAATTTCTGCCCTAACACGCTGGCAGATTATAAATAAACAAGTAGTTGGTGAAGTGATTCTGCACGGCGCGGTGCAAATTACTGTGGAAACTCATTTATCTGCAGCCAGTGGGAATTCAGGCTGTTTGGACGGCTTGGTCACTCTTCCACATGCTGACATCAGTAGACGGGATTAGTTGGTCCAACAAACATCTGAGGAAAAAGATATGATGCTTGTGTTTCCATGTGATGGCTTGTTCTTTCACATGAACATTTATTCTTGTATTTAGTTCAGATTTACATCATTTCTCCTCTACATTATTAATCTGGTTGTTTTTAGGATGTTAATGTGGGTTCAGATGCTAAAAACACAAGTTCCAGGTTGCTAATGTGCTCCTTTAGAGCTGCAGTCAACTAAACTCCAGCTCATATGCACACATGTCCTGTTAATCCTGAGTCATTACAATATGTTTACACAGCACTATAATTACAAAGGGTTAGCCGTGGAACATTCAGATAAATGAGTTTCTGCCGTTTCCCTTTTTTCATTATTAGGATTATACCTAAAAGCATTAATCAAGGGTTCCCTTAACCAATTTGCAACCACTTACTGTACCTCTCTCCCTCCTGTGAGTTCTTTTGACTGTCCTCAAACTGCCCAGCTGGGTAATTACCGGAGCTTGAAATAAGCTGGGCTCTGAGACAGTAATGCACCTCGCTCTACAGAGGCAAGCCATCCATTTTCAATTACAGTTGCATGCAAGCACTTACTGGAGAATGTGTGTGCATGCACATATGCTCATAGCGACTTAAACACACCTCCCTGGAGCGTGAAGCCGTGTGAAGCCTACAGGTAATTATTTCAGCGCAGTGCTGTCTGCCACCGCAGTGTCCCTCTGATCAATGCTGGTATGAGCAGCAGGTGCGAGCAGCTTCATACGCTGGAACTAACGTCCCCAGAGGATTCCATTAAAGCTACAAATGTGGCTTCTAAGAACTCTCATGGAGGGAAACAAATCTTTCTAAAATATGCCTTTTAAGTTCTTTAATCTATTATTAACTTCCCCTCTTAGAGGAGAGCAGCGCTAATAAAACTGGCAAGGAAAAATGATAAACTCCCAGTTACCAGTGCAGGAACTGCACACTGATTCTGAGGAGAGATTCTGCTTCTACTTCTACTAATTAGACCTCAGTAGGTCTGAATGCAGATGTCTCTAACCCAGTTAGCCCAGTAAACTGCACATACTCCTAAATGAAACATAAATCTGACCGTTAGTTTACCAGAAAATGAATTATTTCCTCAATCAATCCTCAGCGTGTCTGGATTTCTGAAGACGGACAACTGTTCCTTCTGACTGATGTTTGCCAGAGGAGTCCTCTCATCCCAGGGTTCACAGAGGTAGAAAGTGAAAATGACTCTTTGTTTTAGGTAAAACTGATTGTTTTCAGGCCTACATATGAAACGTGTTTAGTTTCTCATGTTGTTAGACGCGTACGGAGCGTAAAAACGCTGTAGACGCCACAGACTCTAGGAGCTAACAGTAGCAGGTTGCAGGTTTGGTTACGCAGCGCCAGGAAAGCACACAAAGGAGGAGAAATAATAAAAAGCTTCCTGGTGTTGCTGTTAGATTAGCTGCATATTTAAGTCTTGATCAGTACAGAGGACTGAAAGGAAAAATCCTGTATTATGCAACCTATAAAATCCCCCTCCTGCTTCAAGACCCTGTCCTCAGGAATGATGGTATATTATAACATGGCTCGCATGCTTGTGCACGCTCGTGCTCGCTCGTGCACGCTTGGGAACAGGTATCACAAGTTTCTGTGCTTTGGGGGCGTGGCTTCAGAGGCGTCTGCAGAAAGAGGTCTGGACTTCGGAGTCGTGTCTCCTCACAGTGCAGCTTGCAGGAACGGTTTTTCCACGCTTGCCTGGAATGTGAACCTCTGCTTTAGGAGTCCACCTTCATGTAAAACGACTTGCAGACTAATCAATGACTAATAAAACAGCCGATTTGCTCTGAATTAAGAAAATAATGATCAGAACAAAGTGAGGTGGCGACAAACGAAGACGACGCTGGGAACTCTTCCTGTTTAGGAGCTCTGAAGCAGAAGAGGCGGTCTGCATGTTGAGGGAGACAAGCAGCAAAGCTGGAGCTCAGGCTCGCTGGCTGTTTTCATAAAACATGAAAGAGAAGGGGGAGAAGAGAGGAATCTGTGGGATGGATGAGCAGAAGAAAGCTGGTGTGAGGATGTAGAGACAGGGAGGAGAGGATCACAAACCAGGAGAGAGAAAGCAGGAGAGACACAGACGTAAATGAGCCTCAGGAGGGTATCTGAGAGTGACAGGCTGCTGCCATGACTGCACTGTGCTGTGGGTAACTGTCAAAACATTGACTGGTCCACCTGCCAGCCCTCCCCAATCCTTTTTTCTTTCTAAGTTTCATTTCCAATCTTTGTATGCCGCTCCCCAGAAGGGAAACTTCTGACACCGAGCTGCCAGAAGCAGACAGAGGAGGAATGCAGCAGACTGTCTCCATACAGCAGGACTCGCTTTCCATTCACTTGATTTCACATTTTGCAGCTGATAATGAACATGGAGCTGTTTGCATCGGTGTGTTTTACCCACAGAGTGTGTGTGTGTTTGCACAAGCCTGGGTTATGGACGAGACGAGTCACACACACATCAGAGAGACGTCCACCTCGGCAGGTCCAGCCATTTGTGGCCTCTGGACAGAAAAACCACATTTTGTTGACGTAGAGGTGAATGTGTAAAACAAACTAAATATGCATGTGAGTGTGAAAGAGTCTGTTTACTTGTTATTTTTTGTTTGTTTGTTTCGGAGGGGGATCTGTTACACAAATATGTGCATGTGTCACACTGACTGATAGTCACGCCTCCTCGGCTCAGTGTGTGTCGCCCTGAGAGACCCAGCAGTAAACACACAGTCATGCTCAGACCATGAATACCTGCCAGCTGCATCATCTGCAGCTCCACACACACACACACACACACACCCAGCAGCCTTTCTGCTGCAGCCGCAACGCCGTCCTCCCTGACCGGCACGGTGCGCCGCCACTCCGTCTGCAGCTCCCCCCGAAGCTGCAGGGATGAAAACAAGCTCTGGTCTCATCGCCGTTGGATTTGTGAACATGAACAACATGCAGCAGAGACTGAAGTTTCTTTCTAACAAGGAACTAAACCTCTTGTTTGTTTTGGTCACATGATGGAAAAGAAAATAATTACACTTCAGGTCTCAACAGGGGGTCGGGGTTCAGGGGATCCAGCTCAGTCTGATCTGAAGGACCAGACCTGTGAAATAATTCAATCTTCCCAATTTTTCCTTCTCTTTGGGTCCAAAGATGTACAAGTCCTTCATCAGGACGTTTCCATTCAGTCGCCTGCGTGGGGAAACTGGAGCTCCTTCCCAACACCACCGTCCGAGGCCGGTTCACCGGCTGCCCACTGCAGAAGGCATGAGCAAGGGATCAGCAGATGTAGCCGAGTGTGCAAAACTAGCAGCACATTCGCTGCGACAGGAGAGCGACCCACGGACACGAGAAGACGGCAGTGGGCAGTCATCCAGTCAGCGGCTTGGGACTGGCAGCTGTCAGTAGACCTGGAGAGACAGCTGAGAGTCCCACATCACACTGCCAGCACCACTCTGAGGCCAGAAACCCTGCTGGTCTGGGAGAAGAATATGATCATCTCCAGCCGACAGTGGCCTGCAGAGGTGCCTGAGAGGAAAAGGACCAAATACAGCTGCTGGTGGTGGACTGTGTTGTAGGCAGGGCTGGAGGGCAAACTGTACGCCCACCGCCGTGGACTGAAGAGGTTTTGTGGGACAATCACGCCTGAGAAAGCTTGAAGATGGCTGTGGATCCAGAAAGAGGTTGCACGGAGGACAGGTCATGTGACGGCGGCAGGGAGGGCGCTTCATGCTGAAAGCAACAGCCAGGACTCCAGGCCACATCGCTGATGATGTGTTCAGGTGCATCAGAAGATATTTCAAACTGTCCCGGAATCCGTCGTTTGGAATTTTGTCGGAAACGTAAATTTAGTTTCAACAATATTTTTCAGTACATGTTCAGTACGACACACATCTCACGCTGGCAAGACAGAGATCTACGAAGCCGCCCAACGTTCAGCTCCACACGTCTGGACAGAATGTAGTGTTTCACATGACGATCAAAGTAACTTTTCCAGATCTGGAGGTTATACGTGTTCATTTCCACATGCGTGTGGAGATCTAGACCACCTGAACGGACTCACCTCATCATGCAGACTGAAGTCACATCTATTCTGTGAGATTTTCTGACCTTCCGTTCTGTCAGACTTCCGGTTTGCTTGTCTCGTCATGAATCCCGCCTGATGGCTGGAGAGGAGGCTGTTCATGGAAAACGTTTGTCTTCTTCCTCAGGAGTGATTTAAGGCTGCTTTCACACTTCTGATTCAAATCTGTAGAAATGAGCTCTGAAGTCTCGGTTGTTTCGTGGAGAAGGGGAGTCTGATCTGCGTAAAGACGTAGCTGCCGGTTCGCTTCCAGAGGCATAAAGGCAGAAAGTGGACTACATGGTGGGAAAACATGCAGGAATGGAAGCTAGCCGAGAGAAAGGGCTCGCGGTGGAACGTGGAAGAACCCAGACCTGAATGCAGCTCCATGTTCCACTCTGATGAGGTGGAAACAGAGTTTGTCCTGCGCTTACAAACGATGAACCAGTTCTCTTCATGATTGTTCTCCTGTTTTCCTCTCAGTGATTACAGGGATGGGAACATGTTTGGCTTCTATGACTCAGTGCAGGATGAAAACAACCTCATGCTGGAAGAACGGTGGAGCAGAGATCCCAATCATTCCAGATCCAGCAGACTTCAGCAGGCACCTTTAACGCGTGTTTGGGAACTGCAGGAACCGCCATATTTTCAGATCCAGTTCTCTGAGGATAAAATATAAAGGAAACAATCTAAGTAGGACATGTCACATCATGTGATGGTGCCACCATGAAAAGCTTTCATACTGGAGAGATCCAAACTCACCCCAAAGTGGCAGAAATATCTGTCTTCAGCACCTGAACTGAGACTTCCTTCCTCGAAGCAAAGCCATGTGACAGAAGGTCAAAGCTTCCAGACTGGCGGCTCTACCAACAGGATAACTCACTGATCATGACAGTTTGTCAGTGATGTAATGAAACCCTCGTGACTGGAGAAACATACATTTCCTGAGAGCTTTAGAAGACTGTAAATGTGTGGGACAGATGACAGCAAGATGTCTGACGCAGGTTAATGATGGGTACAGCCCTGCAGGTTTGGATAGTCAAAGGTCCTCTCAGCATCTCTCATTCTGTTTTCAGTGCCAGCTGTTGCCATTATCACTTTATAATGAGGAGATGTGCATCGTGACCTTTGCTGCCGTGGGATTTTGCAGTTAGAGCTGTACCTGTAGTTGCAGTAATTGGCCCTTGATTTGTGTGTGTGTGTCTGTGTGTGTGTTTCACATTTTGAGTCTTTACTTTCTGGGGATCAGCAACAATCCTGGAGGTAGGCTGTGCTGGGTAAACCATGGCATGTTGGCGCTGGATATTTCTCTTCTTCAGACCTTCCCTGTAATGGTTGTTTTTAATAATTCCAGTAAACAGTTCAACATCAATGCTACGCTCCCTTCATCAATATCTGTGTTGGCGCCATGTGATTGGCTGATTAGATCTGTGTGTTGACAAAAGATTGAATGGTTGGATGTGATAAAGATGCTCCTGAGTGTATTTATGCACCGTTAACATAGTGGACTGATCTTCTGATCAATCCTAGCCAAGCTGTTTGGATCCTTGAATCTAACCGAGTACTTGGTATGCTTAAACCAAACCAGTATTTACGTCTGATTCCGCAGGACATTTTGTGATCAGAGAAGCTTGGAGCTTTGAGAACATGTCAGTATTTGACAGCTTGTCAATAAGATGAGGTTGATCGATGTAAAATACTTCAGATTTCCAAACATCTGCTGCCGTTTAGCTGCTCCGTAGCAGATTTATGGCTGGTGTAACAGTACTGAAGTATGACGTGTGAATATGAAATACAGAGAAACTGCAAAACAGCTCAGGTAATAAAGATTAAAGAGCTTCATTGCCGTCATTGCCTACAGCTAGAATTCTTTCAAAAAAGCATTTGCATATCAGTGTGGGCATGCATCTGTTTTAAGGATTCATCATCCTGCAGTGTTTTCCTGACCTCAGGGTGATGACTTCAAACAGACCCAGGTGAGCAGCAGTGCAGTGGAGGATTAGCAGTTGCAGAGGATATGAGTGGATGTTGTTCCAGGCAAACACACTTCTTGGGGCTAAAATCAAACAGACCACACTCACATTCATTAACTTTCTAAATGATGTGCTTCTTGTTTCATCATGTTTATCTGCCAACTTCTCCTCCCGGTCAGTGTCCACGAATCCGTTAATGGAAAGATTTAGCAGGGAAGACGTGCACAAGCGTAATTAAGCTAAAGTGGAAGCAAAACTGAACATTAAGTGCAAGTTAAAGTTTTACATGCAAACGTGTCTTTTTAGCATCCACACTTCCACAGACATGTTAAATATCCAGGCGCTGGTTAAAACAAGATGTAATTACGTTGTTTGCACCTCCATTTGCTTTTTTGGAACAGCTACAAACAAGTATTTCCCAGATCTTTGGATCCACCCTGAATGTTAAGTGCAGCAGATTTTCTCTGCTAAATCTCTAACTGAGCTGCTGCTGCTGTCAGATTCTCTGTTAGAGGCAATTCTTTAATAGATTAATTTCAGGATGGATCGCCCAGCATCTACTGAGCTCCAGCTGCTAAACAGACAAACTAAAAAAGTCGTTATCTATACCTCAGTTAGGGAAGGAATTTCATTATCCAGGTCTGTTGCAGCAATTGAGCTTCTCCTGATGAGACCTATTTTTTCTGCCTCCTGTCTAAATAACAAGCCCAGAATAAATGAAGTATTTCTTCACAACTAGCAGGGCTGCAGAAAACTGAGATATGTGAGATTACTGCCAGATTACATGTCAGATTCAACCTATTAGTTAGTTTGTCAGAGTAAATTCACCTGGAAACCAGTAGAACATGGAGATGTTATTTCCTCATATAAACCCAAGTACAACTATATACAGAATGAGTAAATGACGAGTAAAGTAATCCTAATAACAAGTAAAGTAATCCTAGTAATAAGTAAGTAATTCTAGGAATTAGTAAAGTAAACCGAGGAAGGAGTACAGTAATTCTAGGAATAAGAAGGTAATCTTAGGAAAAAGTAAAATAATCCTAGGAACAAGTAAGTAATCCTAGGAAAGAATAGGTAATCCTAAGAAAGAGTACATTTATGCCAGGAATGGAGTAAAGTAATCTTAGGAATGAGTAAGTAATCCTTGGAAAGAGTAAAATAATCCTAGAAATGAGTAAAATAATCATAGCAATGACTAAAGTAATCCCAGGAAGAAGTAAAGTAATCCTAGGAATGAATAAAATAATCATAGCAATGACTAAAGTAATACCAGGAAGGAGTAAAGTAATTCTAGGATGATTAAAGTAATCCTAGGAGCGAGTAAAGTAATTTTAGGAAGGGGTAAAATAATTATGTCAAACATGTGAAACTAATAGTGTAGATAAAAACTTTGGCTTTCACTGAACCTTAAACATCACTGGAAAGTTCTTCCTGTGGGTCAAATTAAGATATCGTAGCCAAAGCCAGTGTAAAAAATGACTGCTTCAGCAGGAAGTGAATGATTAACAGCAAGAGCAGTCAGTGCGGAGGGGAAAAAGTAAAAAAAAATCTCCTAAAAGAGTCTTTAGCAGAGTTACTCCAAGCACAGAAGCAGCTTTCTGGATCAGTTTGTTGATTCTCTTCAAGTCTCTGGTTCTGATGCTACTACCCCAGCAGATGCTGCAAAGCTGACTGCACTCTCCACAACAGACTTCTAGAAGATATGCAACATCTTGGTGCAGACGTTAAACCATCTCAGCTTCCTTAAGAAGTACAGTCTGCTCTGACCTTTCTTGTAGATGTAGTCAGTGTTGCATTTCCAGTCCAGTTTGTTGTCCAGCTGAACTCCAAGATACTTGTATTCCTCCACCACCTCCACCTCCTCTCCCAGGATGGAAACAGTGCTTTGTTTATTCTTCTTCCTCCTGAAGTCAACAATCATCTCTTTTGTTTTGCTGCTATTTAATATGAGATGATTGTCACCGCACCATTTAACAAACTGACTGACCAGTTCTCTGTACTCTGCTTCTTGTCCATCCCTGATACACCCCACAACTGCAGAGTCATCAGAGTATTTCTGCAGATGACAGGACTCAGAGTTGTACTGGAAGTCTGAGGTGTACAGAGTGAAGAGGAATGGCCAGAGTACAGTTCCTTGTGGTGCACCAGTGCTGCTGACCTCCATCTCAGACACACAACCTTTCAGTCTCACAAACTGGGGTCTGTTTGTGAGGTAGTCATAGATCCAGGTGGTTGTGGAGGTATCCACCTGGAATTTATGGAGCTTCTCACATAACAAAGCAGGCTGAATGGTATTAAAAGCACTGAGAAATGAAAGAACATGACCCTCAGAGTGCTGCCTGAATGGTCCAGATGAGAGTGTGCTCTCTGGAGCAGGTATATGATGGCATCTTCAACCCCAAGTCCATTACGATATGCAAACTGGAATGGGTCCTGAAAGGTGTTTACTTGCTTGTTGAGGTGAGCCAGTAAGAGTCTCTCCAGGACTTTCATGATGTGAGATGTCAAGGCAACTGGTCTGTAGTCACTTGGTTCAGCTGGTTGTGTTTTTTTAGGCACTGGAACAAGGCAGGAGGTTTTCCACAGCACTGGGACTCTATTTTGTCTCAGACTGGTGTTGAAAAGGTGCTGGAGAATCGGACATAGTTGTTCTGAGCAGGTCTTGAGAACTCTGGGACTGACACCATCTGGACCTGCAGCCTTGTTCTGGTTCAGTTTCTCAAGTTGCTTCTTAACCTGATTGCAGGAGACAAACAAGGTGGAGGTCTCAGGATGTCCTGATGTGGAGGGAGATGAAGCTGTGTTCTGGTCCATGACTGAGCTGCAGGGTGACAGATTGGAGGCGTGACAGGAAAGCAGTGGGCTTATGGAGGGTGTGTGGTCTGTTGGGCTGGAGGTAGGGGGTGAACTGAACCTGTTGAAGAATATGTTCAGCTCATTAGCTCCGTCCAGACCTCCATCAGGCTGGTCCCCCTTTAACTTGAAGCCGGTGATCTTCTTCATTCCAGACCACACATCCCTCAGGTTATTCTGCTGGAGCTGACTTTCTAACTTCTTCCTGTAGTCCTCCTTGCACTTCTTAGTTTGTGTTTTAAGTTGTTTTTGTGTTGCCCTCAATAACTCCCTGTCTCCATCCCTGAAGGCTTTCTTTTTGATGTTCAGCAGCTTTTTCAGGTCACTGGTGATCCAGGGTTTGTTATTGGGGAAGCACCTCACTGTTCTTGTTGGGACGATGCTGTCCACACAGAAGTTTATGTAATCTGTCACACACTCAGTCATGGCGTTGATGTCGTCTCCATGAGGTTCACAGAGGACGTTCCAGTCTGTAGCCTCAAAGCCTCCTCTAAGAGCATCTTCAGCTTCAGCAGACCAGATTTTGATAGTATTTGTGATGACTGGTTGCTGCTGAACGATGGGCTTGTAGGTGGAGGTGAGAAGAACCAGATTATGGTCAGATCTTCCTAAAGGAGGCAGGGCAGAACAACTGTATCCATTATTCATATTTGCATAAAATAAGTCCAACATCTTATTTTCTCTGGTGGAGCAGCTGACAAACTGCTGGAATGTTGGTAGAGTTGCAGAGAGAGAGATGTTGTTGAAGTCTCCGGAGATCGCCATGAATGAGTTTGGATGCTGTGTTTGTAGCCGAGCAACGACGGAGCTGATGACATCACAGGCTGTGTCTGGTGCGGTACCAGGTATTATATAAACCGCTACCAGAATAACACAGGGAAACTCTCTGGGTAAATAATATGGACGGAAGCTCACAGCTAACAGTTCCATGTCCTTTGTGCATATCTTACTCCTTTTTTTTTTTTTTTTTAAACTTTGTTTTTATTGAAAGATTTTCAAATTTTCAAACAGAAATAATACAAACATAACATAAAAGAACAGAACAATAGATGGACCGACATATACAAACCACAATTTACAGGCTGTGGGTGTGCTATACAGGGATCTTAAACACTTAACAACCTGGTTATTGAAACCGAAACGTTTTAGGACTGAATATAAAAATTCCCATCTTACGGAGTCAAACGCCTTTTCTGCATCGAGGCTAAGGAGCACAGATTCTTTGGATTTCATGTGATTTATAAGTTTAAATGCTCAGCGTATATTATCGTGTGTTTGTCTATTCTTAACAAATCCTGTTTGATCTGTATCTACTAATTCAGGAATTATATTTTCTAATTGTTTGGCTAATATTGTTGTAAATATTCTATAATCTATGTTTAGAACTGATACAGGTCTGTAGGAGCTGCATTCAGTAGCATCTTTCCCTGGTTTGAGTATTACTGAAATAAGGGCTTGATTCCAAGATATGGGTATTTCTCCGCCTTCCAGAACATAATTAAAACAATCCTTTAATATTGGTATGATCATTTGCCTAAAGCACTTGTACCATTCCGAAGGAAACCCATCTGGACCGGACACTTTGTTACCTTTAAGGTTTGAGATTGTTTTACTAATTTCTTCCTCTGTTATTTTCTGTGTAAGTCTCTTATTTTGTTCTGTGCCTATAGAAGGTAAATCTAATGAGTCTAGGAAATTTTCTACTAAGTTTTGGTCTGCCGCGGGTTGTTGAGAGTATAAGTTTGAATAGTAGGAGACAAAAGATTCTTGTATATTCTTTCGGTCATACTGTATTTCATTCGTTTGAGGGTTTTTAATTTTGTGTATAAAACGACTGGCTTCCTGTTTGCGTGTCCTCCAAGCAAGTAACCTCTTAGCTTTGGGTCCATTCTCATAGTAGTTTTGTTTGATAAATTTTGCTTTCTTGGCTACTTGGCTCTCGTACAGTTCGTTTAAAGTCCGTCTCGTTAAAGTTAACCGTTCTAAACTGTTTGCGTTGTTATATTTAAGATGTTCCTCTTCTAAAAACTTAAGCTCCTTGACCTTATCAGCAATTTGTTTCTCTTTATCTTTTTTTTTAATAGATGACCACATTATCAGTTTACCTCTGAGGACTGCTTTAGCAGCATCCCACAATACACTTGGAGAAGTGTTGTCCTTCTTATTATAATACATGTAATCTTCAAAAGCCTCTTGAGTATATTTCTGGAATTCTTCATTGTTAAGGTAGCTCGTATTCAGCCTCCAAACTCTTTCTTTTTGTTCAGTATCTAAATGTATTGTTAAGTAAACCCCCGCGTGGTCAGATATATCCCGAACACCTATATGACAATCAATAATCCTATGTCTGTCATAATTAGGCATGAAAAAATAATCTATTCTGGAAAACATTGAATGAGAGTGGGAAAAAAAAGTAAAACTTTTTTCACCTGGATGTAAGTCTCTCCATATATCTATCATGCCTAACTCTTTCAATAATTTTTTAGCAATTTGTACTTCTGGTTGTATCTTTTTTGTTTTAGATGAGACATCCAATGAAGGATTTAAGTGCAAATTCCAGTCTCCACCACATATCACTACCCTGGACATCTCATTGCATAATAAATCAAAAATCTTCCTAATGAATTTTTTATCGCTTCTGGGAGGCCGATAAACATTTAGTAAGGTAACCTTCTTGCGATCAATAAAACCTTTCACTAACACATGTCGGCCTTCCTCATCGGCCACCTGTGAGCTGAACTGAAAATTAACCCTGTTTGAAATAAGAATTGAAACTCCTCTTGCACATCCCCCTTTAAATGAAGAAAAGTATGAGTATTTAAACCATTTTTTAAGTTTTTCATGTTCAATATCTGACAAATGAGTTTCTTGCCAGAATATGACATCTTGTTTTTCACGTTTCATCTTAGCTATAACTTTACTCCTTTTAACAGGGCTTCTCTCTAGTCATTTCCTTTTTCCCAATAAACTGAATTATTACAGCAGATAAAACAACTTATATAGATAAGATATGAGTCAAAAAATGTCGGTCCATCTAAAATAGAACATGTTGAACAAATAACAAAATGGAACAGAAACAAATAGGACTTCCAAAGATTAAGTGTACTATTCACTTCTACAATGAGAGGGGAGTCCTGCAAAGACCAGTGAGCCCCCCTCAATACGGGCCATAACCTCTGACTTGAGTATATCAGAGCAGCTCGCATAACAGGTAGAACAGGCAAGCGTTTCCCAGTAGCAGGGTCAAAAGTTTACAAACATCTGAGGATTTGCAAAAACAAAATATATCTCACCGGTGATCAGAAAGGTGTAAATGTCAGGTTGTATGGCCATCGTTGCGTCGGAATTTCTTTAACTTTTCCTGAATGCGCTTAATCCTCTCTCGGTTGCGACGCGAGGTGCCAGCGTTTTGCCACGCAGATTGTGCCATCCTCCAAGCAGCAGGCTGTTTGGGCTTTGTTACTTGAGTGAAAGTTCCAGCATCAATCACTCCTTTCCTCTGTAGGTCAGCTGCGGCGTCCTGCGCGTTGCTGTATATCACTGGGCCGGTTTGGAGGTGAACACGGAGTCGTGAGGGGTGAAGCGTCTGGAAACGCACGCCTTTTTCTTTCAGCGTTTTTCTGATGGGGGCATATGCTCTTCTCTTGGCCAGTATATCGGTAGTGTAGTCTTGTTCAAAGAAGAGACGTCTCCCATTGTACTGGATTTGTTTCTTCTTCCACGCGGTTTGAAGCACGAGCTCTTTAGTCTTAAACTCCAAAAAGCAGAGAACGATAGACCTTGGGTTGGCTTCTTGAGGAGGTTTAGCAGCGAGTGAACGATGACATCTTTGTATTCCAAGTGGGTGGTCGGGGAGATCCAGTTCAGCTTTAATAAAACCTTCCACAAATCCCAACATGTCATCTTTTTCGGCACCTTCTTCTACGCCGTGTATTCGAATGTTATTTCGGCGTGAGCGTGCCTCTAGATCTGCCAGCCTCTCTTGAAGATGTTCATTGAGTTCAAGTGTGTGGGACAATACGTCTCTTGCATCCGCGCTGAAAGCCTCAATTTCAGCAACTCTGCCTTCAGTTTCATCCATCCTATTTGTCACATCCTTCATGTCCATCTCGATAACACCCAGCCTGTTATTCATTTCTCCTCTGAAGTCACTAAGCTCTTTCTTAAGTTGCCCCGTTGCTTCTGATAGCTCTTTGGCGATGTCCGTGTGTACTTTTTGTATTTCGGCAATGATGCTAACCCTCATAGCCTCCATGCTATCATCATCGGTTAGCTTGCTAGCGTCCGCGTTGCTATCCTCACTTTCACTCGGCGATAAAGTGTCTTCTTCGGGTTGTACTGGTGTCTTTCCTCGTTTCTTTCTTCTGTTATTTCCTCCTGGCATATTTTCCATCTACGTTTGTCTCTGAAATGTTGTGAAGTTTACAGGGGGAGCCAGACCCACTGGGAGCTGTTGGTTTTTGCGACCGCTCGCCTTTCCGCCATTTTGAAAGTCTCCCATATCTTACTCCTTGACAGTAACATGTCCAGGATGACACCAACGCTGGTTAACCAGCAATGCAATTCCACCACCCTTTAGGGGAAGCTGGAGCCTATCCCAGCTGTTTTTTGGGTGAAAGGCAGGGTACACCCTGGACAGATCACCAGTTCATTGCAGGGCCACACAGAGACAAACAACCACTGACACTAACTCCTAATGGCAATTTAGAGTAACCAATTAACCTAACATGCATGTCTTTGGACGTTTGGAGAAAGCCACAGTACCCAGAGAGAACCCACACATACAAGGAGATAACATGCAAACTCCACACAGAAAGGCCACTGTGCAAGCCTCACCAGCCAAGGATTGAACCAGGGACCTTCTTTCTGTGAGACCACAGTGCTAATCACCATACCACTCTGCAGCCTGTTCATGCAACCATGTGTCAGTAAATCACATAATACTGCACTCTCTGTATTCTTTCTGAGACCTTGTTAGCATCTCAAGCTCATCCATTTTGTTAGCTAGCAATCTCACATTACCCATCACGACAGTTGGAAGAAATGATTTAAATCTCCATCGCTTTCTTTTCTGCCTCACTCCCAAGTTTAATTAGTTGATCCTGATTGTAAACAAGTCTTTTGTTGCCATGGAGACTCAACATAACAAGTCTTGAGAGAACTAAAAATACACAGAAAAATCTCCCTTGCAGCATACCCTCCGAACCGGCATAAAATCCACAGAATAAAAAAAAAAAAAAAAAAAAATTGAGCTAATCAAGAAAGCAAGTCAGAGCTACTACAATTTGCTGCCATCAGACGGTGAAATGTAGAATGAAATGGAAAATATTGAATGGAAAATGGACAATACAATCTCCCTGGATGGTGGCCAAACTCCTGATCCAGGCTGGAGTATTTTTGCCAAAAGGCATGGCAAACAGCTGTCGTGCTTCAGGTTTCAGTGTCCCCGTGGTCCAGGCTGTGTGTTCTGTCGGTCTTTGTGGTCTGCACTGGCTCTCTCCGTCCCTCTGCCTTTTCTTCTGCCGAAGGCCTCACTTTTCCTTCCTTCCTCGCTTTTCTACTGACCTGCTGCTCACCTGCTGATTGCTGATAAGGGTTTGTCAGTGTCTGTTGCATTCAGGGGCGATGGGGAAACACAGAATTATGTGAAACAGTAATCACCACACACCTCAAAACAATCCTACAAAAACATCTGTCTAAAAAAAACCTAATGACACGACTGCATAAACTGCATTAAAACATGCATAAAAAGCCTTGTTTGTGTGGAGAAATGAAGCTCTATAGTGATGTTCTCATGTTTTCTGGTTGAGGTTTGAACAGTTTGGTTGGGATGCTGAGGCTGGTAGAGTCTTTTAGCTGAATTTCTCCCATCATGTTGCTAAGCTACATGTTAACATGGCTGCTTCCTGCTGTCTGCAAACATCTTCTGGACGGTAGAACCTCAACGTGTTGAAATTATATCTTTAGTTTATGTCAAACATGTTCAACAACTAAGTTTCAGCTTTAGTTTTGTTCATCTAGAAAACATGAACTCATAAGGATTGTGGCCATGTAAAGCCAACAGGTAAAATATGTATTTATTAATTTAGGCTTCACTAAAATATTTTATTGAGCCCCTTACCCTCCTCAACAATAGATTGAAGAGTATTTTAACTCTTGCAGTTCCTTTGTTAAACTAACTTGAGCTGTCTCTTGGGGAGATGGTGCATTCCTGCAGGTGCACTGTGGTGCTTGTGTGTGCTTGTGTGTGTGTGTGTGTGTGTGTGTGTGTGTGTGTGTGTGTGTGTGTGTGTTTGCGGCCTAATGCCTTTGGCATTAAAGCTTCATGAAAGTTATAATCCTCCCTCTGCACCGATATTGATTGTACGTAAAGGTTTATTCAGCTCTTTAAATCCCACACTCATTCATTCGACCAGTCACAGTAATGATAATCTGCTATGACTGCATGATGCCTGAGAGGGAAGATTTATTTTGTTACACTTAGAAATATGGAAGCTGATTATAGATTCTTAGCACAAACACACACACACATACACATCTAGGTGGGCTATATTCCTTGGATAGACCTTCCACTAACATAATACATTCAGTAACTCCTTACCCTGACCTTAGGTAGCACAACTACATGCTGAACAGTAACCCTGAACCTTACCGTAACTCACATTGACCCTAAAACCAAGTCTTGACCATAACAAGTCACTGTTTTTCTTGTGGGGACAAAATTGCAGTCCTCACATTTTAAATAAATCCCTATAAGTTAGTGTGCAGGTAGGATCTGGTCTTTCTCATGAATCTATAGATAAGTGCACACACACACACAGACACAAAGCCATGCTTAGAACATCCTAATTTACCAGCTGAATAAACTATTCAGTTGATTCACTATATAAAACGAAGCTCAGAGGGACACCAATGTGAGGTTTGGTGAAGATTTTTTTTCTGTCTGTAAACAACAATTAGAGCTCTGTCAGATGGGCGGTTCAGCAAGTGGAGACGGTAAAACTGGAACTAAGGGTGTATTCACATCAGGACAATCGGCTAGACTCAGTCCAACTGGGGACTCGGCTCAGTCGTAGGTGGGTGTATCCATGCTGACCAAGATCGTGTTAATGCTGGACTTCGGTCAAACCAGCCAAACCATTAGAATAATCCACCAGGGGGTTCAAAACAGAGCGAATTCACATAGATGTTAAAAAGACCAACTTCACAGCAGAAATAAACATGCAGCCTGGTAGAAAAATCCATTTTAGGTTTAACAGGTCAGGTTTACCTTCATGACAACTGTGGGGGGAGTGAATTTTTTATTTAAAAGGAACTTAATCTAATAATTTGGCATAATTGGGGCGTATCCTTTTGATTGACAGGTACCCTATATCTGTCTGCAAGAAGGCAGAGTTTAGCACTACAGTTGTTAGCCGGCTAACAGTGTGACTTAGCTTTAGCCCACCTACCTCTGTCAGCTGGTTAGCTCCAAGTTAGCTGAGTTAGCTATTAGCTACAGCCATGTTGGATTTTGATAGATGTCAGTCATTTATAACCACACTAACAGCCCCTGCTTTCCACTCTACCTCGTTGCCCATTGTTGGATTTTCCAACAGCGACGGCATTCGTGATGCTAACTAGATAGCAACAGTGGGAACTGCCACATGAGCTTCACTTCATCTTTTCAGGAACCATCTCTTATATACAGTTGTGGTGGGAATGGAAAAGACTTAGCAAGATGGAAATCCCAGCTGCATGTGCCCCTGCTTCTCCTGTTCCTCTTGAGGGATCATCTAGACCTGGATTAACCTCAGCCTGACTAAAACTACGCTTTATGTTTACTGGCAGTATTTTAGCATGCTGGGCTTTTATCTGCACTAGATGTTTCCTGCATGTTTTACAGAGCTGAAGTTGCACAAAATGAAGCAGAATCTGTTTGGTTGAGCTCTTGTAGCTTTTGTCTAACATGAACTCATGTAAAATACCTGGACAGGTGTGTCCGTCCACAGTTCCTCTTTAACTGGATGTAGACGTTTGTAAAAGGCCAGGTCATGATGAAAGCATGTGATCCACAGTGCTGGACGTATCTCTCATAGTATCTCTTTTTAGGTAATTTGATTAACTGACCTCGGTCTCAGACAGCCTGTTATTTAATCATGAAGTCTGATTGTTGAGATTACAAGATTGATTTTACTGTTCATTAATTAAATGTTGTAGATGTTCAATCTGTCGGGTCATAGTTAATATCAGCGGGATCTAATTTGAAATGCTGGCATATTCTATAGTTTTTGGGATTGTATTCTACACCAGATCTGCTTCAATGTGGGCCAAGTGTTGAATCCTTAAACAGGAGTTTGTGCTTTTATTAAAAGGTTCATTTGATGGACGGGTCCGTCCACATCACCAAACTTCCCTGCTTGTTACTGCATCCTGGAACTGGGACTGGGACTGGGACTGGGACTGGGACAGGGACCAGGACTGGGACTGGGAAAGGGACTAGGACTGGGACTGGGAAAGGGACTGGGACTGGGACTGGGATTGGGAGTGGGACTAGGACTGGGACTGGAACTGGGACAGGGATTGGGACTAGAACTGGGACAGGGGCTGGGAATGGGACTGGGACAGTGGCAGGGACTGGGACTGGGACTGGGACAGGGACTGGAACAGGGACCAGGACTGGGACTGGGAAAGGGACTAGGACTGGGACTGGGAAAGGGACTGGGACTGGGATTGGGAGTGGGACTAGGACTGGGACTGGAACTGGGACAGGGATTGGGACTAGAACTGGGACAGGGGCTGGGAATGGGACTGGGACAGTGGCAGGGACTGGGACTGGGACTGGGACAGGGACTAGGACTGGGACTGGGACTGGGACTGGGACTGGGACTGGGACTGGGACTGGAACTGGGACAGGGACTGGGACTAGAACTGGGACAGGGGCTGGGAATGGGACTGGGACAGTGGCAGGGACTGGGACTGGGACTGCGACTGCGACTGGGACTGGGACTGGGACTAGGACTAGGACAGGGACTTTGACTGGGGTGGGGACAGGGACTGGGGCAGGGACTGGGACTAGAACTGGGACTGGGACGGGGACTTGGACTGGGACAGGGACTGGGACAGCGACTGGGACTGGGACAGAGATTTGGGCAGGGACTAGGACTAGGACAGGGACTGGGACAGGGACTAGGAATAGGACAGGGACTGGGACAGGGACTTGGACTGGGACTGGGACTGGGACAGGGACTGGGCCTTGGACAGGGACTGGGACAGGGACTAGGACTGGGACAGGGACTGTGACAGGGACTAGGACAGGGACAGGGACTGGGACTGGGACTGGGACTGGGACTGGAAATGGGACTGGGACTGGGACTAGAACTGGGACTGGGACTGGGACTGGGACAGGGACTGCGACTGGGACTGGGACAAGGACAGGGATTGGGACAGGGACTTGGACAGGGACTGGGACTGGGACTGGGACAGGGACTTGGACTGGGACAGGGACTGGGACTGGGACTGAGACTGGGACAGGGACTAGGACAGGAAATGGGACTGGGACTAGGACGGGGACTGGGACAGGGACTGGGACAGGGACTAGGACTGGGACAGGGACTGTGACAGGGACTAGGACAGGGACTGGGACTGGGACTGGGACTGGAAATGGGACTGGGACTGGGACTAGAACTGGGACTGGGACTGGGACTGGGACAGGGACTGCGACTGGGACTGGGACAAGGACAGGGATTGGGACAGGGACTTGGACAGGGACTGGGACTGGGACTGGGACTGGGACAGGGACAGGGACTTGGACTTGGACTGGGACAGGGACTGGGACTGAGACTGGGACAGGGACTAGGACAGGGATTGGGACAGGGACGGGGACTAGGACTGGAAATGGGACTGGGACAGGGACGGGAACTGGGACTGGAAATGGGACTGGGACTGGAAATGGGACTGGGACTAGGACTGGAAATGGGACTGGGACAGGGACTGGGACTGGGACTAGGACTGGAAATGGGACTGGGACTGGAAATGGGACTGGGACTGGGACTGAGACAGGGACTAGGACAGGGACTGGGACTGGGACTGGGACAGGGACTGGGACTGGGACAGGGACTGGGAATAGGACTGGAAATGGGACTGGGACTGGGACTGGGAGTGGGACTAGGACTGGGACTGGAACTGGGACAGGGACTGGGACTAGAACTGGGACAGGGGCTGGGAATGGGACTGGGACAGTGGCAGGGACTGGGACTGGGACTGCGACTGCGACTGCGACTGGGACTGGGACTGGGACTAGGACTAGGACAGGGACTTTGACTGGGGTGGGGACAGGGACTGGGGCAGGGACTGGGACTAGAACTGGGACTGGGACGGGGACTTGGACTGGGACAGGGACTGGGACAGCGACTGGGACTGGGACAGAGATTTGGGCAGGGACTAGGACTAGGACAGGGACTGGGACAGGGACTAGGAATAGGACAGGGACTGGGACAGGGACTTGGACTGGGACTGGGACTGGGACAGGGACTGGGCCTTGGACAGGGACTGGGACAGGGACTAGGACTGGGACAGGGACTGTGACAGGGACTAGGACAGGGACAGGGACTGGGACTGGAAATGGGACTGGGACTGGGACTAGAACTGGGACTGGGACTGGGACTGGGACAGGGACTGCGACTGGGACTGGGACAAGGACAGGGATTGGGACAGGGACTTGGACAGGGACTGGGACTGGGACTGGGACAGGGACTTGGACTGGGACAGGGACTGGGACTGGGACTGAGACTGGGACAGGGACTAGGACAGGGATTGGGACAGGGACTAGGACGGGGACTGGGACAGGGACTGGGCCTTGGACAGGGACTGGGACAGGGACTAGGACTGGGACAGGGACTGTGACAGGGACTAGGACAGGGACAGGGACTGGGACTGGGACTGGAAATGGGACTGGGACTGGGACTAGAACTGGGACTGGGACAGGGACTGCGACTGGGACTGGGACTGGGACAGGGACAGGGACTTGGACTTGGACTGGGACAGGGACTGGGACTGAGACTGGGACAGGGACTAGGACAGGGATTGGGACAGGGACTAGGACGGGGACTGGGACTGGGACAGGGACGGGGACTAGGACTGGAAATGGGACTGGGACAGGGACGGGGACTAGGACTGGAAATGGGACTGGGACTGGAAATGGGACTGGGACTAGGACTGGAAATGGGACTGGGACAGGGACTGGGACTGGGACTAGGACTGGAAATGGGACTGGGACTGGAAATGGGACTGGGACTGGGACTGAGACAGGGACTAGGACAGGGACTGGGACTGGGACAGGGACTGGGAATAGGACTGGAAATGGGACAGGGACTGGGACTAGGGCTGGAAATGGGACTGGGACTGGGACTGGAAATGGGACTAGGCCTGAGACTGGGAGTGGGACAGGGACTGGGACTAGGACTGGAAATGGGACTGGGACCAGGACTGGGACTGGAAATGAGACTGGAAATGGGACTGGGACTAGGACTGGAAATGGGACTGGGACTGGGACTGGGACTGGAAATGGGACTGGGACTGGGACTGGGACTAGGACTGGAAATGGGACTGGGACTGGGACTGGGACTGGGACTGGAAATGGGACTGGGACTAGGACTGGAAATGGGACTGGGACTAGGACTGGAAATGGGACTGGGACTGGGACTGGGACTGGGACTGGGACTGGAAATGGGACTGGGACTAGGACTGGGACTGGGACTGGAAATGGGACTGGGACTAGGACTGGAAATGGGACTGGGACTAGGACTGGAAATGGGACTGGGACTGGGACTGGAAATGGGACTGGGACTAGGACTGGAAATGGGACTGGGACTAGGACTGGAAATGGGACTGGGACTAGGACTGGAAATGGGACTGGGACTGGGACTGGAAATGGGACTGGGACTAGGACTGGAAATGGGACTGGGACTGGGACTGGGACTGGAAATGGGACTGGGACTAGGACTGGGACTGGGACTGGAAATGGGACTGGGACTAGGACTGGAAATGGGACTGGGACTAGGACTGGAAATGGGACTGGGACTGGGACTGGAAATGGGACTGGGACTGGGACTAGGACTGGGACTAGGACTGGAAATGGGACTGGAAATGGGACTGGGACTGGGACTGGAAATGGGACTGGGACTGGGACTAGGACTGGGACTGGGACTGGGACTGGAAATGGGACTGGGACTAGGACTGGGACTGGGACTGGAAATGGGACTGGGACTAGGACTGGAAATGGGACTGGGACTAGGACTGGAAATGGGACTGGGACTGGGACTGGAAATGGGACTGGGACTAGGACTGGGACTAGGACTGGGACTGGAAATGGGACTGGGACTGGGACTGGAAATGGGACTGGGACTGGGACTAGGACTGGGACTGGGACTGGAAATGGGACTGGGACTAGGACTGGAAATGGGACTGGGACTAGGACTGGAAATGGGACTGGGACTGGGACTGGAAATGGGACTGGGACTAGGACTGGGACTAGGACTGGCCAGAAGTAAGAACAATAACACATCATCTGAAAGTTGTCTCATGTTTGTTTGTGAAAATTGTTTTAGAAATACGACGACCTTCCCTCTCCAACCTCTTTCTGCGCTCCATGCGAGCTGTTCACATCTCAGCAACACAAAGCTTTCTGCTCACCACTGGAGAATCAGGTGTCTCATTCGGATCTGAAGGAGAACGCTGGCAGGATGGCGCTGTGGAGCAGATCTGCTGTGTTTTACATGTTTCTGCTAGTGCTGAACTCAACGCCACACACTCGTAAATAAAGACTTTAGACGTGAACTTGTTCAGATTGTGTGAGGACCTTTAACAGTCACTGCCCACGTTTTCACATTCTGTATTACCCAGCATGCATTGCACATTTTAGCATAACAAACAAGCAACGCTCCTCAGCAACATTAGTGCAGTCCTGTTTTAAAATGACAAGCAGAGATGAAGCTACAGATGGTGTGCATCCCATACTTTGTGAATACCAATGGGATTATTTCATAATATCTGCAGGACAGTCCCAATATGAAAATGTAACATCTGTTGAAGCAAACGAGAACATCAGACTCGTCTACAAGCTCTTAGAAAAGGACAAAACCATCTGTCACCATCCCCAAATGACCCTGACCCCACCGCCTGCAGCCTTCAGGGGTAGGACTTCCCTGCAACAGGTTAGATGGTCAGGAACTATGACGTTAACCTCTTTATCTGAGAAAAAACACAAATAAGAAACAGAAAAACATTTTCATACCAACTTGTGTCTGATGATTTCCTGAAGTTTTAATGATCTGACGACTGTAACAGTGTTATTATTAGAAGCTGAATTAATTACATTAATGTGTGGCTCTTATTTATCCACACCACTACAGTGTGTCAAATTGTTTGATTATCATTGTATTTGCTCAAAAAGGATGAGAGAACAATGCTGAGGCTTCAGCAACACATCACAGCTTCAGTGCAGCCATTAACGTCGGTCTAATCCGACTCTTCCTGATGCGTCTGTGTACCTGATTCACATGAATGTCAGGCAGGGTCGCATACAGCTCTGCTGAGGACTGAAAATGATCCTTTTTCAGTCAGTGTCTTTTAGGAGTAGAAACAGTGGACACATTAAAATCCTCCATCTAATTTTAAGATTTATGGATATCTGAAATGAAACTTAATGCCATATTTGTGTAAAACATCCAGAACTATACCATATAGACATTCCCTCAGTAGTCACACAAACAACTTTTCCAGCTTGCATTTAGTGTGCAGTGGTCTGCACAGGGACAGCATAAACATGCCTGTCATGGGAAAGTCACCGCACCAGTGTGGCCGTGTGATTTGTAACACCCTCACCTAGAGTCCTAAAGAACAACACAAATCTGCTTTGAGCGACTAAAAGCTGCAGAAAAGGAAGTTCCCAGAACCAGGATCAGCAAAGACGGTTCAACAATGTATTTCCATGAATCAGAATCACGTTTTTAGCTTGTGATTAAGCTGGTCAATTTCAACACAAAATGTATGTTCCTAAGATCTGACATGTGTACAAAGTGAATCTAGTGTACAAACTGGTTGTTTTCACTCCACAGAAACAGACCAAAGAGTAAAAATAAGAATATAAGAAAGAAAATTATTAAATAAAACACAGAAAAAGAACCACGCAGTAAATTTAGTGAGGTGTTAGAGCTGTTATACTGTACTTAACACTGAGAGCCGTTCCACTGGGATTTTCTCAAGAGTTAGAAATCAATGTTGATGCACCAGACTGTGCCAGTTAACACAGATAGAGATCCAGCAGGACCTGGTTAATGGAGCGAGAGAAAGTCAGAGAGGAGGTGAGATTGATTTTGTTTATACCGACCTGCAGCACTGTGTAGAAAAAAATTTACATTTTAGATGCTAAATTGTCTTCCTGAAAGTGGGCGATCAGACAGCCATCCATCCATTGACTGCACCCGCCTTATCCTGAGCCCACAGGGCGGAGGAACACCCCGGACAGACGGAAAACAGGAAACTAGTTAACTTCATGTTCTACTTTACCACATACAGTGATTTCAGAGGAAATGAAAACGTAGGAAAAACAATGGAAGACAAACTTCATCAGGGATTAACTGTCATCATCTCAAAGAAAAATCCTGACAAATTTGAGACAAAAAGAGAAAAACCCTTCAGACAGAGGCAGCTAAATGTGTTAAAACAACACAATGTTTACTGCTTGCTATGGCGGAGCTTCCTCAGCAGAGAAGCTGGTGATGGAGGGAGGTGAAGGGAGGCAGGAGGAGAGACCTGTGGTGGCCGTCGGCCCCTGTGGTGGAAAACTGAACTTCTGTTGTATCCTGGGCCAGATATGTGTCGAGTTTGTTTCTACTTTATTTTGGTTTCGCTTGCTAACTCTTAAAACAGTCAGACTACAAGTTAGCCATTTAACAATATAGCTAGCTGTACATGCTAGTTAGCATGATGGGATTCTCTACTGCTGGGGGGTTTCTGTCATAAACATACCTGTAAACAACGCATTGGATACCACTTCGTATGTCAGCGGCGCTGCCATATGGATTCTGGGAATTACCTTTAAGAGGAAAGATGGTTTATTAGTTACAGTTTATTATTAGCCTCTATAAATGACCTTGGACAGTTGTTCGTCATAAAGTAGCCGATAATGTTGCTATCCCAAACCATATGCTGGAGATGTGCCATGTGTTGCTGCTGTTGAGATGTAAGGGGATGTTTTATTGATGTAATATATCTTCATTTTTATTTATTTATTTCTTTTAATAAATGTTGAAGTAGGGATACAGTAGGAAACCTGCCAGACCGTACCATCGTACCTCTTTTTCAATGATCAACATCTAACCTTGGTTTGTCTGGGTCATTGGACCTAAGGAAAATATAACGAAGAGACGCCTAACAGGGAAACAATTATAACTACACAGTTCACATGGAAACATTTTAGCAAATGAAAACCAAGATTTAAGTGACTTAATTTGTCGAAAAAAGTAATTTCTTTTCCATTTCTATTTAATTATGAGGCCAATATAACTATCTATGAAAAGCTAACAGTTAACAAACAAATAGAATAGTATGAATTTATAGCAAGAGAGAGGCTTTAAATAACAGACATGTACAAGTCGTTTTGCATTTATATCTTATCGATGTCTTCCAGCAAAAGCAACAGAATGTAAACATGCAATGCTAAAGCTCGCTGATTTTAGCGAACTAGAACACAAATACGAAACTTGTTGTTTCCGTATGGAAACAGGCACACAAACACTGTAGGTCAGATTTCCTACTTTTCTATATCATCTTCCAGAAAAATCAACAGTTTTTAATGTTGATATCATTTGAGACAAAATGCTGACATGTTTCAGCTAATTTCAGCTAGCCTGCAAAAACAACATTTTTCAACAGTTTTGTTGAACACTGCTCTAAATGGCAGAAAATCCAACAGGGGAAATCCTCAAAATCCTCATGATAAGACAGAAAAGAGGAAAATGAATGCTAAGTTACTTGGTGAAAAACAACAGACAGCTCCGTATAGCTGTTGCAAAATGCTGAGCAAGTTGTCCTGCGACTGTGTTTTCATGGTGACAGAGATGGGATGCACACTTGCATAGAAGCTGAAACTAAAGTTAAAAGACAACAAGATGCAGCTGCATTGTGGCGATGCTGCTATACTGGTTAATCTTCTTATTCTATCTGCACTTTTCTTTCACATTTTCAAGATTTTCAGCTGTTTACAGTAAAATCCGCATTATAATGCATGATAAGTCCTGTAATGTGGTGCATTTATATTTTTTCTCCCAGATTGTTCACAGTATGACACTGTATCACAGTAATACAGTAAAATACCGATCAGATTTTACTGTAAATACATATCGACGGCTGACAGTGTACAGTGTGAGTGCAGCATCACCCCCAGCAACACTGCAGACCTGAGTCTCCAGTAACATGAACTGGCAGAACAATCATGGCTGGATGTGTTACATTCAGTATCAGTGTTGTTGTTGGGAATAAAATCCCAATAACAATGTCATTACACCACCATCGACTGACATTGATACCAATGTTGGTGTTGATATCAGTACCATTGATTAATGTTGATACTGACGCTATAAAAATTTATGTCAACAGTAATTAAGAAGCTTTTTCTCTGGGTTCAGGATGAGAAGCCGTTTTAGCTGCTATGGACCCAAACAGATGTGTGAACAACTGTACTGGAGCTCCAGTCTCACACCTCATTACCTGTAAAGTCCTACAGCAACACCAAGTCAGGAACCAAGCCCAACATCTCTGATCTGGTCTGACAAAGTATCCCCACTGGCGCCCACACTCCAAACTCATAACATCAAACTCTCTTCGAAATGAATAAACAAACATCAGGATGACAACCGGCAGGGAAAAATGCTTTCTGCCATGTTGGCTTTTGGTCCATCACAGTTTTATACAGAATACATGAAACAAGAAGAAAATTAATCTCTCACATGTGATGTATACCTTCTCAGAAATGTGGGATTGTACGCAGATCGTGTACCCAGCCTGAACACAGAAAAAGAGTGTTACTGTCACAGAGTGACGCCTTGTTTGACCACATTCAGCTGGGCGTACGGAAACATTTGCTGTGGCATTGATTTGATAAGCTTCTGCAATGTGGGGGGGGGGGGGGGGGGGGGGGGGGGGGGGGGGTACTGGTAGAGAACTGAAATGTCTTAACCTGCACGGTTCACCAGTATCACTCCACTAGTTAGAAAATGAAAGATGAAGACTTTTCTAGAATAGATTTAGTCCTTCTGAAAGAACAGCTACTGTTATATAAGGATTAGCAATGCTAACTCAGTTCTATGCTAGCTCTACTTTAGTTTTGAGCTCATGTGGGACAAACGTGACGGATCAGTGCTGTGGTCTCCCGTCATCGAGTATCTTGAAGATATGTTTTTACTTTATATGAATCAGAACTCCACAAGTCACATATTTTTGATCCTTTTACTCTGAAATAACTGGTTGACATCCAGATTACTGAGCTTTCCAACAGCAGTTAAATGCACCATGTACACACAAAGCTTCGAGGCTCCCCTCGTGCACTTGTAAACCTATCTATGTGTGAATGCTGTTTTGGCCGTGCATACGTGCACACGTTTAATGCTTTGTCTGCGTAGAAGCCTTTGTGAACATAAACATGTTGGATTTGTGAGGTAAAAGAAATTGTGTAACATTTTGATTGTGTAATTTTGTGATTGTGAAAGTACAAATGATGTTGTGCATGTTATTTCTAGATATTTGTGTTTGCATTTGAAAATACATTTGCATTTTTTGCACAAATGGTTTACAGAGTTTACAAGCCCTGTGTTATACACATATAAAGACACTGAGATGATTTTCTCTCCACACATCTGGCTCTCTTCGCTGCGCCGATCAGAGGTTCAAAGGTGACGAAGCCTTTTCCGTTGCTGCTTTACTTATCAGACCTCTTCTGTTTACATTTTATTTAAATCAGTTTGCCAACGTGATAATGTGAGACACGAGTGTGTTTCGGTTTGATATTTCCTGCAAATCAGCTCTGCTGTATCAGAGCCGAATGTTGGAAAAATAGTTTGATTGACATGAAATAGCTGTTAACTCTCTAAATCCTTCACTTTAACTGATCACAGCATCTTACTATCACAAAAATACAGTTTACATTTGGCAGAAGGTGTCATTTCATATGAACCATTAGAGCCACTAAACATTAAAGAGCTGAAACATTTGGAATTATTTGTCTTTTTCTTTCAAACCTTTTATTTATCACACAACAAACACTAAACTCAGACAAAAGTAAAGGGGGAAAAAACGACATGAGGTCTAACTGTCTTATTTGTGTTTTTGGTTTCCATTTTTCACACATCTGCCCGGTTTCAGCTGTAGTCTTGCGTCAGTTTGTTCCTCAATAAAAGCCTGTTTTACTTTGTTCCTCCTCTCCACAGTTCTCGCCTGTAAGATGCAAACTATTATTCCCAATACGAGCAAAGTTGAATTAAAATGTAAATAAACACGTAGAGCTCTTCTGTATTTCGTTTTTGACCCCTTTCTAGAAATCTGTGACCTTTAGACAGTCCCAGAATAACTCGGCAAAGTCCCCCACCAACCCACAACTCCTCCAGCACAAGTTGGATGTGTGACCATGTTTTGAAGTGATAACAGGAGAATTATAATAAAGAATCTCCACCTTCCAGTCAAACTCCGTTCATGTGAGGCTGTTGGTTAATTTATGTCCAGTTTCCAGTGTTTCCTCCCAGTATTCATCTGTTAGGATTATATTTGCTTCCAATTCCCACTTTTCTTTCACAATGACACCATTAATAATGGATTTGTGTTGTATTTCTTCATATAGTTTGGAGATTGGTCATTTTTTTATGTTTGTCGCTTGTTGTAACAAATATATTCAGTTTCTCAACTTTCCTTGAAATATTTTGTCATATTATGGTTCTGGAGGTGAATTATTTGTAGTATTTGCAGAGAAATGACAGGTGATGTGTTGGACAGTTCAGGGGCATCAGAGGAGCTGAATATGTAGCAAGAATACAAACAAACATCAGTGAGTGTGAAATTATAGCTTTACGTCTCTTTAACTTTTAACCATGCCGCCAGATCACATTCCTTCCTAATCCTTGCTATTTCACGCTAGAGGTGACCTGTGAGAGCTTTTCAAAGTGCATTCAGTCTCAGGGCAGCGAGTCTTAAAGAAACTCAGGATCACCTGGTGTTCCTCCATTCAACCAGGATTCTTCCAGAAAGCTGCCAACCTTCCCAGCTGTTAATCTGTCGGGGCACGGAATTAACACCGTCGCGCCTCATCAGCTAAGGGGCAACACGGTTAGCGTGATTTAGTCTGATTAAACTTAAAATGTGTTTTTAAGTCACCTATTTAAGTAATTAAAGAGGAGGAAACAGAGTGAGAACCTTAAGGCTGGAAGTGGAGAGCAAATGCTGGAGCTATATGTTATTATTAAACCTTAGGACTATATATTATATACTGTATATTATATACTAATATATATGACTATATATTATGAAACTAGTTGTTTTCAACCCTTTTGTTTCAGGCTGTTCCCTGTAGTAACATCCCTCTCCCTGATGTGACTCAAAGCCACGTGTTCTAGAGAAGAAAATGTTGATTTTTGCCACCATGACGAGACAAACTGATGCAGGGTTGAGAAGCTCGCACATTCTCTCTATTTGTAGTTAAAAATTGATTAGTCTATAAATTTAGTCTATATATTTTTAAATGAACTGTTTATTTGCTTTTTAACATTAAAACAGACTTGCTGGTGTTTAAACTGAGCACCAGAATGAGAAAGAAAAGAGATTTCAGTGACTTGCTCTGAATATTTACAGGGATTTTCACACCGGCTCTACTTTCACACAGATGCACCTAAACAGCAAGCATGGCACCTGAATAACGAGTTTCTCTCATGGCACCTGTGCACAGGTGCCCGGCTTTCAGCAATTAACAATATGACAAATGCAAATGGAATAAAAGAAATCAAATGTGAGTAACATGCATGGAAACAGAGAAATCAATTGTCTCCTGAACAAATGGATGAGCTATTAAAATGATTGTGTCCCACTGGAATATATTATGCTCAGCTGCTGCCAGCAGAGGCAACAGCAGCCGGGATCCTAGTCTGCTCACAGCTCCCTCCCTCACAGGTCGGTTATATCACAACGTGCATCAGTAAAATGTGATTTATCTGCCAGCACTCATGCTTGGAGCTCTTACACATTATCATCATAACAAACATAAAACTTGCAAAAAGTAGCAAGGAAAATAAAACCATGAGCACTTGTCCAAAGTTAATGTGTTTTGTCTTTCCGAGGAGATGATGGAATGATGATAAAAGCTCCCCTTTGAAGCAACGTTGCATTTTCTATCATTAATGACACAGAAGCTTTTGACTTGCTCAGAAATTTCAGCTTGTGCATCGGGGAGTAGTTTTTGAACTGTTGTTTCACATCATGGTGAAGAGACGTTTCTTCTGCCCGCTTGTCTGTGATCGCCGGAATAAAGAATTAATTAAAGCTCAGCTGCCAAAATGACAAGATAAAAAAACATTACAAAATGCTTTTCATGAGACAACGGCTGCTCGCTGAAGTCTGAATAAACAGTTTTTCATCACTCTCGGTGGGATAGAGAGGCTTCAGAAGAGACAATTCAATCCACTCATCAGATAAAGAGAACCACCAGGCTTCAAATACAACTGTATTAACACTTCAAAACAATCGGAGCATCTCTGCAGGCACAGGAAAGGTTACACAGCATGGAAATAACACACATTATCTTCTTCTTTTGAAGTTTCCCAAATGCCTTTTGATATTATATCCCCTACAAAATGAATACATATGATGTCCTCGATACCCATGCACAATCCTATTAGCTGCAAGAAAATGTCAAGGAGACCCACCTGCCCTAAAAAGCATACGTCTCCACATGATATTGATGGGCTATAACCTTCTGAAATGACAGGTTTAGTGGAGTCTGAACTGTGGATCCATGACTCATCAGTTGGCATCGTCGTCCTGATTGACCAGATTTCCTGATGAAATATTCCAGCTCTAGTTTCATATGTTGACATGGAAACAGGACAACAAGTCACGTTAACTCATCCTTCTGACTGAAATGCTTTGGATTGTTTCTTTACTTTATTGTCTTCCAGATGTAAACACGACCAAAACTGCAGGTTATTTTCTAGTAATAACAGGAAAATTGATGCCATTAGCTTGATGTTACGGACCAAGCAGAAAAGCAGCAGGACATAGATGTTACTGTTTACCCCAGGAATGAAAAAATATTCCCAAAACAAGAGTTTAACTAAACAGGCTGACCAAAGAGGCGACTAAATATGACTAGACTCCAAATGAGAAGTAAAGAGTCAAACGAATAAATGAATGAACATAAACTAACCTCCAGACACCATCTCCATCCCCACAGAGAAGCTTCATCATGCAATATAATATTACATATCCTGCTGCTGTCAAACAAATGCTGCCAAATGGTATGCTATTGCACACACACACCTGCACACACCTTGATGCAACCCATCAGGAATCATCCCAAACTTCCTGATTACCGTGCCAACTTACATTTTGGGTTTTTAGATGTTAATTCCTCATTTGATTGAGACGTTTTCATCAGAAGCAGTAGAATCCATCAGCAGTGTGAACGACGGAGCTACAAAGAGTCACAAAATGTCGCAGAGTGGTGGTTTATACTGCTACTGAATTAAAAATGTACTGTTTATGAGTAGCTAAGCCGTGGGCCGGTTCTGGCCCATGGGCTGCTAATTAAATGGCCCTGCTTGACATGGTCCCACTTTTCAATCTTCTGCCCCAACGTGTAAAGACAGAAACACATCAGCACGGTTCATGAGCCGTCACAACCGGCTCATAAACCAATCATCTTCTCTGAAAATTGTCTCACTCCACTGTCTTCCTTGCACCATGTCCTTCTGCAGGGACAGATGTCCATCTTTACACATCAGGGTATCACTTCTTTTACTGACCCCCACCAGGAGCAGCGATAACCTCATTGTAGCCTTGCTGATAAGCACGGGGACATTTTAACTGTATTTATTATTCATGGAGAAAATAATATGTATGGTGGTGACTGTACATATCATTTAGTTGTTGGAAGTACATTTCATCACATGGAAAATGACAGAATATAATGAGGACTGTTGTCTTTTGTTCGGGAAAGGTGATTGGTGTAAACCTACACTATTCACACATAAAGAACCACTCATTCAGTCTCTTTACTGAAACAAGATTAATCACAAATTATTTACGGTGTTTCTCCATTGGACCACTCGGGCTGCCTTTGTCAGGGAGATTCTCTTGTCATCATACGGGGTTCTGTCTGATGATTCGCACCTTCCACACCCGGGTAGAGCTGCCTGATGGCTGAAACCATGGCTTGTTATAGTTGGATCGACAGAAAGATTCAGGTTCCTTCTATCACAGGCAACTAAACTAAACAAATCTAATCTAATCTAATCTAATCTAATCTAATCTAATCTAATCTAATCTAATCTAATCTAAACTAAACTAAACTAAACTAAACTAATTAATCTAAACTAAACTAAACTAAACTAAATTAAACTAATCATTGAGCCTTTACAGCGGTATCATTGGTTGATCGTCTCTCTCAGCTTGTATTATATGACAGTTAAGTAACTTTGCGGCTGGGAAATCTGTGCACATACACATCATAGTTCATTATATAAATGAACAGATTCAGAAACATGACTTCTGCTAATGAAGGTCAAAAGCTGCATCAGTTTGAATGCTTCACTTTTTTTCCCGTTTAAATATGACTGGTGGCTTTAATGAAAAGAACCTGATGTGTTTGTGGATGTGGGAGTTAAGAAAAACTGTACTGCATCACACTAGGGTTACAGTCGAATAACAAAAATACACACAAGTACACACTCTGAAAAACACAGCTGTGTAGACTGACACACACTTAGAGAGACCCTTCAGACATGACGTGTCATCAGAATTGGCCACGTGTCCCAGACTACAGGGAGTCCTTCCAACAGCTTGGCTTGTGAATGAAAGTCTAACACACACACACACACACACACACACACACACACACACACACACACACACACACACACACAATGCCTCCTGCTGCTGTTCCTGGTGAGCTATGAGACACAGCCGCCGACTGGAGAATAGAGAGAATAGCACTGTAGTGTGACTTTGCCATACACTGTGGACTGATATCTATATCTCCTCCTCCCTTCAGGACACACTAAAGCTTTATCATACTGATGTGCTGAAACAACACACACTCTGACAGGTGAAAGGAAAGTTGTTTCTTCTCACACAAACAGCTAAAACACATGAGGGCCGTGCTAGTAAAATGACTGGAATCTTGGTTTTGTTGTTGGTTGATGAACTGAAAGAGTTTATTAACTTTTGTAGAGAAAATAAAACTGAATGCATGAAAGTATAAATCACCATGTTACCCCGATTTTCACTGGATGCATGTGTGTGTGTGCTGCCGTTTCGCTCCAACCTCCATGGCGTGGAGCGTGTCAGTGAGAGCGCCCGCCGATGCGATGTGCATAACTGCATCATGAAATCACACCTTGTTTTAAAGGGTTTATTCTTATACAGCTTGTTACAGACAGCTTACCTGCCTGAATGGGTTGTAGCATTAAAAGAACTTCTTTTCATGGTGAATGGACTGTACTTATAAAGTGTTTTCTACTCATCTAGACCACTCAAAGCAGTTTTTCACTACATTCAACCATTCACACACACCCAGACTGCACTTTTACATTTCATATCCTAAGAGCCAGATCTACTAAGAATGGTGAAGAGTGATGTGCTATGTGGAATGTTGCACGTGGGGCTGAACCAGAATAAAAATGACTGATTGCTTGAGACTCTATGTCGAGATGAGGGTTTTGCAGCATGGCGAGAAAACATGACCTGCAGCAAAGACTGATACACTAAAAACAATGCATGGGAGCAAATTTTACAAAAGTTAATGCTGTCGGTAAAACAATGCAAACAGCGGATGAAGTAAAAACATGTTATTAGAAGGTGAATAAAAGACAAAACAGGTGGAGGGTGGATGTACGGTCACCTTAAAGAGAGAAAACATGATGAATATGACACAGTCGCTTGTTTCTAATAAAAACTTTTTTACGAAGGATTTTATAAACTGACCTGTCTACAAGTCAGCCGTCTGAAAACTCATCAGCTTGGAAAACAGAAGACTGTTTTTCAAAATAAAAGCATCATGTTCTGACCCGAGATGTTTTGCAAATGGGAGCAGTCATTTGCTCTTGTTACTGTAAGAAACCTCGCCACGCCCCACACAGCATATTGACTGTGGGGGAGGTTCTAACTATCAGTGCATCCTGATAGTAAATCAGTTTGTACTTTTATTTTTTCTTGCACCTGCAGGAGTTTAGTAAATCCGGGCCTAAGTGCATCGCTCTATCACACATATTTATACCCTGTAGGACACATCAGGAGGCAACATGGGATTCTGTGTCTTGTATGTAATCAAAGGAAACCTGGAACTGAACGACTGATTTTCAGGTTGAAGACGACTATGAGCGAGACTACTGGGTCAACACTATCAACATTTCTCAGCATACCTCGTCATATCTCGACCATGCCTTCTCCTTTCTGCTCACAAATCATCTGAGGTGTCATGTAAAATCTTGTGATTCTCCACTTCCACGATGAACGTCCCTCATCCATGATGAAGACAAAAACACTTAGAGCCCACTAACTGAACTCTAACCTGGTATCACCGGTAATGTTTATCACAAACATGCATGGGGATTTTATTTTGGAATTTACCGTATGTTTTACACTGCTGCCGTGCCAGATTTCTCTCTGGTCCATCTGAACTGCTGAGATTAACATGATTTTTATGCACACCATCAAAAATAGACGTGGTGTGTATATTTAGCAGGGAGCTGCGACGAGGTGCTTCTGGGATGCGTTGGACACACACTGCGGTGTGCACGGTGCGAACCACATCATTAACTAAAACAGCCATGATTAACTGCAGAGGTTGCGGTGCACTTCCACCTGCTGGAAATTGGCCTCACAAGGAGGCTGGTTACTGGTTTTTCCTCTCAAGGACGACATTTCTGGGGTTATGTCCCGTCTGTCACAAATCAGTTGCTGTTGGCTAAAATTGACCCTTTGCAGCTTGAATTAATCTCCAGCCAGCCGGCCTCCAACCAATGTGCAGGAAATCTCCAGCTGCTCCACTTTGTCTGCTTTTATAAGAGTGAATATTGTTCAGTGTAGATGGACTGGACTCACGTTTGCCTCTGGAATATGATGTGATCTATTTCATTTAATTGTATATGTCAAATACAAGCTTTGCCTAGTTTTCTGTTTTGGGATGATATTTCTTCAATGTATCAACATTATTGCATGCTGGGATATTTTAATAATTAGCTAAGTCTGGAATAAAATTCAAGTGGAAATTTCTACAATATGTTTAGGTGTTCATCTTTTTCTCTTTTGTCATTCACTAGTGAGACAAATCCAAAGTGATCTTTTCAAGGGCTTCATAAAGCAAACTATAAGAGTCTACAAACCTTTAAAAAGAAATAAAACAAGATTTCTTCGGGCATTATGGTCATTTCCTGAAACATCTGGGATAACATGAAATATTTTTCTTTATGCTGCTCACTTCCAGGAATTTACTCTGTAATTTCAACTACATTCATTTTTCTTATTCACATCATTTTGATCATCTAAATGCAAATAAAAAAAATGGTTGATCTCACCCTGGCTTGCTATCAGATTTTAAAGTCTTTATATAAAGAGAGTGAAAAGAATCATTTTTAATAAAAGTTAGAAGTACTGGGACACGATCTAAACTTCTGATTAAAAATCAAACTACGCTTAATAAAAACGAAAAACGAAGAATTATTAACATCAGGTGTTGATGTTGTAAACATATTTATTATATGCAACATCATCCTTTACACCTATACTACCCAGTCCTTATGCAAATTAGGTGATGATGTCATTTAGCGACTTCTAACGATTGTTCGGACAACCAAGAGCTACTTTTTCCCAGCATGGTGTTAGTCATGCTTTCACTAATGCAAAAAACCTTATGGAGCATTTAAATGTCCGTATCAGCACCGTTCCTTTTGTATGATCTCCAAACTGAAGGTTTTTGCTAATTGGTCCCATGAAGACGCTTCAGACAGACTGAACAGATTTAATCCTTCTCTACTAAAAACACAGGAGAATCTTTTTCTCCTTGTAGAAAGAACAAATGATATTAAATAAACTCTCAATACAAAATTTAATCTTTCAAAAAGATGCTTTAAAGATGAACTCCTCCCACTTCAAAAAAAGATTACCCCCTTTTGATGCAAAAGAAATCCAATACCTTCCACTTTAAAGCAGATCTTATGAAGAGATCTCATATTTTCCTGCCTACATGCTCTGCTCGGATTTTTTTTCTTTTGTTTGTATTTTTCCAGCCAGTGGCTAAAATACCATCCGAGCCAATCTGGGCACGTCTTTATTGGTGAACTTTAGAGTTCAGCCTTCTCAGAGTCAAAACAATAAAAGAGAGTAAACATCAAGAACCAAACAAACCAGGAGCGAATCAAATAAGGCTGGGATCAATTTTTATCGACATTTCTTTCTGCAATTAGGGAAATATGAATGGTGGGGTCTGGAACTTCCTACGAGGAGTTTAAGTTTGTTGGAGGAAGAAAAAGGATGTTCATGCTTAATGAAAAGTTCTGACTCAATTAGTGATAAAACAATATGAAATAAATGTGGCTTTCTGCTGCTTCCAGGTCTTTCTCCAGCCTTTCGGATGAGAGTGAAGAATCCAGAGCCAGGTACCTGTACAGGCAGTGGGTCGGACTGGGTTTGACCCAAGTCCAGCTCTCCAACCACACAGTTCTCTACAGCTTGCCTGGTTCTACACCCAACACCATCACTGACAAGTCAAGTCACCAGTGTTTCCTACCGAGTGGGGTCCCCTGTGACCAGCGTGGACGGAACGACCTGCTGAAGCAGCAGTTTGCTTATGCAGCATATTCTGCAGTAGGCACTGTGCAGGTACTGTCCCTCATTCTGTGTCCAACACCGCTTTTAGTTTCAGTGTTTTCATTGTTTTTTTTTTTTTAAACAGACACTTGAACAGAACCAACAACAACTAAATATGGCAAAACCACTATATTGCACACAGTTGCTTTACTCCATACACACGAGGTCGGAGATAAGGGAAAACCAATATATAAATAAAAATCCTACAGGGTCAACTTAACCAGGTAATTTTCTCAAAGTATAATAAATATGTGTGTCAAACATCACTGAAGTTTTATACAGCTTTACAGTACAGCTGTACAGTTCTATTTTCATGTGTGCCAACAAGTCCATCACCAACATCTAAAAGACGGTGCTTCTGTGTTTTTCCAGACAAACAAAATAAGTTGCTGTGTGCTGAATTTTGACCTTAATTGCTAAAATGACATGATGTTGCCTCCCATGAAGAAATCCCTGAACACGTCTATACCTCTTCTGGTCCAAATCTAAAAGGCTGTATCAATTAGAGATGGATGGAAGAGGGTATTCCCACAGATGGGAGCCATAGGGTGACCCTGTCTGCACCAAAGTGGATATGTAGCTGCTTCCATCTTTTGAGTAAACCCTGGGCCACAGGGTAATTGTTGATTGATCACTTGCTGATTGGTAGTGGAGCACAGATCAAGGAACTCGGTGCTATAGGACAATAAGAACACTTATCCACAAGTGCCAAAGAGCATTTATTTCCATCAAGGCGTTGAATATGAACATTTAATTTAGATGTTCTAGCTGCCCCGTAACATTACATGTGGTTTGGCATGTATAGCTTTTAAAAAAAATTTCTTAAACTGTTTATTAATCCAAAGGAGATCTATGATAATGTGTCTATATCTATATACATTTATATCTTCAATTGCTATATAATTAGCTTCAACAATTTGTTTCAGCTGATGACTTAGCATCCATTTTGCCCTTCCTCCATGCTGTTAAGTAATGCTGTTACAATTCCATATGCATGTTTATGGCCCTTTCATTTATCAAGAGATTAAATTCAGCTTGAAGTAGTGACCTTTCTTTCCATAAATCTGTAGTTAGTGAGACCTTGACATTGATCAATTGACTTTAACTTGTCACTAATAGCTGTCAATGGTTTCCTTTTTTTTTATCTTAGAGTGACGTGCACTATATGAAATTATGTGACCCCAGATAAACACTTTCAGTGATCCCCATAGAATGAAATAGCTTATATCTGGAGACGTGTTGGTGGTGAAGAAAAGGTCAGTTTGTGTGTTGGTGAATTCTAAAAAATCAGCCAGAAGTCTTGCATATACTGACATGGGATGAGATTTATCTGGAAAACAGAGACTCAAGATCACACAACTATAATCGGATGCTTGGTCCAGTAGAAAGTAATTGATTTTGGAGTATGATTTATGTGGTGGGGGAAAGAAAGAGAACTGTTTTGAGGTTGGGTCTTAAAACCTTCATGGGTCCACCACTCCATGAGTCTGAAGAAATAAATTGGTACACTGACAAGAGTTACTGAAGGAGCTGATTGTATTGTGACTTGGGCAAGAACAGCCTAATGCTGAATGCAGAACATAGTTCTGTCCCACCAAGTATTAGATAGTAATGGTCCATGTCTGGGAAGAGGGGAAAATTTTTCAACTTTTCTCATCACTTGTTGATCTTTGGCTGCTCTTGATTGGACGTTACCGTCAGTTTAAGCTCTCTGATTGGTGGAAAGTCTGACAGGAAGTGTCTTCATCATCATGTCCAGGTGAAAATAGAGGTCTCTTAGCAACATGGTAGTGATGGTGATGAAGATGTGATAAATAATGGTGGATTTACCATCTAGAGTCTCTGAATAAACACTACTGGATTGTAAACTTCCTGTATGAGATAGAAGTAAGGATTAAACAACTTGGAGCCGTGCATTACTCGGTTTTAATGCACTGTGCAGAGGAACATTAAAACTGTGTAATGTACGGGTCCGAGTTGTTTAATACCATGGTCCCACAAAGTAAACTTTTTACAACACTTCCTAAATATGCAAAAGTATAGGAACTATTTGATGTTGATCTTAATATACTTGTTTTACTATACTACTACTCGATGTACTTGTTTTGCAAAACTGTTGTCAAGCTGCAGTGAGTTTCTTTTATTCACCTGTCAAAAGCTGGCAGATCTGAAGCACTTTACATTCTAACAGATTGATATCACAGTAACTTGCTAAACTGCATGTGTGTATATGCAGAAATAATTCAGCAACTTGGAATGATGGAAAACTTCTGCAGATCCCCTAAAGCAGGGGTGCCCACCTCTGGTCCTCAAGAGTCATGCACGTGTTAAGAGTTTCCCTGCTGCAACACACCTGACTCAATAATTAGCAGACTGGTTCGGAGTTTAATTTTAAGCTCTGCACCAGTCTGCTAATTAAGTCTGATGTGTGTCAGGTGTGTTGCAGCAGGGAAACTTCCAACACTTGCAGTACTGTGGCTCTGGAGGACTGGACTTGGCCACCTCTGACCTAAACAGTAAGATATCATCACCCCAAAAAGATTTACGAACTACCTGAAGGTTTAAAAAAATAAAGCTGACGATGATACAGTTGAGACAGCAGATGATTTCTGACCTGCATCGGAGGTGTATGTAAGTTATGAACGTGTGTCTGGAAGTGTGAAACATCTTTTGTTCCTGCTGCAGTTTTGCCTAAGGACCATTGTATTGAATGTCTTTGACTGCACTGCATTATAATGCAGTTCGCCAGCAGGTTTATACACTTTTTTCTTTTTTTTTTTAAAGACTATGTGTAGTCCTGGATTCAAATGCAAAGACCGTAAATGTTCAAAGGAAAATAACAGTTTCCTTATTTCCTCACACTTTATAATAAAGAGCCTCAAGTCCATTAAGAGCTGTGCCCTTTACATCTGTTCTAAGATGCAGAAATCTGTGTGTATGCCTGAAGAACATTCTATGAAGTATAAATACAGTGCCAAAAATCCCTAAAAAAGTCCATGTGGAGTACAAATTGTGTGAATTGCTACTAAGTTATCCAGAAAGTAGATGATCTATCAGATGGAATACATCATGTCTTACTGTGGAAAGGATATGGAAAATAAAATAAGCTCTAGGTCTGTGTGCGTTAAAGCATGTGCAAACCTAATTGCACACACAAACAAAAGCTACAGCTGATCTAACTAACCGAGCACAGTGAGGATTGCGCCTGTTGAACGGGAAAATAGTTCCAGCAATCCATTTCACTTCCATCCTTTTCCCATGAATGAGTTTAATTTTGGCATTTCGGCCAGAAGGCATGAAATACTGGGAAGAGTAGATGCAAATAAAGAAATATAGACATTAGGAAAGGGAACAGAAAGAGCTAAACTTTCCATATGTTTTCATGTGGGATGCATGTATCTCATCTGTAAGCCCTCTCGCCAGGACATTTATGGCCACCGTAAGCCCTCCTGCCAGATGTTTGCTTCAGTGATCTTGTCACAGAGAACAATGTCTGCAGCTCCTGTGTACAGGCTGGAAGACCATCTTTAAGGGCTGCAGACTGTTTCCTTTGTTCCAGGAGCAACTCTTCATCGATGTCCAGACAAACTGGCCACTTTTAATGCTCAGCTGGAATATTTCTTTTGCCTGCAGCTGATTTGAGGACTGGAAAGGTGAAGACTGAAACTCTGGAACAAAATCTTTTCAAACGAGTCATATTCTGTAAAATCTGCTCCTTGCAGAAAGCGAGCTGCACCTGCTGCTCGGTGTTGATCAGGGTGTGACTACAACCCCCCGCAACCCAACCACCTGTGTTATTTGTCAAGGTTTTATTTCGAGCAATTTCTCATCTTCTGTTCTGGTTTTTCAAACTGCATTTGCTTTTTTGTAATTCCCTCCCATGTGACAGTCCTTCTGGTGACATTAATGTGTCTTTGCTGGAGGTCGGCTATATTTCTCTTTAACTAATATTTTCATCTGCATTTGTTCATTTTTTTTTTTTTTTAATTTGTTTTTTTTATTTGGCAGACAGGACAAGAATGCATTGCCACCTCAGTGGCCGATGCCATGTACATAAAGCTTATAGCCGCAGGCTAATATACGGCCCCCGTCCCTGGTTAGGCTTTTCAAGTTGTTAGTGCAGTAAAAAACATAAGGTCCATGAAAAAATACATAATAAAATATTATACATATGAGAAAAAAAAAACATGACATATCTGGCCATTTCACATCCCGAGTCCATACAAAGTTCTGTGCTCACACTTTAATCAGAGCTTCAGCTTTAATGGAAACAGACTCAGGTCTGACTGAGACTTTAGCTCCAGAGGTAAAGAGTTCCACTGTTGTGTCCCTTTCACTGAGAATGCAGACTGACCCAGACTGACCCGGACTGACCCGGGACGGTCCTGCACCTCTTCACTCTGCAGCTACCACCGACTCCAGCTCTGGTTCTCACCCCTTCGTTGGTGTACTCATGCACTAACTGGCACATTACTGTGGGTGCAAGACCATTAAGACACTTGAATATTCTTTTACAAAAGAAAAAGTCATAAAATTATTCAATGTCAACATTTTATATTTTTGAATAAAAGTGCAGTGATGCCATTTCATTGGTTTTTGATGGAAACCAGTGATTTGTTTTGTGTTTGTGACTTTCTTGCTCTCCATGGCCAATCAGTTGCACACTAAATCCTCATTTCAACAAGAATGTTTGTGCCTGTTAGCAGTTGCACAATCAGTCTTGGTTGATACCCGCAAAGCATGCTGCACACAATTTTGCGCTCTTTATTGGGGATCTCAGTAAATCAGGGCCAAAGAGTATAATAACTGCAAACTCCACGGGGTGTCTGAGATAAGATCACAGCTCTGCAGGTCAGAAATGAGGTCAACATTAGTTTGATAATAAATATTTAGACCCACAAACCTCCAGTTTGCACCAACCAAAGAAATCGTTAGGAACATTTTTACCTTTCCTGCAGACATGACGGAGAAGACAGTCTTCTGGTATGTAGCCCTGAGCCATCCGTTTCACACAAGATGAACTTCACACATATTACAGATATGAGAATTGATTTTTCAAGTAAAGTCGCAACAGCAAATTCAGAAATGCAAAAACCATAAAAAATAAATACCGAGGTGGTATTTGATTCATACTAAATGCATGGTTAATCTTTTCTACCATACTTGGGAGAGTGTGAAGGTTAATGGAAGTCATTATGCATGTAGTCCGCCTGCACTATCCACCAGACACACACATACAAAGAAATACAGTCGCACTATTTTTAGATGGTTTTACTTCTCTGTATCCTGGGAGAAGAGAAAATGGTTGAAGGAGATGCTTGTTATTCCCTTGAGCCCCTGCTCGGCCTGAGGGCAGATGAAAAGTTGGAGTGATTCTCTGAATACTAAGTTTTCCTCCTTTTGCCACCCTTCTCCTCCCGCCTCCATTCTCCCTCCCTGCTTGGCTCGATCCATCCAGCTGTCCACTCATCGAAGTCTAAGCAAAAAGAGGGTCACAGTCATCCATCACCGGATTATTTTCTAGCACCGTTCTATTCCCTGCCTTGAATAAAGCAGCAGTTTGCTGGATCGAAACACGGCTTTCACAATTAAACATGGCATTTGTGATAGATGGATTTCAGTCCACACCAAGTGTTCTGGACTAATAATTTCAGCTGTAGGTGGTCCTGGTTTACTGCTGCTGCAGGATATGTGCTCCCCACTACATACTGTACTTTCATAATCAAATGGATAAGTAAAATGATTGATGATTCCATTATTTGCTTAATGTGGACCAAAGGAATACAATGATGTAATATTTGTTTTTTCCAAATTTACCGTTCAGATACGCCAGTTGGACAATAAAAGGAGAGTCCATTTGTCACATATTTACCCAGCCTATCGCAAGTCTCAGGAGACTACCAGAGCTTTTATTACAATATGCATTCACTGGGACAAAGTCTCAGGCTTCTGTAATGCATTAACATATCTTTTGGTCCAGATTTCCATAAATTCTTCACTCTTGTAATGATGATGATGGAGTCCGACTGCTGCACTAGTCTTCTGCAGCGTATCCCAAAGATTCTCCATGGGCTTAAAGTAGCACCATGTAACGTTCCGACCTGAAAATTCTGTTTCTGACTTGCCTTAAAGCACGGTGAGATGTATTCTGAAAATACTCGGAGCCATTATTACACAGTAACATCCCAAGTGCAAAGTTACAAATTGCAGCTGCTGCGTTCCTTCCCAGCTGAGTTTTACTGTACGGACTGTCATGCTAAAAGCTGCTCGTTTGTGTTTGTTTGTTTGTTTGTTTTTTATGGTGAAGGGAATTTCACTGTGGCTGATTGATAAAAGCGAGAACAGGACTCTGGTCTGGAGTCTGTGGAGGCCAACCCATGTGTCTCCCGTTCCTTGAACCACTCCCTCCCAATCTGATCACATGAATCCTGGTGGTAATATCATGGAACATGGCCGAGGCATCAGGGAGGGTGGAACAACCTGCTCAGTCAGGACATCCAGCCTATCAGCTGACCTAATTCTTTGGACAAATACTGTAATGTTGCTGAACCTAGACCTGGAGCTAGACCTGGACCTAAACTTAAACCTAATCTTGAACCTAAACTTCAACTTCAATTTGAACCTAGACCTAAACCTGGACCTGACCAACTCCAGCAAGCCCAGATCACAGCCTGGTTCTGAACCCAGTTTTACTAGTATCTGCATCTCTTTAGATGTTTTTTCTCTGCATGATGCAGATGATCTGACTCTTCTTAAACAGACTAAAATCATGTCCAGGATCATGGAATGTGTCTTTTCACATGCTGATTTAAAGACATACAACTGACTTTTGCCATTTTCCCGTCACAATGACTCTTGTTTTATCTCTGTCTCTCTTTTAATCTATTCAATGAGTTTTGGTGCACCATCAAAAAGGGTCATTCATAAATGCATATTTTAAAAGTTACGGAGACAGTTTTTAAGAAATGATCCAAAGGAAAGTATCCACTAAATAAAATCAGTTGGAATTTGTTTTGCTTTCTTTTGTGGTTCACTTTGGATTTTTGTGAATGAGTAAAACAAAAGCAAAGAGAATACATGAGAAGTCATAAAGTATAGCATGGAGCATTACACCTGAGACGGATCCGTTTGCTGTAGGACCCGTAGGACTCGCCTAGAAAGGTCTGAGAAAAAACACCAGCAGCATCCCAGGTGACATGAACATCCACAAAGTGAAGAACAGTCTCCTTGTAAGGTACACATTCACTTGAGGATGTTATCCATCAAGTGAAGGGAGAAAGCAGTGTCCCTGTAGAGCTTCGGGACCATTCGGTCACAGCTGTTAGAAAATGTAAGAACATGCAAGACAGCACATGTTAAGTTGGCAAAGAAAATAAATCATGTATGGACCTGCACAGGAACAGATGGAACACAGGAACTGACCGAGATTTCAGCTTTTCTTTCGCTTTCCTGAAAGATTACAGTGCAAGATGAATAAAATAAACTTGGACATGATGTCATTTTTTAATTAGATCATCTCTGCAGGCTGCAATGGACAGTTGCAATTCCTTCACCCTTTTTACTGCTGTGTGCTCTCACTGAAGATATGATGATTGATGGGGAAATTTGTTTCTGCAGCCTGACAAGTTTATAATTTAAAGAGGCTCTGTTGTACTGTATGGAGTTTTCTGAGCTTTCTATGGCGTTCCAGTGTTAAATACTCATCAGACAAGTGAGCAGAGCAGTTTCCAGCAAGCCTCAACATTAAGATACCATGGTGCTGAAAACAATCAGTTTTAGAGAGTTTCTGCTTTGAGAATTTAGTGACATCCTGGGGGAGGAGGACTCAGTGAATGGTCATCTTCTCTAGGTTGTGCATGTTCATGAGAAGAAAGCCACCTTCAGTGCTCAGCGTAAGACAGGCTAAAACTTAGAGGATGCTAACATGTTGCATGAGAAATGCTTCTTCGGCTGTGAGGGAAAGTTACATTTGCTCATATTTCCCAGCAAAACAACTAGACTGCAATGGATGGAGTTTGTTTTTGGGAGCCAGAAACATTTTATTTGTGACCGGCACTTCACTGAAGACTGCTGGGTAAACAAGAACCAGAATGACGGGGATTTGCTACCAGGGTTTTGCTGACAGAAGGGTCTGTTTCTGCAATCGAGGACTGTATTACTCATCCTGAGACACAAGCTGGAAGTAAAACCGATTGATCTGAAAAACATTTTTTTATTTTAATTAGGTTAAAAATGTCTCAGTGATAAGCTATGTGAAACCATAAACGTAGATGGGGAGATGCTAACCACCATGCTAAAAACATTGTGTGAAAAGCTATGTGAAACAATAGATGTAGATGTTATTGTGCCCATTTGCCATGTGTACACCTAATAACAGATACATTTATGATTATAAAAAGTGAGTAAAAAAAAAGAAACGCAGTTAATTCAGACTAAAGTTGGAAAGTGAATATTTATGCTGCATTCGTTGCTGCAGGTTGCTGAAATGTGCAGTCTCGTTTTTGGGGTCCGATCCGGGCTTTAACATGTACGGCTGTACGGTGTTGGTGTTTACATTATTAGTAACTGCTTTGGTTTGTTTACCATTTCTGCCTGTGTTTCTACAAAGAAATCAGCTGATGTGCATATTTCCGACAAATACTCCTAGCAGTTGACCAATCAGACGCAGCCTTAGCAGGGGTAGGCGGAGCTTAGAGCAAATTTACACTGTAATGTAGTATATGTAAGTCTTTTATAAAGTGTGAAACTGCATCTGCTTTGGACCTCATGACTCAAATCAAAAGTTGTTTCAAATTCTTATTTTTCATCTTCATTGAGGTAATTTTAGTAAAAATATTGGTTGTTTAGCATTTATATGGATCAGTGTGACCGTCCACAAACTTGTTTTTCTCCAGTAAAAAGTAACACAGAAACCCTGAAGCCAAGCAATGTTTTAGCAGCATGTTGGAACTGCAGAAAGATTCAGTAGAGAAAGATCCCTTCAGAGAAAAAAAGCAAAGTATGAAAAACCCAAGCAAATAAGACATTTGGCTCTATGAAATATTAAATAAAACTCCCACACTACTCTGAGACATACCAACCCACATGTCTGAATAAATCCAACATCTAAACAATATTATCTTTTTCCATGCACAAAGTGACTACTAATCACTTTAATGAAAAGCTTTTGAGCTCTAAAACGTACCGACGTCATGATGCATCAACATAAAGACAACCATCTTCATTCATTCTGTCCTGAAAGAGACCTTTACATTTGGTTGCTTAAGACTGTTAAACCACGAGATATGTAACCATCCGCAAAGCTGCATACTTGTGTTAAATATGCTGGTTTTGTTTCTGTTAATGTCCCACAAGGCTGAATTTTCTCAGATGCCAGTGACTGAAAAGCTGTGGTGAACAAATGAAATGTGTTATAATAAAACAATCCTTACACTCTGGGTTTTCTCATCTCCTCAGCACTTTGCTGTGTAACATGACATGGCAAAAGCTGAACTGTCATTTCTACATGTTTCAGCTTGTAGAAACTTTGAAGATTTTAACACACGTATTTTTAGGGGTATGAAATAAATCATAAAAAAAAGACTGGAATAAATAAAAATACTGTTTATTTTTTAGTAAACTAAGCAGAATTGTTTAATAAAAAATAAAATTACAAAACTGAAGATATGAATGTCTTTAACAGCATATGGTTAAGATCTGCATAAGCCTCTTAATGACTCATTAAACTGAGTCAGCTGTGTTGCCTCAGGGAAACATCTAAAACATGCAGGACAGGGACCAACATAGATGCTAACACAGACGCTAACCTAGATGGTAACATTAGTTTCACATCACGGTGTGTTCAGACCAAACATGTTTTGAGTGTCAAGAGCAGCAGGTTTACATGTTAAGTCTATGTGGAGGTACTTCAAGGAGGCATCAAGCTTTCTCGCGTCGCATTTTGAGCGTCGGCGTCACGCGCCGAAATTTAAAAAAATTTTTTAAGGTTGATGATGGTGTTGTTACACCCGCACTGGGTTCTGCCATAGACACGCCCACGCCAGCCACATTCCAGCACAGCCAATCGTCTGATTACTAATTATGCACACCTGTTCCTCATTCAACCTCCAGCCTTAAATACCACAGCTCTTCAGTCAGTCATCGTCAGACCTCGTTACTGCATCCAGATCCATTCCTACCGTCCCTTGACTTCCCGGTTCTGATCCTTGCCTGTCTCCGGATTCCCAGTGGTGTGACTTCCCGGTTCTGATCTCTCTTCGTCTCCCAGACTCTTTGGCTTGATTCCCTGGTTTTGATCTCCTGGTCTACTTTTTAGCTGTTTACATCTACAGCTTGGTGAGAGCTTCAGTGTTTTCCCTGGTGTCTAATAAACCTGATTCTCATCAGACCTGTCTCGAAGAGTCCTTCGTTACAGGTGTAGATTGATGCAGGTAAACATGGAGAAGGAAAGTTTTAACTGCTGGGATTTACTCTGTGATGGGATGTGTAGCCTTGTTACAGATCTATATGTCTGTGAAAGGTAGCTGGGAAAGGTCTGAGAAAAGCACCAGGTGTGTAATTCATACATGAGAGCAAAGGTTTCAGTTTCTACTGGACTGAAAAAAAAAAAGTAATGTTGATGTGAAAGGGTCTTAAAAAGAAATATGAGCAAAACCTATGAATATGTTGGGTTGTTCACATATTGGAGCTGGAAAGAGCTGCTTTAGGTTAATAGCCAGAGGGGAGGAGCAGGGGCCAGGCAGGGATTGGCTGCAGTTAACCAGGGCTGAAGGGCCGAGTCAAGCAGGCCAGAGGTTTGTGCAGAGGAGACCCAGCCAGAGAGTCAGTCCAGATGGTTTAACATGGATACTGAAAGACCAAGCTGACGATAGAGGTCAGGAAGAGATGAAGAGATGGTGACAGAATAAGGTTTAAAACCAGCATGAGACCAGTTTCACTCAGTTTGGCCTGGAGTTTGTATCTCATGTGAGACAGCATATGGGTCAGGCTGAAGGACTAAGCAGAGCTGGATCTCCTGACACCTGTGTCCTCCTGCAGTGATCTCAGACAGGAAAACATGAACAGGAAAAGGAAAAAGAACAAACACCCAAACAATAATCTGCATTACTGCCTTTCTTTCCTTGATGGTACGTTGCAGTTGGCAGACGTCTTTTTCCATGTGGTCGGTGGATAGTCCGTTTGCAAGGGAACCAATTCTGCTTCTTGGGTCTGAGTCCAGCTGGTGAAACAAATCGTAACTTAGACAGCAGACCGCAGTTGTTTAAAGTGGAGCAAACAACCACAGCGTGACTGTGGTTCAACTTTAGAAGTGAGTTCTTTATGTGTAACATTGCTAGCAGTGGATGGTTAGCAACTACAGAGTTCCAACAACTTTTCTTGAGGATAAACATGATGAAGGCTGGAATGAAGTCGCACTTTGGACCCGAGGCACAGAACTTGACAAAAGCCAACAAGAACTTGCTGCTGTCTTTGCAAGTTGCTGTTTGATTATTATGGACAAGGTGGGCCAGGACCTTCATGACAATGACCACAATTTGGTCGCTAATGATGTTGATATGATGTTATGTTAATGAAGAACTGCTGAGTCAGAATGAAAAGGGAATATAGGCTACTGACAATGTCAGAAAAAATAACCAACATCAATAGTTTGGTCATGCTTCTGTAGAAAGACTTGCTCTGGCAGCAGTTATAAAGAGTGTGGTGTCATCCTGAAAAGAATTGTTTATGACCATGAAGCATGTTGGCGATATAGCAGAACCAAGCCAAGGCCAGCTGTTGGCCAATCACTGGCATCTCAGGACGAGGAAACCGTGGCAGGTGGTTAACCAGGTACGTAGTTTCTCCATAACTGATTGATTCACATGAGTTAGTGCAGGAAACATTCTGACCACAAAGAACTCATCAGGATAGACAAACACTGTCTCCGTGCCGGCGTAGGTGTGCGCTGGAGAGTTCGACTGACAGAAATCTGTCTTAGAAAAGTGAATACATGGAGGCCACTTGACGAACAGGAGCAACCTGGTGTACCACATGATTCAGAACAACCACAGGATGAAGGACATTTTGACGGCAGTTGGAGGTAGAAATTTTCTACACCACTGTCATACCTGAACTAAGATCTGCTCTTCAACTTGGATGTGAGGAGCATGACGACTTGTGTTACGTGGGAATGCACTGCAGCCCGTTCACATGCATCCTTTGTTCTACAGCGAGACTCACGATTGGTGGCTGAGGAAAAGATCCACTCACGTCCAAGATTGGACAGATTCTCCAGGTTGATGCGAGCACCTTCACATGGAACATTACCAAGCAACTGTGTGCACAATCCAAGCTAGGAAGGTGGTTGTGAACTTTGAAGATGGAACAATGGGACACTGCTGTCCACTGCTGTTCAGCGATGCCTGGTCTGGAATTGTCTCAGATTGAGCCAGTCAGGGATAGTTCCTGTAGAAGAACACAGTAAGTTTGCATGTGGTCTCCTGGCAGTCAGACCAGTGAAAAGCACAGTCTTTGGAGAAACATGAAATTGATGGAATTGAGTTTTCTGAGCTTACAACTGGCATTTTGAACACTGCCTCTATGAGGTTATTCTACTTTTGTTCATTTTACAGATGATGAAAAGCAGTTGAAATACAGTAACAATGTTTACTTCTGTAAGTGTTTGATGGTGATCACGTGTGTGTGCTGTTGTTGTGAAGGGGGCGGAGGTCTGGGTGAGATAGGGTGATGGTTGTTGTTGTTGTTGAAGTTAACGAGAGTTCTTTATGTGTAACAAGTTTAACAGTTCAAACTCTGAGACATGTTTTGTTATTTTCAGTCAATCTGTTTTTTCTGTTGTAAAATAAAGCTTCTACTCCCTGTGAAATGTGATGTTTCCATACAGACGTGATGTTTCCATGGAGACGTGACGTTTCCATGGAGACATGACGTTTCCATGGGGACGTGATGTTTCCATGCAGATGTGATGTTTCCATGGAGATGTGACGTTTCCATGCAGACGTGATGTTTCCATGGAGACGTGACGTTTCCATGCAGACGTGACGTTTCCATGGAGACGTGATGTTTTCATGCAGACGTGATGTTTCCATGGAGACGTGACGTTTCCATGGAGACGTGACGTTTCTATGGAGACGTGACGTTTCCATGGAGACGTGACGTTTCCATGGAGACGTGACGTTTCCATGGAGACGTGACGTTTCCATGCAGACGTGACCTTTCCATGGAGACGTGACGTTTCCATGGAGACGTGACGTTTCCATGGAGACGTGATGTTTTCAGCCTCAGCTGTCAGATTCTGAGGCTAAAATGATGTAAAATGAATGTATGCATAGATAAAGCAGCAAAAAAAGCAACCAGAAGTTTGTAGAAATAACACACAGATCAGTAGTGACCAAGCCTTTTCTCATCTGCACATCATTCTCTCACGTCTGAAACACACACACACACACACACACACACACACACACACACACACACACACACACACACACACACACACTGTTTCCATGTTTCCACACGTCTTCCTGCTACTATCTACCTGCTATCCTCACTGCAGCACCTCCACCTCAGCTGCATCCCAAACGTCTTCTTGGCTTTATTCCAGCCATAGAGGATCATTATTTTCCTGCTTTTCTCATCACTTGTTGATCTTTGGCTGCTCCTGATTGGATGTTACCGTCAGTTTAAGCTCTCTGATTGGTGGAAAGTCTGACAGGAACAAAACTGTTTCCCAGGTGAAAATTACTTTAATCTTTTTTTGTTTGTGTGTTTGGATTATTTTTATGCAAAGTTATCACATTTTTGTTTGATTAGTGTTTCATATTCTTTTTTTGACATAAATGGCTAATATAAAAGAAAAAGTCAGTTTTGTCCCAGTTGAGCTGGATGTAAATGACAGAGCTGAAGATAAGATAAACCACTGCCCTCAGTATGTGTCTCAACGTCTCACATGGGCCAGAGACTCACTGAAGCTTAATAAATGTTCACTTTTAAGTCTGTCAGGGAGTAGACTGTGGGAAACAGCTTCTGACTAATTCAACACAGTTACAGAAGTACTTGTCCTTAGCCGTCCCCTGTCCGCTTTGCCGTCTTCTCTCTTCACATTTTATCTCCAATTATTCTCTGTCCTTTGCTTGAATTCCCATTGCTGTCTGCTGCACATGTGACGAACTGTCTGGATATTTCACACTCGCTGAGGAGACTGTATGTGCGTCCATGTATCTAAGTCTCATGGAAAAAAACTAAAGAAGTGACGAAAACTTCATCTAAAGACATGACTTGTGGCTGCAAACACAAACTTTGCAGATTTGGACACAAATAATTAAAAAGAGGGACACGGTGCCATGGCATCTTGTGAAATGTTCGCAAATCTTTTATTCATATCAGAATCTGCTTTTGGAGGCTGAACGAGTTCCGCGGCGATGCTACACATAAAGTCAACTTGTCCACTTCAAATTTCATTTTCAGGCCATGTGGCTGTTTTACACGCCACCAACTTCACCGCTAGATTCACGTATTTAAACAGAAGGTAGGTAGACATCATGAGCTAACAGCATCAGCCATCAGGGGATTCTAGAAAAGAAACCATGAAAAATGTCTTCATTCTGTTGAATTTCTCTAAAACCTGGGCTCGCCACTCATGAAGCTGCTTCTGAAGATGTTAAATATGAAGGGCAGAAAAAAGGCAAGACTTGTGCAGAACATAAAGACAGAAGACGTCTGCATGAGAAAAGCTCGTCCTGGCAACAGAGCCCAGATGTGTTTCCGGAGCATCTGATGAAGAGGAGTGATGCTGACTCAGCAGAAAGCAGCAGCTCAGACGCCAGGCGGCTGTTTCCATACTGACCACATGTAAAGAGAAAAGGCCAATTCCAGGCGAGGCCTCCTGGGACAGAAGCTAACTTCCCCACAGACACACACACACAGATCTAGGTGCATCTGAGAGTTTAGGATCTTTATTAAGTGTCAGGAAATGATGTATGAAGTGCTGGCCTTTCTAAGAACCTGTGTTTGGCCTTCTGCTGCCAGAAGCAGGAGAATAAATGGGATCACCTTTTCAACTTCTTCCTGAATCATTCCCACAAAGGAAAGAGACTGGATCCGGTTTCCCCATTTGTCCACTACTCCTGTGGGACTGGAAGACAAAAGACACACATCAACAGGACTTCCAGGGAAGACAGAAACAGGGATCCAGTTGCAACCAAAAGCCACGTTTCTCAACGTGATGCGACTCGGTACGAGATGGGAAAACCGGGAGGATTCCCAGAACACGAGTCATCCTAACCATTCAGCTTGGGTGATGACTTCCTGCATGACTCAGCAGTAAGACAGTTCGCCATGCTGGGATGGACTCCATCTCCATGGCGACCCTTGATTGGACTAAACGGTTCAGATAATGAACGAATGAATGAATTCTTGTTCGAGGTCAAGGCGATGCACCACTGAGACATGAAGCTACAACGTATCGGGCTGATACCCCGCCCACCAGGCAGGGGTGGAAACCTTTCTTCTTCTTTGACTACTTTCTGACTGCTACTACCAACTCGACATTAAATATTTTGATGAGATAAACGATCCCTTGTGATATTCATAAGCTCTGAAAATGTGCCGAGCCGACTGTGAGACGTTTCTCCAGGCCAGGTCACCGGTTTTCCTGCACATGATTTATCCTACATACACACCCTGTGTTAAACCCCAACGCCCTCCACACAGTACTCTGCATCCTGTGTTTGGTTCACCTGAAACGAACGAGACCGATGTTCGCCGGTGACCAGATCATTCATCCCACCAAACGAACCAGAATGTCTGGGAAATGGAAGCTGAAGAACTTTCACATGTTTGCTTTGAACGCAGCGGGTTCCAGTCAGATTTCATGCTCGGCCACGGTGTCTGACAGGAAATTTCACAGACTGTCCAGACGCTGCACTTCTACAACTTCCAGCTCTGCGTTTTGGATTATCCTCCAGGTAAGTTTACAGAAACACATCAGGGTGTGAAATCATAAGAAACCCCACCAAACCAGACCGCCTGGAGCCGGACCCCTCATTGGAAACAGGCCAAGACTCTGTTTGTAGAGTTCCAGACAATTCTCTCCCAGTGAAGACCTGCTTCCTCGCAGCACACCTGACTGGTTTGATGGGACGACATCTTGGAACGATGATGCAAGATGTGGTTAAATGAAATGATGAAATCCGTCATGTTGTCAGGTTGGTTCAGCCAAGCTGGGATGTCTGAACTGCCGATGTTTTCCTTCAGAGGCTAAACAGTAGCGTCAGAAACAGACTGAGGCTCATGATTTTAGGGCAAGTTGTCCTCCATCCTGCAGCTGACCCAACAGTAAATGTCTGGATTACAGTTTAGGTGCAGCGTGGAGAAGTGCTCTTCCTCACAGCCACCCCAAGCTTTTATAAGCAGACCCCCCATGTTCTGTTGCATCACCCAAAACCTCTCCATACTTCCAGTAGAAGACATCTTTACATCCCATACATGCTTTTCCTGCGTCTTTAACGTTTACTGTCAGCTTTAACATCCAGAAACAAACATATCCACAACCATCCATCTTCCTAAGTTACTGGTTAATGAAAAAGTCCTCATAAAACAGAATTTATGTAGATGAACTTGTGTATTTAGCTGTTTTTAGAAGTTTTTACTGTGTTAATGTAATTTTCATTCAGGCTTTAATACAGAAGGCGATGGAATGAACTCAGAAATCCATGTTTTGGTGGGAGCAGATGCAGATGGAGGTACAGACAGACAAAAGAAGCTCAATCTCAGTCTCCAACAAGCCCTGAATCTCCTCACCCTGCATGTCTCATGCTGCTCTACATAATTCACCAGGCTCGTTGTTGATCAACTAGTCTGCGTCTCGAGTCGCTCATCAGCTAGCGTGCATTAATTATCACAAGTTAGAAAGTCTGTAATATTGTTAATTAGACCTTTTTAGAGAACAGACATCATACTGGTATCTTTGTAAATGATCTCTTTTATTAATACAAATTCAACCTCTTAGAGGATGATGAGTTCTTTAAAGTTTAAAATACTGAGAACACGTTCCTGGAAACGGGATTAGATCTTCCACTGCAGGCCGCTTAAAGTGTGTATTTTACAGTTTAAGACTTTATTCTAACTAATTTTAACCACGTGTCATAAAAGGGAACAGATGAGATGTGTTACAGGATGCATGCTGGCTGTGATGGCGACCAGGAGTAAAAGTGTGATTAAAGACAGAGTCTGTAAGACGCATCCGATGCTGAGTAAGAAAAAAAGCTTTAAATACCGACATGTGAAAATAAAACTCAAAATAAAACCATGCAAGTCTGTGACAGATTCCCTCCATCATTTAACAAGATATAAAAAACAAGCATTTAAAAAATCATGTGCTGATAGATTTAACGTTCATCTATGATAAATCCAAATAACATAAATACGAAGAAAATGCAGGTTTTTATTGCACCAGCTGTGAAATCCTGAATCCTCCAATCCCAGTTTTTTTTTGTCTCAATTTCCATCTTCATATCCCAGTTATGAAATGAAATCAGCTAGAAAACCCAGAGAAAATGCTGTGTGTGTGTGTGTGTGTGTGTGTGTGTGTGGCCTTTATCAGTGTGTGATCATGTTGTTCAGAGCTTCCTCATGCAGCTGTGATTTCACACGTTTGTCCCACGGTTATGCTGCTGTCTTCGCTCCTTTAAACTCCATCTCTTTGCTGATTTTCTGGACAAAGCTAAATGAAACCACTTTGCTCTGCAGTCCTGAAACGTTCTGCACTGGTGACGTGCACGTTGACTGGTTTGTGTGTGCACCGTGGGGGGGGGTTGGGGCCCTGCTGTCCTGCTGGACTCACAGTCCAGGTAGGATGAAGATGATGCTGGATGAGCCTTTAAAGCATCGATGAGAAGTTCTGCAGTGTGACTTTAAGTCAAGCAGATTCTGTTTGCTCTGAAACCAGACGGAAAGTTTCCATGATATAGTTTTTATGTGAATGTAAGGCGCTGTGTGAAGGAAGGGAGGGTTTGATAGGACATCAGAAACATGTGTGTGTGTGTCGTGTTTCCAGCAGTTTACTGCTTTCACTCAGACCAGATGCTGCGTTTACTTCACTTCTCATTTTGTTTGTGACACCAGATGTTGTTACATCCATCCTCTGAGCTCATTGCAAAGATACTTCATAATTTTAATCTTTTTATTTTCCTTCATGTTTTCATCCATAAAGCTCATTCAGCTGATGACTGTCCCTGATCAGTGTGTTTTCCAGATGTTAGTGTCCCTGATCAGTGTGTTTTCCAGATGTTAGTGTCCCTGATCAGTGTGTTTTCCAGATGTTAGTGTCCCTGATCAGTGTGTTTTCCAGATGTTAGTGTCCCTGATCAGTGTGTTTTCCAGATGTTAGCGTCCCTGATCAGTGTGTTTTCCAGATGTTAGTGTCCCTGATCAGTGTGTTTTCCAGATGTTAGTGTCCCCTATCAGTGTGTGTTCCAGATGTTAGTGTCCCCAATCAGTGTGTGTTCCAGATGTTAGTGTCCCCGATCAGTGTGTGTTCCAGATGTTAGTGTCCCTGATCAGTGTGTTTTCCAGATGTTAGCGTCCCTGATCAGTGTGTTTTCCAGATGTTAGCGTCCCTGATCAGTGTGTTTTCCAGATGTTAGTGTCCCTGATCAGTGTGTTTTCCAGATGTTAGTGTCCCCTATCAGTGTGTGTTCCAGATGTTAGTGTCCCCAATCAGTGTGTGTTCCAGATGTTAGTGTCCCCGATAAGTGTGTTTTCCAGATGTTAGTGTCCCCGATCAGTGTGTGTTCCAGATGTTAGTGTCCCCGATCAGTGTGTGTTCCAGATGTTAGCGTCCCTGATCAGTGTGTTTTCCAGATGTTAGTGTCCCTGATCAGTGTGTTTTCCAGATGTTAGTGTCCCCTATCAGTGTGTGTTCCAGATGTTAGCGTCCCTGATCAGTGTGTTTTCCAGATGTTAGTGTCCCCTATCAGTGTGTGTTCCAGATGTTAGCGTCCCTGATCAGTGTGTTTTCCAGATGTTAGTGTCCCCTATCAGTGTGTGTTCCAGATGTTTGTGTCCCTGATCAGTGTGTTTTCCAGATGTTAGTGTCACCGATAAGTGTGTTTTCCAGATGTTAGTGTCCCCGATCAGTGTGTGTTCCAGATGTTAGTGTCCCTGCTCAGTGTGTTTTCCAGATGTTAGTGTCCCTGATCAGTGTGTGTTCCAGATGTTAGTGTCCCTGATCAGTGTGTTTTCCAGATGTTAGTGTCCCTGATCAGTGTGTGTTCCAGATGTTAGCGTCCCTGATCAGTATGTTTTCCAGATGTTAGTGTCCCTGATCAGTGTGTTTTCCAGATGTTAGTGTCCCTGATCAGTGTGTTTTCCAGATGTTAGTGTCCCTGATCAGTGTGTTTTCCAGATGTTAGTGTCCCTGATCAGTGTGTGTTCCAGATGTTAGCGTCCCCGATCAGTGTGTTTTCCAGATGTTAGTGTCCCTGATCAGTGTGTTTTCCAGATGTTAGTGTCCCTGATCAGTGTGTTTTCCAGATGTTAGTGTCCCCGATCAGTGTGTGTTCCAGATGTTAGTGTCCTCGATCAGTGTGTGTTCCAGATGTTAGTGTCCCCGATAAGTGTGTTTTCCAGATGTTAGTGTCCCTGATCAGTGTGTTTTCCAGATGTTGGTGTCCCTGATCAGTGTGTTTTCCAGATGTTAGGGTCCCTGATCAGTTTGTTTTCCAGATGTTAGTGTCCCTGATCAGTGTGTTTTCCAGATGTTAGTGTCCCCGATAAGTGTGTTTTCCAGATGTTAGTGTCCCTGATCAGTTTGTTTTCCAGATGTTAGTGTCCCCGATCAGTGTGTTTTCCAGATGTTTGTGTCCCTGATCAGTGTGTTTTCCAGATGTTAGTGTCCCCGATCAGTGTGTGTTCCAGATGTTAGCGTCCCTGATCAGTGTGTGTTCCAGATGTTAGCGTCCCTGATCAGTGTGTTTTCCAGATGTTAGTGTCCCTGATCAGTGTGTTTTCCAGATGTTAGTGTCCCTGATCAGTGTGTTTTCCAGATGTTAGTGTCCCTGATCAGTGTGTTTTCCAGATGTTAGTGTCCCTGATCAGTGTGTTTTCCAGATGTTAGTGTCCCTGATCAGTGTGTTTTCCAGATGTTAGTGTCCCTGATCAGTGTGTTTTCCAGATGTTAGTGTCCCTGATCAGTATGTTTTCCAGATGTTAGTGTCCCTGATCAGTGTGTTTTCCAGATGTTAGTGTCCCTGATCAGTGTGTTTTCCAGATGTTAGTGTCCCTGATCAGTGTGTTTTCCAGATGTTAGTGTCCCTGATCAGTGTGTGTTCCAGATGTTAGTGTCCGTGATCAGTATGTTTTCCAGATGTTAGTGTCCCTGATCAGTGTGTTTTCCAGATGTTAGTGTCCCCTGATCAGTGTGTTTTCCAGATGTTAGTGTCCCTGATCAGTGTGTTTTCCAGATGTTAGCGTCCCTGATCAGTATGTTTTCCAGATGTTAGTGTCCCTGATCAGTGTGTTTTCCAGATGTTAGTGTCCCTGATCAGTGTGTGTTCCAGATGTTAGCGTCCCCGATCAGTGTGTTTTCCAGATGTTAGTGTCCCTGATCAGTGTGTTTTCCAGATGTTAGTGTCCCTGATCAGTGTGTTTTCCAGATGTTAGTGTCCCTGATCAGTGTGTGTTCCAGATGTTAGCGTCCCTGATCAGTATGTTTTCCAGATGTTAGTGTCCCTGATCAGTGTGTTTTCCAGATGTTAGTGTCCCTGATCAGTGTGTTTTCCAGATGTTAGTGTCCCTGATCAGTGTGTTTTCCAGATGTTAGTGTCCCTGATCAGTGTGTGTTCCAGATGTTAGCGTCCCCGATCAGTGTGTTTTCCAGATGTTAGTGTCCCTGATCAGTGTGTTTTCCAGATGTTAGTGTCCCTGATCAGTGTGTTTTCCAGATGCTAGTGTCCCTGATCAGTTTGTTTTCCAGATGTTAGTGTCCCTGATCAGTGTGTTTTCCAGATGTTAGTGCCACCGATAAGTGTGTTTTCCAGATGTTAGTGTCCCCGATCAGTGTGTGTTCCAGATGTTAGTGTCCTCGATCAGTGTGTGTTCCAGATGTTAGTGTCCCCGATAAGTGTGTTTTCCAGATGTTAGTGTTCCTGCACAGTGTGTTTTCATGATGTTAGTGTCCCTGATCAGTGTGTTTTCCAGATGTTAGTGTCCCTGATCAGTTTGTTTTCCAGATGTTAGTGTCCCTGATCAGTGTGTTTTCCAGATGTTAGTGTCCCCGATAAGTGTGTTTTCCAGATGTTAGTGTCCCTGATCAGTTTGTTTTCCAGATGTTAGTGTCGCCGATCAGTGTGTTTTCCAGATGTTAGTGTCCCTGATCAGTGTGTTTTCCAGATGTTAGTGTCACCGATAAGTGTGTTTTCCAGATGTTAGTGTCCCCGATCAGTGTGTGTTCCAGATGTTAGTGTCCCTGATCAGTGTGTGTTCCAGATGTTAGTGTCCCCGATAAGTGTGTTTTCCAGATGTTAGTGTCCCTGCTCAGTGTGTTTTCCAGATGTTAGTGTCCCTGATCAGTGTGTTTTCCAGATGTTAGTGTCCCCGATAAGTGTGTTTTCCAGATGTTAGTGTCCCTGATCAGTGTGTTTTCCAGATGTTAGTGTCCCTGATCAATGTGTGTTCCAGATGTTAGTGTCCCTGATCAGTGTGTGTTACAGATGTTAGTGTCCCTGATCAATGTGTTTTCCAGATGTTAGTGTCCCTGATCAGTGTGTTTTCCAGATGTTAGTGTCCCTGATCAGTTTGTTTTCCAGATGTTAGTGTCCCTGATCAGTGTGTTTTCCAGATGTTAGTGTCCCCGATAAGTGTGTTTTCCAGATGTTAGTGTCCCTGATCAGTGTGTGTTCCAGATGTTAGTGTCACTGCCCAGTGTGTTTTCCAGATGTTAGTGTCTCTGATCAATGTGTTTTCCAGATGTTAGTGTCCCTGATCAGTGTGTTTTCCAGATGTTAGTGTCCCTGATCAGTGTGTTTTCCAGATGTTAGTGTCCCTGATCAATGTGTTTTCCAGATGTTAGTGTCCCTGATCAGTGTGTTTTCCAGATGTTAGTGTCCCCGATCAGTGTGTGTTCCAGATGTTAGCGTCCCTGATCAATGTATTTTCCAGATGTTAGTGTCCCTGATCAGTGTGTTTTCCAGATGTTAGTGTCCCTGATCAATGTGTTTTCCAGATGTTAGTGTCCCTGATCAGTGTGTTTTCCAGATGTTAGTGTCCCTGATCAGTGTGTTTTCCAGATGTTAGTGTCCCTGATCAGTGTGTGTTCCAGATGTTAGTGTCCCGATCAGTGTGTGTTCCAGATGTTAGCGTCCCTGATCAATGTGTTTTCCAGATGTTAGTGTCCCTGATCAGTGTGTTTTCCAGATGTTAGTGTCCCTGATCAGTGTGCTTTCCAGATGTTAGTGTCCCTGATCAGTGTGTGTTCCATATGTTAGCGTCCCCGATCGGTGTGTTTTCCAGATGTTAGTGTCCCTGATCAGTGTGTTTTCCAGATGTTATCGTCCCTGATCAATGTGTTTTCCAGATGTTAGCGTCCCTGATCAATGTGTTTTCCAGATGTTAGAGTCCCTGATAAGTGTGTTTTCCAGATGTTATTGTCCCTGATCAGTGTGTTTTCCAGATGTTAGTGTCCCTGATCAGTGTGTGTTCCAGATGTTAGTGTCACTGCCCAGTGTGTGTTCCAGATGTTAGTGTCCCTGATCAGTGTGTGTTCCAGTTGTTAGTGTCCCTGATCAGTGTGTTTTCCAGATGTTAGTGTCCCTGATCAATGTGTTTTCCAGATGTTAGTGTCCCTGATCAGTGTGTGTTCCAGATGTTAGTGTCACTGCCCAGTGTGTTTTCCAGATGTTAGTGTCCCTGAACAATGTGTTTTCCAGATGTTAGTGTCCCTGATCAGTGTGTTTTCCAGATGTTAGTGTCCCAGATCAGTGTGTGTTCCAGATGTTAGTGTCCCTGATCAATGTGTTTCCCAGATGTTAGTGTCCCTGCTCAGTGTGTGTTCAAGATGTTAGTGTCCCTGATCAGTGTGTTTTCCAGATGTTAGTGTCCCTGATCAGTGTGTGTTCCAGATGTTAGTGTCCCTGATCAGTGTGTTTTCCAGATGTTAGTGTCCCTGATCAGTGTGTTTTCCAGATGTTAGTGTCCCTGATCAGTGTGTGTTCCAGATGTTAGTGTCCCTGATCAGTATGTTTTCCAGATGTTAGTGTCCCTGATCAGTGTGTTTTCCAGATGTTAGTGTCCCTGATCAGTGTGTTTTCCAGATGTTAGTGTCCCTGATCAGTGTGTTTTCCAGATGTTAGTGTCCCTGATCAGTGTGTGTTCCAGATGTTAGCGTCCCCGATCAGTGTGTTTTCCAGATGTTAGTGTCCCTGATCAGTGTGTTTTCCAGATGTTAGTGTCCCTGATCAGTGTGTTTTCCAGATGTTAGTGTCCCTGATCAGTTTGTTTTCCAGATGTTAGTGTCCCTGATCAGTGTGTTTTCCAGATGTTAGTGTCACCGATAAGTGTGTTTTCCAGATGTTAGTGTCCCCGATCAGTGTGTGTTCCAGATGTTAGTGTCCTCGATCAGTGTGTGTTCCAGATGTTAGTGTCCCCGATAAGTGTGTTTTCCAGATGTTAGTGTCCCTGATCAGTGTGTTTTCCAGATGTTAGTGTCCCTGATCAGTGTGTTTTCCAGATGTTAGGGTCCCTGATCAGTTTGTTTTCCAGATGTTAGTGTCCCTGATCAGTGTGTTTTCCAGATGTTAGTGTCCCCGATAAGTGTGTTTTCCAGATGTTAGTGTCCCTGATCAGTTTGTTTTCCAGATGTTAGTGTCCCCGATCAGTGTGTTTTCCAGATGTTTGTGTCCCTGATCAGTGTGTTTTCCAGATGTTAGTGTCCCCGATCAGTGTGTGTTCCAGATGTTAGCGTCCCTGATCAGTGTGTGTTCCAGATGTTAGCGTCCCTGATCAGTGTGTTTTCCAGATGTTAGTGTCCCTGATCAGTGTGTTTTCCAGATGTTAGTGTCCCTGATCAGTGTGTTTTCCAGATGTTAGTGTCCCTGATCAGTGTGTTTTCCAGATGTTAGTGTCCCTGATCAGTGTGTTTTCCAGATGTTAGTGTCCCTGATCAGTGTGTTTTCCAGATGTTAGTGTCCCTGATCAGTGTGTTTTCCAGATGTTAGTGTCCCTGATCAGTATGTTTTCCAGATGTTAGTGTCCCTGATCAGTGTGTTTTCCAGATGTTAGTGTCCCTGATCAGTGTGTTTTCCAGATGTTAGTGTCCCTGATCAGTGTGTTTTCCAGATGTTAGTGTCCCTGATCAGTGTGTGTTCCAGATGTTAGTGTCCGTGATCAGTATGTTTTCCAGATGTTAGTGTCCCTGATCAGTGTGTTTTCCAGATGTTAGTGTCCCCTGATCAGTGTGTTTTCCAGATGTTAGTGTCCCTGATCAGTGTGTTTTCCAGATGTTAGCGTCCCTGATCAATGTGTTTTCCAGATGTTAGCGTCCCTGATCAATGTGTTTTCCAGATGTTATTGTCCCTGATCAGTGTGTTTTCCAGATGTTAGTGTCCCTGATCAGTGTGTGTTCCAGATGTTAGTGTCACTGCCCAGTGTGTGTTCCAGATGTTAGTGTCCCTGATCAGTGTGTGTTCCAGTTGTTAGTGTCCCTGATCAGTGTGTTTTCCAGATGTTAGTGTCCCTGATCAATGTGTTTTCCAGATGTTAGTGTCCCTGATCAGTGTGTGTTCCAGATGTTAGTGTCCCTGATCAGTGTGTGTTCCAGATGTTAGTGTCACTGCCCAGTGTGTGTTCCAGATGTTAGTGTCCCTGATCAGTGTGTGTTCCAGTTGTTAGTGTCCCTGATCAGTGTGTTTTCCAGATGTTAGTGTCCCTGATCAATGTGTTTTCCAGATGTTAGTGTCCCTGATCAGTGTGTGTTCCAGATGTTAGTGTCACTGCCCAGTGTGTTTTCCAGATGTTAGTGTCCCTGAACAATGTGTTTTCCAGATGTTAGTGTCCCTGATCAGTGTGTTTTCCAGATGTTAGTGTCCCAGATCAGTGTGTGTTCCAGATGTTAGTGTCCCTGATCAATGTGTTTCCCAGATGTTAGTGTCCCTGCTCAGTGTGTGTTCAAGATGTTAGTGTCCCTGATCAGTGTGTTTTCCAGATGTTAGTGTCCCTGATCAATGTGTTTCCCAGATGTTAGTGTCCCTGATCAGTGTGTTTTCCAGATGTTAGCGTCCCTGATCAGTGTGTTTTCCAGATGTTAGTGTCCCTGATCAGTGTGTGTTCCAGATGTTAGTGTCCCTGATCAGTGTGTTTTTCAGATGTTAGTGTCCCTGATCAGTGTGTGTTCCAGATGTTAGCGTCCCTGATCAATGTGTTTTCCAGATGTTAGTGTCCCCAATCAGTGTGTGTTCCAGATGTTAGTGTCCCCGATCAGTGTGTGTTCCAGATGTTAGTGTCCCTGATCAGTGTGTTTTCCAGATGTTAGTGTCCCCTATAAGTGTGTTTTCCAGATGTTAGTGTCCCTGATCAGTGTGTGTTCCAGATGTTAGTGTCACTGCCCAGTGTGTTTTCCAGATGTTAGTGTCTCTGATCAATGTGTTTTCCAGATGTTAGTGTCCCTGATCAGTGTGTTTTCCAGATGTTAGTGTCCCTGATCAGTGTGTTTTCCAGATGTTAGTGTCCCTGATCAATGTGTTTTCCAGATGTTAGTGTCCCTGATCAGTGTGTTTTCCAGATGTTAGTGTCCCCGATCAGTGTGTGTTCCAGATGTTAGCGTCCCTGATCAATGTATTTTCCAGATGTTAGTGTCCCTGATCAGTGTGTTTTCCAGATGTTAGTGTCCCTGATCAATGTGTTTTCCAGATGTTAGTGTCCCTGATCAGTGTGTTTTCCAGATGTTAGTGTCCCTGATCAGTGTGTGTTCCAGATGTTAGTGTCCCGATCAGTGTGTGTTCCAGATGTTAGCGTCCCTGATCAATGTGTTTTCCAGATGTTAGTGTCCCTGATCAGTGTGTTTTCCAGATGTTAGTGTCCCTGATCAGTGTGTTTTCCAGATGTTAGTGTCCCTGATCAGTGTGTGTTCCATATGTTAGCGTCCCCGATCAGTGTGTTTTCCAGATGTTAGTGTCCCTGATCAGTGTGTTTTCCAGATGTTAGCGTCCCTGATCAATGTGTTTTCCAGATGTTAGCGTCCCTGATCAATGTGTTTTCCAGATGTTAGAGTCCCTGATAAGTGTGTTTTCCAGATGTTATTGTCCCTGATCAGTGTGTTTTCCAGATGTTAGTGTCCCTGATCAGTGTGTGTTCCAGATGTTAGTGTCACTGCCCAGTGTGTGTTCCAGATGTTAGTGTCCCTGATCAGTGTGTGTTCCAGTTGTTAGTGTCCCTGATCAGTGTGTTTTCCAGATGTTAGTGTCCCTGATCAATGTGTTTTCCAGATGTTAGTGTCCCTGATCAGTGTGTGTTCCAGATGTTAGTGTCACTGCCCAGTGTGTTTTCCAGATGTTAGTGTCCCTGAACAATGTGTTTTCCAGATGTTAGTGTCCCTGATCAGTGTGTTTTCCAGATGTTAGTGTCCCAGATCAGTGTGTGTTCCAGATGTTAGTGTCCCTGATCAATGTGTTTCCCAGATGTTAGTGTCCCTGCTCAGTGTGTGTTCAAGATGTTAGTGTCCCTGATCAGTGTGTTTTCCAGATGTTAGTGTCCCTGATCAATGTGTTTCCCAGATGTTAGTGTCCCTGATCAGTGTGTTTTCCAGATGTTAGCGTCCCTGATCAGTGTGTTTTCCAGATGTTAGTGTCCCTGATCAGTGTGTGTTCCAGATGTTAGTGTCCCTGATCAGTGTGTTTTTCAGATGTTAGTGTCCCTGATCAGTGTGTGTTCCAGATGTTAGCGTCCCTGATCAATGTGTTTTCCAGATGTTAGTGTCCCCAATCAGTGTGTGTTCCAGATGTTAGTGTCCCCGATCAGTGTGTGTTCCAGATGTTAGTGTCCCTGATCAGTGTGTTTTCCAGATGTTAGTGTCCCCGATCAGTGTGTTTTCCAGATGTTTGTGTCCCTGATCAGTGTGTTTTCCAGATGTTAGTGTCCCCGATCAGTGTGTGTTCCAGATGTTAGCGTCCCTGATCAGTGTGTTTTCCAGATGTTAGCGTCCCTGATAAGTGTGTTTTCCAGATGTTAGTGTCCCTGATCAGTGTGTGTTCCAGATGTTAGTGTCCCTGATCAGTGTGTTTTCCAGATGTTAGTGTCCCTGATCAGTGTGTTTTCCAGATGTTAGTGTCCCCTATAAGTGTGTTTTCCAGATGTTAGTGTCCCTGATCAGTGTGTGTTCCAGATGTTAGTGTCACTGCCCAGTGTGTTTTCCAGATGTTAGTGTCTCTGATCAATGTGTTTTCCAGATGTTAGTGTCCCTGATCAGTGTGTTTTCCAGATGTTAGTGTCCCTGATCAGTGTGTTTTCCAGATGTTAGTGTCCCTGATCAATGTGTTTTCCAGATGTTAGTGTCCCTGATCAGTGTGTTTTCCAGATGTTAGTGTCCCCGATCAGTGTGTGTTCCAGATGTTAGCGTCCCTGATCAATGTATTTTCCAGATGTTAGTGTCCCTGATCAGTGTGTTTTCCAGATGTTAGTGTCCCTGATCAATGTGTTTTCCAGATGTTAGTGTCCCTGATCAGTGTGTTTTCCAGATGTTAGTGTCCCTGATCAGTGTGTGTTCCAGATGTTAGTGTCCCGATCAGTGTGTGTTCCAGATGTTAGCGTCCCTGATCAATGTGTTTTCCAGATGTTAGTGTCCCTGATCAGTGTGTTTTCCAGATGTTAGTGTCCCTGATCAGTGTGTTTTCCAGATGTTAGTGTCCCTGATCAGTGTGTGTTCCATATGTTAGCGTCCCCGATCAGTGTGTTTTCCAGATGTTAGTGTCCCTGATCAGTGTGTTTTCCAGATGTTAGCGTCCCTGATCAATGTGTTTTCCAGATGTTAGCGTCCCTGATCAATGTGTTTTCCAGATGTTAGAGTCCCTGATAAGTGTGTTTTCCAGATGTTATTGTCCCTGATCAGTGTGTTTTCCAGATGTTAGTGTCCCTGATCAGTGTGTGTTCCAGATGTTAGTGTCACTGCCCAGTGTGTGTTCCAGATGTTAGTGTCCCTGATCAGTGTGTGTTCCAGTTGTTAGTGTCCCTGATCAGTGTGTTTTCCAGATGTTAGTGTCCCTGATCAATGTGTTTTCCAGATGTTAGTGTCCCTGATCAGTGTGTGTTCCAGATGTTAGTGTCACTGCCCAGTGTGTTTTCCAGATGTTAGTGTCCCTGAACAATGTGTTTTCCAGATGTTAGTGTCCCTGATCAGTGTGTTTTCCAGATGTTAGTGTCCCAGATCAGTGTGTGTTCCAGATGTTAGTGTCCCTGATCAATGTGTTTCCCAGATGTTAGTGTCCCTGCTCAGTGTGTGTTCAAGATGTTAGTGTCCCTGATCAGTGTGTTTTCCAGATGTTAGTGTCCCTGATCAATGTGTTTCCCAGATGTTAGTGTCCCTGATCAGTGTGTTTTCCAGATGTTAGCGTCCCTGATCAGTGTGTTTTCCAGATGTTAGTGTCCCTGATCAGTGTGTGTTCCAGATGTTAGTGTCCCTGATCAGTGTGTTTTTCAGATGTTAGTGTCCCTGATCAGTGTGTGTTCCAGATGTTAGCGTCCCTGATCAATGTGTTTTCCAGATGTTAGTGTACCCGATCAGTGTGTGTTCCAGATGTTAGTGTCCCCGATCAGTGTGTGTTCCAGATGTTAGTGTCCCTGATCAGTGTGTTTTCCAGATGTTAGTGTCCCCGATCAGTGTGTGTTCCAGATGTTAGCGTCCCTGATCAGTGTGTTTTCCAGATGTTAGCGTCCCTGATAAGTGTGTTTTCCAGATGTTAGTGTCCCTGATCAGTGTGTGTTCCAGATGTTAGTGTCCCTGATCAGTGTGTTTTCCAGATGTTAGCGTCCCTGATAAGTGTGTTTTCCAGATGTTAGTGTCCCTGATCAGTGTGTGTTCCAGATGTTAGTGTCCCTGATCAGTGTGTTTTCCAGATGTTAGTGTCCCTGATCAGTGTGTTTTCCAGATGTTAGTGTCCCTGATCAATGTTTTTTCCAGATGTTAGCGTCCCTGATCAGTGTGTGTTCCAGATGTTAGTGTCCCTGATCAGTTTGTTTTCCAGATGCTAGCTTCCCCAATCAGTGTGTGTTCCAGATGTTAGTGTCCCTGATCAGTGTGTGTTCCAGATGTTAGTGTCCCTGATCAGTGTGTTTTCCAGATCTTAGTGTCCCCGATCAGTGTGTTTTCCAGATGTTAGTGTCCCTGATCAGTGTGTGTTCCAGATGTTAGTGTCCCTGATCAATGTGTTTTCCAGATGTTAGTGTCCCTGATCAGTGTGTTTTCCAGATGTTAGTGTCCCCAATCAGTGTGTGTTCCAGATGTTAGTGTCCCCGATCAGTGTGTGTTCCAGATGTTAGTGTCCCTGATCAGTGTGTTTTCCAGATCTTAGTGTCCCCGATCAGTGTGTTTTCCAGAAGTTTGTGTCCCTGATCAGTGTGTTTTCCAGATGTTAGTGTCCCCGATCAGTGTGTGTTCCAAATGTTAGCGTCCCTGATCAATGTGTGTTCCAGATGTTAGTGTCCCTGATCAGTGTGTTTTCCAGATGTTAGTGTCCCTGATCAGTGTGTTTCCCAGATGTTAGTGTCCCCGATCAGTGTGTTTTCCAGATGTTAGTGCCCTTGATCAGTGTGTTTTCCAGATGTTAGCGTCCCTGATCAGTGTGTTTTCCAGATGTTAGTGTCCCTGATCAGTGTGTGTTCCAGATGTTAGTGTCCCTGATCAGTGTGTTTTCCAGATGTTAGTGTCCCTGATCAATGTGTTTTCCAGATATTAGTGTCCCTGATCAGTGTGTGTTCCAGATGTTAGCGTCCCTGATCAGTGTGTTTTCCAGATGTTAGTGTCCCTGATCAGTGTGTGTTCCAGATGTTAGTGTCCCTGATCAGTGTGTTTTCCAGATGTTAGTGTCCCTGATCAGTGTGTGTTCCAGATGTTAGCGTCCCTGATCAGTGTGTTTTCCAGATGTTAGTGTCCCTGATCAGTGTGTTTTCCAGATGTTTGTGTCCCTGATCAGTGTGTTTTCCAGATGTTAGTGTCCCTGATCAATGTTTTTTCCAGATGTTAGCTTCCCTGATCAGTGTGTGTTCCAGATGTTAGTGTCCCTGATCAGTTTGTTTTCCAGATGCTAGCGTCCCCAATCAGTGTGTGTTCCAGATGTTAGTGTCCCCGATCAGTGTGTGGTCCAGATGTTAGTGTCCCTGATCAGTGTGTTTTCCAGATCTTAGTGTCCCCGATCGGTGTGTTTTCCAGATGTTAGTGTCCCAGATCAGTGTGTGTTCCAGATGTTAGCGTCCCTGATCAATGTGTTTTCCAGATGTTAGTGTCCCTGATCAGTGTGTTTTCCAGATGTTAGTGTCCCCAATCAGTGTGTGTTCCAGATGTTAGTGTCCCCGATCAGTGTGTGTTCCAGATGTTAGTGTCCCTGATCAGTGTGTTTTCCAGATCTTAGTGTCCCCGATCAGTGTGTTTTCCAGATGTTTGTGTCCCTGATCAGTGTGTTTTCCAGATGTTAGTGTCCCCGATCAGTGTGTGTTCCAGATGTTAGTGTCCCTGATCAGTGTGTGTTCCAGATTTTAGCGTCCCTGATCAATGTGTTTTTCAGATGTTAGTGTCCCTGATCAGTGTGTTTTCCAGATGTTAGTGTCCCCGATCAGTGTGTTTTCCAGATGTTAGTGTCCCTGATCAGTGTGTTTTCCAGATGTTAGCGTCCCTGATCAGTGTGTTTTCCAGATGTTAGTGTCCCTGATCAGTGTGTTTTCCAGATGTTAGTGTCCCTGATCAATGTGTTTTCCAGATGTTAGTGTCCCTGATCAGTGTGTTTTCCAGATGTTAGCGTCCCTGATCAGTGTGTTTTCCAGATGTTAGTGTCCCCGATCAGTGTGTGTTCCAGATGTCAGTGTCCCCGATCAGTGTGTGTTCCAGATGTTAGTGTCCCTGATCAGTGTGTTTTCCAGATGTTAGTGTCCCTGCTCAGTGTGTTTTCCAGATGTTGGTGTCCCTGATCAGTGTGTTTTCCAGATGTTAGTGTCCCGATTAGTGTGTTTTCCAGATGTTAGTGTCCGTGATCAGTGTGTTTTCCAGATGTTAGTGTCCCTGATCAATGTGTTTTCCAGATGTTAGTGTCCCTGATCAGTGTGTTTTCCAGATGTTAGTGTCCCCAATCAGTGTGTGTTCCAGATGTTAGTGTCCCCGATCAGTGTGTGTTCCAGATGTTAGTGTCCCTGATCAGTGTGTTTTCCAGATGTTAGTGTCCCTGATCAGTGTGTGTTCCAGATGTTAGCGTCCCTGATCAGTATGTTTTCCAGATGTTAGTGTCCCTGATCAGTGTGTTTTCCAGATGTTAGTGTCCCTGATCAGTGTGTTTTCCAGATGTTAGTGCCCCTGATCAGTGTGTTTTCCATATGTTAGTGTCCCTGATCAGTGTGTGTTCCAGATGTTAGCGTCCCCGATCAGTGTGTTTTCCAGATGTTAGTGTCCCTGATCAGTGTGTTTTCCAGATGTTAGTGTCCCTGATCAGTGTGTTTTCCAGATGTTAGTGTCCCTGATCAGTTTGTTTTCCAGATGTTAGTGTCACCGATAAGTGTGTTTTCCAGATGTTAGTGTCCCCGATCAGTTTGTGTTCCAGATGTTAGTGTCCTCGATCAGTGTGTGTTCCAGATGTTAGTGTCCCCGATAAGTGTGTTTTCCAGATGTTAGTGTCCCTGCTCAGTGTGTTTTCCAGATGTTAGTGTCCCTGATCAGTGTGTGTTCCAGATGTTAGCGTCCCTGATCAGTTTGTTTTCCAGATGTTAGTGTCCCTGATCAGTGTGTTTTCCAGATGTTAGTGTCCCCGATAAGTGTGTTTTCCAGATGTTAGTGTCCCTGATCAGTTTGTTTTCCAGATGTTAGTGTCCCCGATCAGTGTGTTTTCCAGATGTTTGTGTCCCTGATCAGTGTGTTTTCCAGATGTTAGTGTCCCCGATCAGTGTGTGTTCCAGATGTTAGCGTCCCTGATCAGTGTGTGTTCCAGATGTTAGTGTCCCTGATCAGTGTGTTTTCCAGATGTTAGTGTCCCTGATCAGTGTGTTTTCCAGATGTTAGTGTCCCTGATCAGTGTGTTTTCCAGATGTTAGTGTCCCTGATCAGTGTGTTTTCCAGATGTTAGTGTCCCTGATCAGTGTGTTTTCCAGATGTTAGTGTCCCTGATCAGTGTGTTTTCCAGATGTTAGTGTCCCTGATCAGTGTGTTTTCCAGATGTTAGTGTCCCTGATCAGTATGTTTTCCAGATGTTAGTGTCCCTGATCAGTGTGTTTTCCAGATGTTAGTGTCCCTGATCAGTGTGTTTTCCAGATGTTAGTGTCCCTGATCAGTGTGTTTTCCAGATGTTAGTGTCCCTGATCAGTGTGTGTTCCAGATGTTAGCGTCCCCAATCAGTGTGTGTTCCAGATGTTAGTGTCCCCGATCAGTGTGTGTTCCAGATGTTAGTGTCCCTGATCAGTGTGTTTTCCAGATCTTAGTGTCCCCGATCGGTGTGTTTTCCAGATGTTTGTGTCCCTGATCAGTGTGTTTTCCAGATGTTAGTGTCCCCGATCAGTGTGTGTTCCAGATGTTAGTGTCCCTGATCAGTGTGTGTTCCAGATGTTAGCGTCCCTGATCAATGTGTTTTTCAGATGTTAGTGTCCCTGATCAGTGTGTTTTCCAGATGTTAGTGTCCCTGATCAGTGTGTTTTCCAGATGTTAGCGTCCCTGATCAGTGTGTTTTCCAGATGTTAGTGTCCCTGATCAGTGTGTTTTCCAGATGTTAGTGTCCCTGATCAATGTGTTTTCCAGATGTTAGTGTCCCTGATCAGTGTGTTTTCCAGATGTTAGCGTCCCTGATCAGTGTGTTTTCCAGATGTTAGTGTCCCCGATCAGTGTGTGTTCCAGATGTTAGTGTCCGTGATCAGTGTGTGTTCCAGATGTTAGTGTCCCTGATCAGTGTGTTTTCCAGATGTTAGCGTCCCTGATCAATGTATTTTCCAGATGTTAGTGTCCCTGATCAGTGTGTTTTCCAGATGTTAGTGTCCCTGATCAATGTGTTTTCCAGATGTTAGTGTCCCTGATCAGTGTGTTTTCCAGATGTTAGTGTCCCTGATCAGTGTGTGTTCCAGATGTTAGTGTCCCGATCAGTGTGTGTTCCAGATGTTAGCGTCCCTGATCAATGTGTTTTCCAGATGTTAGTGTCCCTGATCAGTGTGTTTTCCAGATGTTAGTGTCCCTGATCAGTGTGTTTTCCAGATGTTAGTGTCCCTGATCAGTGTGTGTTCCATATGTTAGCGTCCCCGATCAGTGTGTTTTCCAGATGTTAGTGTCCCTGATCAGTGTGTTTTCCAGATGTTAGCGTCCCTGATCAATGTGTTTTCCAGATGTTAGCGTCCCTGATCAATGTGTTTTCCAGATGTTAGAGTCCCTGATAAGTGTGTTTTCCAGATGTTATTGTCCCTGATCAGTGTGTTTTCCAGATGTTAGTGTCCCTGATCAGTGTGTGTTCCAGATGTTAGTGTCACTGCCCAGTGTGTGTTCCAGATGTTAGTGTCCCTGATCAGTGTGTGTTCCAGTTGTTAGTGTCCCTGATCAGTGTGTTTTCCAGATGTTAGTGTCCCTGATCAATGTGTTTTCCAGATGTTAGTGTCCCTGATCAGTGTGTGTTCCAGATGTTAGTGTCACTGCCCAGTGTGTTTTCCAGATGTTAGTGTCCCTGAACAATGTGTTTTCCAGATGTTAGTGTCCCTGATCAGTGTGTTTTCCAGATGTTAGTGTCCCAGATCAGTGTGTGTTCCAGATGTTAGTGTCCCTGATCAATGTGTTTCCCAGATGTTAGTGTCCCTGCTCAGTGTGTGTTCAAGATGTTAGTGTCCCTGATCAGTGTGTTTTCCAGATGTTAGTGTCCCTGATCAATGTGTTTCCCAGATGTTAGTGTCCCTGATCAGTGTGTTTTCCAGATGTTAGCGTCCCTGATCAGTGTGTTTTCCAGATGTTAGTGTCCCTGATCAGTGTGTGTTCCAGATGTTAGTGTCCCTGATCAGTGTGTTTTTCAGATGTTAGTGTCCCTGATCAGTGTGTGTTCCAGATGTTAGCGTCCCTGATCAATGTGTTTTCCAGATGTTAGTGTACCCGATCAGTGTGTGTTCCAGATGTTAGTGTCCCCGATCAGTGTGTGTTCCAGATGTTAGTGTCCCTGATCAGTGTGTTTTCCAGATGTTAGTGTCCCCGATCAGTGTGTGTTCCAGATGTTAGCGTCCCTGATCAGTGTGTTTTCCAGATGTTAGCGTCCCTGATAAGTGTGTTTTCCAGATGTTAGTGTCCCTGATCAATGTGTTTTCCAGATGTTAGTGTCCCTGATCAGTGTGTTTTCCAGATGTTAGTGTCCCTGATCAGTGTGTTTTCCAGATGTTAGTGTCCCTGATCAGTATGTTTTCCAGATGTTAGTGTCCCTGATCAGTGTGTTTTCCAGATGTTAGTGTCCCTGATCAGTGTGTTTTCCAGATGTTAGTGTCCCTGATCAGTGTGTTTTCCAGATGTTAGTGTCCCTGATCAGTGTGTGTTCCAGATGTTAGCGTCCCCAATCAGTGTGTGTTCCAGATGTTAGTGTCCCCGATCAGTGTGTGTTCCAGATGTTAGTGTCCCTGATCAGTGTGTTTTCCAGATCTTAGTGTCCCCGATCGGTGTGTTTTCCAGATGTTTGTGTCCCTGATCAGTGTGTTTTCCAGATGTTAGTGTCCCCGATCAGTGTGTGTTCCAGATGTTAGTGTCCCTGATCAGTGTGTGTTCCAGATGTTAGCGTCCCTGATCAATGTGTTTTTCAGATGTTAGTGTCCCTGATCAGTGTGTTTTCCAGATGTTAGTGTCCCTGATCAGTGTGTTTTCCAGATGTTAGCGTCCCTGATCAGTGTGTTTTCCAGATGTTAGTGTCCCTGATCAGTGTGTTTTCCAGATGTTAGTGTCCCTGATCAATGTGTTTTCCAGATGTTAGTGTCCCTGATCAGTGTGTTTTCCAGATGTTAGCGTCCCTGATCAGTGTGTTTTCCAGATGTTAGTGTCCCCGATCAGTGTGTGTTCCAGATGTTAGTGTCCGTGATCAGTGTGTGTTCCAGATGTTAGTGTCCCTGATCAGTGTGTTTTCCAGATGTTAGCGTCCCTGATCAATGTATTTTCCAGATGTTAGTGTCCCTGATCAGTGTGTTTTCCAGATGTTAGTGTCCCTGATCAATGTGTTTTCCAGATGTTAGTGTCCCTGATCAGTGTGTTTTCCAGATGTTAGTGTCCCTGATCAGTGTGTGTTCCAGATGTTAGTGTCCCGATCAGTGTGTGTTCCAGATGTTAGCGTCCCTGATCAATGTGTTTTCCAGATGTTAGTGTCCCTGATCAGTGTGTTTTCCAGATGTTAGTGTCCCTGATCAGTGTGTTTTCCAGATGTTAGTGTCCCTGATCAGTGTGTGTTCCATATGTTAGCGTCCCCGATCAGTGTGTTTTCCAGATGTTAGTGTCCCTGATCAGTGTGTTTTCCAGATGTTAGCGTCCCTGATCAATGTGTTTTCCAGATGTTAGCGTCCCTGATCAATGTGTTTTCCAGATGTTAGAGTCCCTGATAAGTGTGTTTTCCAGATGTTATTGTCCCTGATCAGTGTGTTTTCCAGATGTTAGTGTCCCTGATCAGTGTGTGTTCCAGATGTTAGTGTCACTGCCCAGTGTGTGTTCCAGATGTTAGTGTCCCTGATCAGTGTGTGTTCCAGTTGTTAGTGTCCCTGATCAGTGTGTTTTCCAGATGTTAGTGTCCCTGATCAATGTGTTTTCCAGATGTTAGTGTCCCTGATCAGTGTGTGTTCCAGATGTTAGTGTCACTGCCCAGTGTGTTTTCCAGATGTTAGTGTCCCTGAACAATGTGTTTTCCAGATGTTAGTGTCCCTGATCAGTGTGTTTTCCAGATGTTAGTGTCCCAGATCAGTGTGTGTTCCAGATGTTAGTGTCCCTGATCAATGTGTTTCCCAGATGTTAGTGTCCCTGCTCAGTGTGTGTTCAAGATGTTAGTGTCCCTGATCAGTGTGTTTTCCAGATGTTAGTGTCCCTGATCAATGTGTTTCCCAGATGTTAGTGTCCCTGATCAGTGTGTTTTCCAGATGTTAGCGTCCCTGATCAGTGTGTTTTCCAGATGTTAGTGTCCCTGATCAGTGTGTGTTCCAGATGTTAGTGTCCCTGATCAGTGTGTTTTTCAGATGTTAGTGTCCCTGATCAGTGTGTGTTCCAGATGTTAGCGTCCCTGATCAATGTGTTTTCCAGATGTTAGTGTACCCGATCAGTGTGTGTTCCAGATGTTAGTGTCCCCGATCAGTGTGTGTTCCAGATGTTAGTGTCCCTGATCAGTGTGTTTTCCAGATGTTAGTGTCCCCGATCAGTGTGTGTTCCAGATGTTAGCGTCCCTGATCAGTGTGTTTTCCAGATGTTAGCGTCCCTGATAAGTGTGTTTTCCAGATGTTAGTGTCCCTGATCAGTGTGTGTTCCAGATGTTAGTGTCCCTGATCAGTGTGTTTTCCAGATGTTAGCGTCCCTGATAAGTGTGTTTTCCAGATGTTAGTGTCCCTGATCAGTGTGTGTTCCAGATGTTAGTGTCCCTGATCAGTGTGTTTTCCAGATGTTAGTGTCCCTGATCAGTGTGTTTTCCAGATGTTAGTGTCCCTGATCAATGTTTTTTCCAGATGTTAGCGTCCCTGATCAGTGTGTGTTCCAGATGTTAGTGTCCCTGATCAGTTTGTTTTCCAGATGCTAGCTTCCCCAATCAGTGTGTGTTCCAGATGTTAGTGTCCCTGATCAGTGTGTGTTCCAGATGTTAGTGTCCCTGATCAGTGTGTTTTCCAGATCTTAGTGTCCCCGATCAGTGTGTTTTCCAGATGTTAGTGTCCCTGATCAGTGTGTGTTCCAGATGTTAGTGTCCCTGATCAATGTGTTTTCCAGATGTTAGTGTCCCTGATCAGTGTGTTTTCCAGATGTTAGTGTCCCCAATCAGTGTGTGTTCCAGATGTTAGTGTCCCCGATCAGTGTGTGTTCCAGATGTTAGTGTCCCTGATCAGTGTGTTTTCCAGATCTTAGTGTCCCCGATCAGTGTGTTTTCCAGAAGTTTGTGTCCCTGATCAGTGTGTTTTCCAGATGTTAGTGTCCCCGATCAGTGTGTGTTCCAAATGTTAGCGTCCCTGATCAATGTGTGTTCCAGATGTTAGTGTCCCTGATCAGTGTGTTTTCCAGATGTTAGTGTCCCTGATCAGTGTGTTTCCCAGATGTTAGTGTCCCCGATCAGTGTGTTTTCCAGATGTTAGTGCCCTTGATCAGTGTGTTTTCCAGATGTTAGCGTCCCTGATCAGTGTGTTTTCCAGATGTTAGTGTCCCTGATCAGTGTGTGTTCCAGATGTTAGTGTCCCTGATCAGTGTGTTTTCCAGATGTTAGTGTCCCTGATCAATGTGTTTTCCAGATGTTAGTGTCCCTGATCAGTGTGTGTTCCAGATGTTAGCGTCCCTGATCAGTGTGTTTTCCAGATGTTAGTGTCCCTGATCAGTGTGTGTTCCAGATGTTAGTGTCCCTGATCAGTGTGTTTTCCAGATGTTAGTGTCCCTGATCAGTGTGTGTTCCAGATGTTAGCGTCCCTGATCAGTGTGTTTTCCAGATGTTAGTGTCCCTGATCAGTGTGTTTTCCAGATGTTTGTGTCCCTGATCAGTGTGTTTTCCAGATGTTAGTGTCCCTGATCAATGTTTTTTCCAGATGTTAGCTTCCCTGATCAGTGTGTGTTCCAGATGTTAGTGTCCCTGATCAGTTTGTTTTCCAGATGCTAGCGTCCCCAATCAGTGTGTGTTCCAGATGTTAGTGTCCCCGATCAGTGTGTGTTCCAGATGTTAGTGTCCCTGATCAGTGTGTTTTCCAGATCTTAGTGTCCCCGATCGGTGTGTTTTCCAGATGTTAGTGTCCCAGATCAGTGTGTGTTCCAGATGTTAGCGTCCCTGATCAATGTGTTTTCCAGATGTTAGTGTCCCTGATCAGTGTGTTTTCCAGATGTTAGTGTCCCCAATCAGTGTGTGTTCCAGATGTTAGTGTCCCCGATCAGTGTGTGTTCCAGATGTTAGTGTCCCTGATCAGTGTGTTTTCCAGATCTTAGTGTCCCCGATCAGTGTGTTTTCCAGATGTTTGTGTCCCTGATCAGTGTGTTTTCCAGATGTTAGTGTCCCCGATCAGTGTGTGTTCCAGATGTTAGTGTCCCTGATCAGTGTGTGTTCCAGATTTTAGCGTCCCTGATCAATGTGTTTTTCAGATGTTAGTGTCCCTGATCAGTGTGTTTTCCAGATGTTAGTGTCCCCGATCAGTGTGTTTTCCAGATGTTAGTGTCCCTGATCAGTGTGTTTTCCAGATGTTAGCGTCCCTGATCAGTGTGTTTTCCAGATGTTAGTGTCCCTGATCAGTGTGTTTTCCAGATGTTAGTGTCCCTGATCAATGTGTTTTCCAGATGTTAGTGTCCCTGATCAGTGTGTTTTCCAGATGTTAGCGTCCCTGATCAGTGTGTTTTCCAGATGTTAGTGTCCCCGATCAGTGTGTGTTCCAGATGTCAGTGTCCCCGATCAGTGTGTGTTCCAGATGTTAGTGTCCCTGATCAGTGTGTTTTCCAGATGTTAGTGTCCCTGCTCAGTGTGTTTTCCAGATGTTGGTGTCCCTGATCAGTGTGTTTTCCAGATGTTAGTGTCCCGATTAGTGTGTTTTCCAGATGTTAGTGTCCGTGATCAGTGTGTTTTCCAGATGTTAGTGTCCCTGATCAATGTGTTTTCCAGATGTTAGTGTCCCTGATCAGTGTGTTTTCCAGATGTTAGTGTCCCCAATCAGTGTGTGTTCCAGATGTTAGTGTCCCCGATCAGTGTGTGTTCCAGATGTTAGTGTCCCTGATCAGTGTGTTTTCCAGATGTTAGTGTCCCTGATCAGTGTGTGTTCCAGATGTTAGCGTCCCTGATCAGTATGTTTTCCAGATGTTAGTGTCCCTGATCAGTGTGTTTTCCAGATGTTAGTGTCCCTGATCAGTGTGTTTTCCAGATGTTAGTGCCCCTGATCAGTGTGTTTTCCATATGTTAGTGTCCCTGATCAGTGTGTGTTCCAGATGTTAGCGTCCCCGATCAGTGTGTTTTCCAGATGTTAGTGTCCCTGATCAGTGTGTTTTCCAGATGTTAGTGTCCCTGATCAGTGTGTTTTCCAGATGTTAGTGTCCCTGATCAGTTTGTTTTCCAGATGTTAGTGTCCCTGATCAGTGTGTTTTCCAGATGTTAGTGTCACCGATAAGTGTGTTTTCCAGATGTTAGTGTCCCCGATCAGTGTGTGTTCCAGATGTTAGTGTCCTCGATCAGTGTGTGTTCCAGATGTTAGTGTCCCCGATAAGTGTGTTTTCCAGATGTTAGTGTCCCTGCTCAGTGTGTTTTCCAGATGTTAGTGTCCCTGATCAGTGTGTGTTCCAGATGTTAGCGTCCCTGATCAGTGTGTTTTCCAGATGTTAGTGTCCCTGATCAGTGTGTTTTCCAGATGTTAGTGTCCCCGATCAGTGTGTTTTCCAGATGTTAGTGTCCCTGATCAGTGTGTTTTCCAGATGTTAGCGTCCCTGATCAGTGTGTTTTCCAGATGTTAGTGTCCCTGATCAGTGTGTTTTCCAGATGTTAGTGTCCCTGATCAATGTGTTTTCCAGATGTTAGTGTCCCTGATCAGTGTGTTTTCCAGATGTTAGCGTCCCTGATCAGTGTGTTTTCCAGATGTTAGTGTCCCCGATCAGTGTGTGTTCCAGATGTTAGTGTCCGTGATCAGTGTGTGTTCCAGATGTTAGTGTCCCTGATCAGTGTGTTTTCCAGATGTTAGTGTCCCTGCTCAGTGTGTTTTCCAGATGTTGGTGTCCCTGATCAGTGTGTTTTCCAGATGTTAGTGTCCCGATTAGTGTGTTTTCCAGATGTTAGTGTCCGTGATCAGTGTGTTTTCCAGATGTTAGTGTCCCTGATCAATGTGTTTTCCAGATGTTAGTGTCCCTGATCAGTGTGTTTTCCAGATGTTAGTGTCCCCAATCAGTGTGTGTTCCAGATGTTAGTGTGCCCGATCAGTGTGTTTTCCAGATGTTAGTGTCCCTGATCAGTGTGTTTTCCAGATGTTAGTGTCCCTGATCAGTGTGTGTTCCAGATGTTAGCGTCCCTGATCAGTGTTTTTTCCAGATGTTAGTGTCCCTGATCAGTGTGTTTTCCAGATGTTAGTGTCCCTGATCAGTTTGTTTTCCAGATGTTAGTGTCCCTGATCAGTGTGTTTTCCAGATGTTAGTGTCACCGATAAGTGTGTTTTCCAGATGTTAGTGCCCCCGATCAGTGTGTGTTCCAGATGTTAGCGTCCCCGATCAGTGTGTTTTCCAGATGTTAGTGTCCCTGATCAGTGTTTTTTCCAGATGTTAGTGTCCCTGATCAGTGTGTTTTCCAGATGTTAGTGTCCCTGATCAGTTTGTTTTCCAGATGTTAGTGTCCCTGATCAGTGTGTTTTCCAGATGTTAGTGTCACCGATAAGTGTGTTTTCCAGATGTTAGTGTCCCCGATCAGTGTGTGTTCCAGATGTTAGTGTCCTCGATCAGTGTGTGTTCCAGATGTTAGTGTCCCCGATAAGTGTGTTTTCGAGATGTTAGTGTCCCTGCTCAGTGTGTTTTCCAGATGTTAGTGTCCCTGATCAGTGTGTTTTCCAGATGTTAGGGTCCCTGATCAGTTTGTTTTCCAGATGTTAGTGTCCCTGATCAGTGTGTTTTCCAGATGTTAGTGTCCCCGATAAGTGTGTTTTCCAGATGTTAGTGTCCCTGATCAGTTTGTTTTCCAGATGTTAGTGTCCCCGATCAGTGTGTTTTCCAGATGTTAGTGTCCCTGATCAGTGTGTTTTCCAGATGTTAGTGTCCCTGATCAGTGTGTTTTCCAGATGTTAGTGTCCCTGATCAGTGTGTGTTCCAGTTGTTAGTGTCCGTGATCAGTATGTTTTCCAGATGTTAGTGTCCCTGATCAGTGTGTTTTCCAGATGTTAGTGTCCCCGATCAGTGTGTTTTCCAGATGTTAGTGTCCCTGATCAGTGTGTGTTCCAGATGTTAGCGTCCCTGATCAGTATGTTTTCCAGATGTTAGTGTCCCTGATCAGTGAGTTTTCCAGATGTTAGTGTCCCTGATCAGTGTGTGTTCCAGATGTTAGCGTCCCCGATCAGTGTGTTTTCCAGATGTTAGTGTCCCTGATCAGTGTGTTTTCCAGATGTTAGTGTCCCTGATCAGTGTGTTTTCCAGATGTTAGTGTCCCTGATCAGTGTGTGTTCCAGATGTTAGCGTCCCTGATCAGTATGTTTTCCAGATGTTAGTGTCCCTGATCAGTGTGTTTTCCAGATGTTAGTGTCCCTGATCAGTGTGTGTTCCAGATGTTAGCGTCCCCGATCAGTGTGTTTTCCAGATGTTAGTGTCCCTGATCAGTGTGTTTTCCAGATGTTAGTGTCCCTGATCAGTGTGTTTTCCAGATGTTAGTGTCCCTGATCAGTTTGTTTTCCAGATGTTAGTGTCCCTGATCAGTGTGTTTTCCAGATGTTAGTGCCACCGATAAGTGTGTTTTCCAGATGTTAGTGTCCCTGATCAGTGTGTGTTCCAGATGTTAGTGTCCTCGATCAGTGTGTGTTCCAGATGTTAGTGTCCCCGATAAGTGTGTTTTCCAGATGTTAGTGTTCCTGCACAGTGTGTTTTCATGATGTTAGTGTCCCTGATCAGTGTGTTTTCCAGATGTTAGTGTCCCTGATCAGTTTGTTTTCCAGATGTTAGTGTCCCTGATCAGTGTGTTTTCCAGATGTTAGTGTCCCCGATAAGTGTGTTTTCCAGATGTTAGTGTCCCTGATCAGTTTGTTTTCCAGATGTTAGTGTCCCCGATCAGTGTGTTTTCCAGATGTTAGTGTCCCTGATCAGTGTGTTTTCCAGATGTTAGTGTCACCGATAAGTGTGTTTTCCAGATGTTAGTGTCCCCGATCAGTGTGTGTTCCAGATGTTAGTGTCCCTGATCAGTGTGTGTTCCAGATGTTAGTGTCCCCGATAAGTGTGTTTTCCAGATGTTAGTGTCCCTGCTCAGTGTGTTTTCCAGATGTTAGTGTCCCTGATCAGTGTGTTTTCCAGATGTTAGTGTCCCCGATAAGTGTGTTTTCCAGATGTTAGTGTCCCTGATCAGTTTTTTTTCCAGATGTTAGTGTCCCCGATCAGTGTGTTTTCCAGATGTTAGTGTCCCTGATCAGTGTGTTTTCCAGATGTTAGTGTCCCTGATCAATGTGTGTTCCAGATGTTAGTGTCCCTGATCAGTGTGTGTTACAGATGTTAGTGTCCCTGATCAATGTGTTTTCCAGATGTTAGTGTCCCTGATCAGTGTGTTTTCCAGATGTTAGTGTCCCTGATCAGTGTGTTTTCCAGATGTTAGTGTCCCTGATCAGTTTGTTTTCCAGATGTTAGTGTCCCTGATCAGTGTGTTTTCCAGATGTTAGTGTCCCCGATAAGTGTGTTTTCCAGATGTTAGTGTCCCTGATCAGTGTGTGTTCCAGATGTTAGTGTCACTGCCCAGTGTGTTTTCCAGATGTTAGTGTCCCTGATCAATGTGTTTTCCAGATGTTAGTGTCCCTGATCAGTGTGTTTTCCAGATGTTAGTGTCCCTGATCAGTGTGTTTTCCAGATGTTAGTGTCCCTGATCAATGTGTTATCCAGATGTTAGTGTCCCTGATCAGTGTGTTTTCCAGATGTTAGTGTCCCCGATCAGTGTGTGTTCCAGATGTTAGTGTCCCTGATCAATGTGTTTTCCAGATGTTAGTGTCCCTGATCAGTGTGTTTTCCAGATGTTAGTGTCCCTGATCAGTGTGTGTTCCAGATGTTAGTGTCCCGATCAGTGTGTGTTCCAGATGTTAGCGTCCCTGATCAATGTGTTTTCCAGATGTTAGTGTCCCTGATCAGTGTGTTTTCCAGATGTTAGTGTCCCTGATCAGTGTGTTTTCCAGATGTTAGTGTCCCTGATCAGTGTGTGTTCCATATGTTAGCGTCCCCGATCAGTGTGTTTTCCAGATGTTAGTGTCCCTGATCAGTGTGTTTTCCAGATGTTAGCGTCCCTGATCAATATGTTTTCCAGATGTTAGCGTCCCTGATCAATGTGTTTTCCAGATGTTAGCGTCCCTGATAAGTGTGTTTTCCAGATGTTATTGTCCCTGATCAGTGTGTTTTCCAGATGTTAGTGTCCCTGATCAGTGTGTGTTCCAGATGTTAGTGTCACTGCCCAGTGTGTGTTCCAGATGTTAGTGTCCCTGATCAGTGTGTGTTCCAGATGTTAGTGTCCCTGATCAGTGTGTTTTCCAGATGTTAGTGTCCCTGATCAATGTGTTTTCCAGATGTTAGTGTCCCTGATCAGTGTGTGTTCCAGATGTTAGTGTCACTGCCCAGTGTGTTTTCCAGATGTTAGTGTCCCTGAACAATGTGTTTTCCAGATGTTAGTGTCCCTGATCAGTGTGTTTTCCAGATGTTAGTGTCCCTGATCAGTGTGTGTTCCAGATGTTAGTGTCCCTGATCAATGTGTTTCCCAGATGTTAGTGTCCCTGCTCAGTGTGTGTTCAAGATGTTAGTGTCCCTGATCAGTGTGTTTTCCAGATGTTAGTGTCCCTGATCAATGTGTTTCCCAGATGTTAGTGTCCCTGATCAGTGTGTTTTCCAGATGTTAGCGTCCCTGATCAGTGTGTTTTCCAGATGTTAGTGTCCCTGATCAGTGTGTGTTCCAGATGTTAGTGTCCCTGATCAGTGTGTTTTTCAGATGTTAGTGTCCCTGATCAGTGTGTGTTCCAGATGTTAGCGTCCCTGATCAATGTGTTTTCCAGATGTTAGTGTCCCCAATCAGTGTGTGTTCCAGATGTTAGTGTCCCCGATCAGTGTGTGTTCCAGATGTTAGTGTCCCTGATCAGTGTGTTTTCCAGATGTTAGTGTCCCCGATCAGTGTGTTTTCCAGATGTTTGTGTCCCTGATCAGTGTGTTTTCCAGATGTTAGTGTCCCCGATCAGTGTGTGTTCCAGATGTTAGCGTCCCTGATCAGTGTGTTTTCCAGATGTTAGCGTCCCTGATAAGTGTGTTTTCCAGATGTTAGTGTCCCTGATCAGTGTGTGTTCCAGATGTTAGTGTCCCTGATCAGTGTGTTTTCCAGATGTTAGTGTCCCTGATCAGTGTGTTTTCCAGATGTTAGTGTCCCTGATCAATGTTTTTTCCAGATGTTAGCGTCCCTGATCAGTGTGTGTTCCAGATGTTAGTGTCCCTGATCAGTTTGTTTTCCAGATGCTAGCTTCCCCAATCAGTGTGTGTTCCAGATGTTAGTGTCCCTGATCAGTGTGTGTTCCAGATGTTAGTGTCCCTGATCAGTGTGTTTTCCAGATCTTAGTGTCCCCGATCAGTGTGTTTTCCAGATGTTTGTGTCCCTGATCAGTGTGTTTTCCAGATGTTAGTGTCCCCGATCAGTGTGTGTTCCAGATGTTAGCGTCCCTGATCAAAGTGTTTTCCAGATGTTAGTGTCCCCGATAAGAGTGTTTTCCAGATGTTAGTGTCCCTGATCAGTTTGTTTTCCAGATGTTAGTGTCCCCGATCAGTGTGTTTTCCAGATGTTAGTGTCCCTGATCAGTGTGTTTTCCAGATGTTAGTGTCCCTGATCAATGTGTGTTCCAGATGTTAGTGTCCCTGATCAGTGTGTGTTACAGATGTTAGTGTCCCTGATCAATGTGTTTTCCAGATGTTAGTGTCCCTGATCAGTGTGTTTTCCAGATGTTAGTTTCCCTGATCAGTGTGTTTTCCAGATGTTAGTGTCCCTGATCAGTTTGTTTTCCAGATGTTAGTGTCCCTGATCAGTGTGTTTTCCAGATGTTAGTGTCCCCGATAAGTGTGTTTTCCAGATGTTAGTGTCCCTGATCAGTGTGTGTTCCAGATGTTAGTGTCACTGCCCAGTGTGTTTTCCAGATGTTAGTGTCCCTGATCAATGTGTTTTCCAGATGTTAGTGTCCCTGATCAGTGTGTTTTCCAGATGTTAGTGTCCCTGATCAGTGTGTTTTCCAGATGTTAGTGTCCCTGATCAATGTGTTTTCCAGATGTTAGTGTCCCTGATCAGTGTGTTTTCCAGATGTTAGTGTCCCCGATCAGTGTGTGTTCCAGATGTTAGTGTCCCTGATCAATGTGTTTTCCAGATGTTAGTGTCCCTGATCAGTGTGTTTTCCAGATGTTAGTGTCCCTGATCAGTGTGTGTTCCAGATGTTAGTGTCCCGATCAGTGTGTGTTCCAGATGTTAGCGTCCCTGATCAATGTGTTTTCCAGATGTTAGTGTCCCTGATCAGTGTGTTTTCCAGATGTTAGTGTCCCTGATCAGTGTGTTTTCCAGATGTTAGTGTCCCTGATCAGTGTGTGTTCCATATGTTAGCGTCCCCGATCAGTGTGTTTTCCAGATGTTAGTGTCCCTGATCAGTGTGTTTTCCAGATGTTAGCGTCCCTGATCAATGTGTTTTCCAGATGTTAGCGTCCCTGATCAATGTGTTTTCCAGATGTTAGCGTCCCTGATAAGTGTGTTTTCCAGATGTTATTGTCCCTGATCAGTGTGTTTTCCAGATGTTAGTGTCCCTGATCAGTGTGTGTTCCAGATGTTAGTGTCACTGCCCAGTGTGTGTTCCAGATGTTAGTGTCCCTGATCAGTGTGTGTTCCAGATGTTAGTGTCCCTGATCAGTGTGTTTTCCAGATGTTAGTGTCCCTGATCAATGTGTTTTCCAGATGTTAGTGTCCCTGATCAGTGTGTGTTCCAGATGTTAGTGTCACTGCCCAGTGTGTTTTCCAGATGTTAGTGTCCCTGAACAATGTGTTTTCCAGATGTTAGTGTCCCTGATCAGTGTGTTTTCCAGATGTTAGTGTCCCTGATCAGTGTGTGTTCCAGATGTTAGTGTCCCTGATCAATGTGTTTCCCAGATGTTAGTGTCCCTGCTCAGTGTGTGTTCAAGATGTTAGTGTCCCTGATCAGTGTGTTTTCCAGATGTTAGTGTCCCTGATCAATGTGTTTCCCAGATGTTAGTGTCCCTGATCAGTGTGTTTTCCAGATGTTAGCGTCCCTGATCAGTGTGTTTTCCAGATGTTAGTGTCCCTGATCAGTGTGTGTTCCAGATGTTAGCGTCCCTGATCAATGTGTTTTCCAGATGTTAGTGTCCCCAATCAGTGTGTGTTCCAGATGTTAGTGTCCCTGATCAGTGTGTTTTCCAGATGTTAGCGTCCCTGATCAGTGTGTTTTCCAGATGTTAGTGTCCCCGATCAGTGTGTGTTCCAGATGTCAGTGTCCCCGATCAGTGTGTGTTCCAGATGTTAGTGTCCCTGATCAGTGTGTTTTCCAGATGTTAGTGTCCCTGCTCAGTGTGTTTTCCAGATGTTGGTGTCCCTGATCAGTGTGTTTTCCAGATGTTAGTGTCCCGATTAGTGTGTTTTCCAGATGTTAGTGTCCGTGATCAGTGTGTTTTCCAGATGTTAGTGTCCCTGATCAATGTGTTTTCCAGATGTTAGTGTCCCTGATCAGTGTGTTTTCCAGATGTTAGTGTCCCCAATCAGTGTGTGTTCCAGATGTTAGTGTCCCCGATCAGTGTGTGTTCCAGATGTTAGTGTCCCTGATCAGTGTGTTTTCCAGATGTTAGTGTCCCTGATCAGTGTGTGTTCCAGATGTTAGCGTCCCTGATCAGTATGTTTTCCAGATGTTAGTGTCCCTGATCAGTGTGTTTTCCAGATGTTAGTGTCCCTGATCAGTGTGTTTTCCAGATGTTAGTGCCCCTGATCAGTGTGTTTTCCATATGTTAGTGTCCCTGATCAGTGTGTGTTCCAGATGTTAGCGTCCCCGATCAGTGTGTTTTCCAGATGTTAGTGTCCCTGATCAGTGTGTTTTCCAGATGTTAGTGTCCCTGATCAGTGTGTTTTCCAGATGTTAGTGTCCCTGATCAGTTTGTTTTCCAGATGTTAGTGTCCCTGATCAGTGTGTTTTCCAGATGTTAGTGTCACCGATAAGTGTGTTTTCCAGATGTTAGTGTCCCCGATCAGTGTGTGTTCCAGATGTTAGTGTCCTCGATCAGTGTGTGTTCCAGATGTTAGTGTCCCCGATAAGTGTGTTTTCCAGATGTTAGTGTCCCTGCTCAGTGTGTTTTCCAGATGTTAGTGTCCCTGATCAGTGTGTGTTCCAGATGTTAGCGTCCCTGATCAGTGTGTTTTCCAGATGTTAGTGTCCCTGATCAGTGTGTTTTCCAGATGTTAGTGTCCCCGATCAGTGTGTTTTCCAGATGTTAGTGTCCCTGATCAGTGTGTTTTCCAGATGTTAGCGTCCCTGATCAGTGTGTTTTCCAGATGTTAGTGTCCCTGATCAGTGTGTTTTCCAGATGTTAGTGTCCCTGATCAATGTGTTTTCCAGATGTTAGTGTCCCTGATCAGTGTGTTTTCCAGATGTTAGCGTCCCTGATCAGTGTGTTTTCCAGATGTTAGTGTCCCCGATCAGTGTGTGTTCCAGATGTTAGTGTCCGTGATCAGTGTGTGTTCCAGATGTTAGTGTCCCTGATCAGTGTGTTTTCCAGATGTTAGTGTCCCTGCTCAGTGTGTTTTCCAGATGTTGGTGTCCCTGATCAGTGTGTTTTCCAGATGTTAGTGTCCCGATTAGTGTGTTTTCCAGATGTTAGTGTCCGTGATCAGTGTGTTTTCCAGATGTTAGTGTCCCTGATCAATGTGTTTTCCAGATGTTAGTGTCCCTGATCAGTGTGTTTTCCAGATGTTAGTGTCCCCAATCAGTGTGTGTTCCAGATGTTAGTGTGCCCGATCAGTGTGTTTTCCAGATGTTAGTGTCCCTGATCAGTGTGTTTTCCAGATGTTAGTGTCCCTGATCAGTGTGTGTTCCAGATGTTAGCGTCCCTGATCAGTGTTTTTTCCAGATGTTAGTGTCCCTGATCAGTGTGTTTTCCAGATGTTAGTGTCCCTGATCAGTTTGTTTTCCAGATGTTAGTGTCCCTGATCAGTGTGTTTTCCAGATGTTAGTGTCACCGATAAGTGTGTTTTCCAGATGTTAGTGCCCCCGATCAGTGTGTGTTCCAGATGTTAGCGTCCCCGATCAGTGTGTTTTCCAGATGTTAGTGTCCCTGATCAGTGTTTTTTCCAGATGTTAGTGTCCCTGATCAGTGTGTTTTCCAGATGTTAGTGTCCCTGAACAGTTTGTTTTCCAGATGTTAGTGTCCCTGATCAGTGTGTTTTCCAGATGTTAGTGTCACCGATAAGTGTGTTTTCCAGATGTTAGTGTCCCCGATCAGTGTGTGTTCCAGATGTTAGTGTCCTCGATCAGTGTGTGTTCCAGATGTTAGTGTCCCCGATAAGTGTGTTTTCGAGATGTTAGTGTCCCTGCTCAGTGTGTTTTCCAGATGTTAGTGTCCCTGATCAGTGTGTTTTCCAGATGTTAGGGTCCCTGATCAGTTTGTTTTCCAGATGTTAGTGTCCCTGATCAGTGTGTTTTCCAGATGTTAGTGTCCCCGATAAGTGTGTTTTCCAGATGTTAGTGTCCCTGATCAGTTTGTTTTCCAGATGTTAGTGTCCCCGATCAGTGTGTTTTCCAGATGTTAGTGTCCCTGATCAGTGTGTTTTCCAGATGTTAGTGTCCCCGATCAGTGTGTTTTCCAGATGTTAGTGTCCCTGATCAGTGTGTGTTCCAGATGTTAGCGTCCCTGATCAGTATGTTTTCCAGATGTTAGTGTCCCTGATCAGTGAGTTTTCCAGATGTTAGTGTCCCTGATCAGTGTGTGTTCCAGATGTTAGCGTCCCCGATCAGTGTGTTTTCCAGATGTTAGTGTCCCTGATCAGTGTGTTTTCCAGATGTTAGTGTCCCTGATCAGTGTGTTTTCCAGATGTTAGTGTCCCTGATCAGTGTGTGTTCCAGATGTTAGCGTCCCTGATCAGTATGTTTTCCAGATGTTAGTGTCCCTGATCAGTGTGTTTTCCAGATGTTAGTGTCCCTGATCAGTGTGTGTTCCAGATGTTAGCGTCCCCGATCAGTGTGTTTTCCAGATGTTAGTGTCCCTGATCAGTGTGTTTTCCAGATGTTAGTGTCCCTGATCAGTGTGTTTTCCAGATGTTAGTGTCCCTGATCAGTTTGTTTTCCAGATGTTAGTGTCCCTGATCAGTGTGTTTTCCAGATGTTAGTGCCACCGATCAGTGTGTGTTCCAGATGTTAGTGTCCTCGATCAGTGTGTGTTCCAGATGTTAGTGTCCCCGATAAGTGTGTTTTCCAGATGTTAGTGTTCCTGCACAGTGTGTTTTCATGATGTTAGTGTCCCTGATCAGTGTGTTTTCCAGATGTTAGTGTCCCTGATCAGTTTGTTTTCCAGATGTTAGTGTCCCTGATCAGTGTGTTTTCCAGATGTTAGTGTCCCCGATAAGTGTGTTTTCCAGATGTTAGTGTCCCTGATCAGTTTGTTTTCCAGATGTTAGTGTCCCCGATCAGTGTGTTTTCCAGATGTTAGTGTCCCTGATCAGTGTGTTTTCCAGATGTTAGTGTCACCGATAAGTGTGTTTTCCAGATGTTAGTGTCCCCGATCAGTGTGTGTTCCAGATGTTAGTGTCCCTGATCAGTGTGTGTTCCAGATGTTAGTGTCCCCGATAAGTGTGTTTTCCAGATGTTAGTGTCCCTGCTCAGTGTGTTTTCCAGATGTTAGTATCCCTGATCAGTGTGTTTTCCAGATGTTAGTGTCCCCGATAAGTGTGTTTTCCAGATGTTAGTGTCCCTGATCAGTTTTTTTTCCAGATGTTAGTGTCCCCGATCAGTGTGTTTTCCAGATGTTAGTGTCCCTGATCAATGTGTGTTCCAGATGTTAGTGTCCCTGATCAGTGTGTGTTACAGATGTTAGTGTCCCTGATCAATGTGTTTTCCAGATGTTAGTGTCCCTGATCAGTGTGTTTTCCAGATGTTAGTGTCCCTGATCAGTGTGTTTTCCAGATGTTAGTGTCCCTGATCAGTTTGTTTTCCAGATGTTAGTGTCCCTGATCAGTGTGTTTTCCAGATGTTAGTGTCCCCGATAAGTGTGTTTTCCAGATGTTAGTGTCCCTGATCAGTGTGTGTTCCAGATGTTAGTGTCACTGCCCAGTGTGTTTTCCAGATGTTAGTGTCCCTGATCAATGTGTTTTCCAGATGTTAGTGTCCCTGATCAGTGTGTTTTCCAGATGTTAGTGTCCCTGATCAGTGTGTTTTCCAGATGTTAGTGTCCCTGATCAATGTGTTTTCCAGATGTTAGTGTCCCTGATCAGTGTGTTTTCCAGATGTTAGTGTCCCCGATCAGTGTGTGTTCCAGATGTTAGTGTCCCTGATCAATGTGTTTTCCAGATGTTAGTGTCCCTGATCAGTGTGTTTTCCAGATGTTAGTGTCCCTGATCAGTGTGTTTTCCAGATGTTAGTGTCCCTGATCAGTGTGTTTTCCAGATGTTAGTGCCCCTGATCAGTGTGTTTTCCATATGTTAGTGTCCCTGATCAGTGTGTGTTCCAGATGTTAGCGTCCCCGATCAGTGTGTTTTCCAGATGTTAGTGTCCCTGATCAGTGTGTTTTCCAGATGTTAGTGTCCCTGATCAGTGTGTTTTCCAGATGTTAGTGTCCCTGATCAGTTTGTTTTCCAGATGTTAGTGTCCCTGATCAGTGTGTTTTCCAGATGTTAGTGTCACCGATAAGTGTGTTTTCCAGATGTTAGTGTCCCCGATCAGTGTGTGTTCCAGATGTTAGTGTCCTCGATCAGTGTGTGTTCCAGATGTTAGTGTCCCCGATAAGTGTGTTTTCCAGATGTTAGTGTCCCTGCTCAGTGTGTTTTCCAGATGTTAGTGTCCCTGATCAGTGTGTGTTCCAGATGTTAGCGTCCCTGATCAGTGTGTTTTCCAGATGTTAGTGTCCCTGATCAGTGTGTTTTCCAGATGTTAGTGTCCCCGATCAGTGTGTTTTCCAGATGTTAGTGTCCCTGATCAGTGTGTTTTCCAGATGTTAGCGTCCCTGATCAGTGTGTTTTCCAGATGTTAGTGTCCCTGATCAGTGTGTTTTCCAGATGTTAGTGTCCCTGATCAATGTGTTTTCCAGATGTTAGTGTCCCTGATCAGTGTGTTTTCCAGATGTTAGCGTCCCTGATCAGTGTGTTTTCCAGATGTTAGTGTCCCCGATCAGTGTGTGTTCCAGATGTTAGTGTCCGTGATCAGTGTGTGTTCCAGATGTTAGTGTCCCTGATCAGTGTGTTTTCCAGATGTTAGTGTCCCTGCTCAGTGTGTTTTCCAGATGTTGGTGTCCCTGATCAGTGTGTTTTCCAGATGTTAGTGTCCCGATTAGTGTGTTTTCCAGATGTTAGTGTCCGTGATCAGTGTGTTTTCCAGATGTTAGTGTCCCTGATCAATGTGTTTTCCAGATGTTAGTGTCCCTGATCAGTGTGTTTTCCAGATGTTAGTGTCCCCAATCAGTGTGTGTTCCAGATGTTAGTGTGCCCGATCAGTGTGTTTTCCAGATGTTAGTGTCCCTGATCAGTGTGTTTTCCAGATGTTAGTGTCCCTGATCAGTGTGTGTTCCAGATGTTAGCGTCCCTGATCAGTGTTTTTTCCAGATGTTAGTGTCCCTGATCAGTGTGTTTTCCAGATGTTAGTGTCCCTGATCAGTTTGTTTTCCAGATGTTAGTGTCCCTGATCAGTGTGTTTTCCAGATGTTAGTGTCACCGATAAGTGTGTTTTCCAGATGTTAGTGCCCCCGATCAGTGTGTGTTCCAGATGTTAGCGTCCCCGATCAGTGTGTTTTCCAGATGTTAGTGTCCCTGATCAGTGTTTTTTCCAGATGTTAGTGTCCCTGATCAGTGTGTTTTCCAGATGTTAGTGTCCCTGATCAGTTTGTTTTCCAGATGTTAGTGTCCCTGATCAGTGTGTTTTCCAGATGTTAGTGTCACCGATAAGTGTGTTTTCCAGATGTTAGTGTCCCCGATCAGTGTGTGTTCCAGATGTTAGTGTCCTCGATCAGTGTGTGTTCCAGATGTTAGTGTCCCCGATAAGTGTGTTTTCGAGATGTTAGTGTCCCTGCTCAGTGTGTTTTCCAGATGTTAGTGTCCCTGATCAGTGTGTTTTCCAGATGTTAGGGTCCCTGATCAGTTTGTTTTCCAGATGTTAGTGTCCCTGATCAGTGTGTTTTCCAGATGTTAGTGTCCCCGATAAGTGTGTTTTCCAGATGTTAGTGTCCCTGATCAGTTTGTTTTCCAGATGTTAGTGTCCCCGATCAGTGTGTTTTCCAGATGTTAGTGTCCCTGATCAGTGTGTTTTCCAGATGTTAGTGTCCCTGATCAGTGTGTTTTCCAGATGTTAGTGTCCCTGATCAGTGTGTGTTCCAGATGTTAGTGTCCGTGATCAGTATGTTTTCCAGATGTTAGTGTCCCTGATCAGTGTGTTTTCCAGATGTTAGTGTCCCCGATCAGTGTGTTTTCCAGATGTTAGTGTCCCTGATCAGTGTGTGTTCCAGATGTTAGCGTCCCTGATCAGTATGTTTTCCAGATGTTAGTGTCCCTGATCAGTGAGTTTTCCAGATGTTAGTGTCCCTGATCAGTGTGTGTTCCAGATGTTAGCGTCCCCGATCAGTGTGTTTTCCAGATGTTAGTGTCCCTGATCAGTGTGTTTTCCAGATGTTAGTGTCCCTGATCAGTGTGTTTTCCAGATGTTAGTGTCCCTGATCAGTGTGTGTTCCAGATGTTAGCGTCCCTGATCAGTATGTTTTCCAGATGTTAGTGTCCCTGATCAGTGTGTTTTCCAGATGTTAGTGTCCCTGATCAGTGTGTGTTCCAGATGTTAGCGTCCCCGATCAGTGTGTTTTCCAGATGTTAGTGTCCCTGATCAGTGTGTTTTCCAGATGTTAGTGTCCCTGATCAGTGTGTTTTCCAGATGTTAGTGTCCCTGATCAGTTTGTTTTCCAGATGTTAGTGTCCCTGATCAGTGTGTTTTCCAGATGTTAGTGCCACCGATAAGTGTGTTTTCCAGATGTTAGTGTCCCTGATCAGTGTGTGTTCCAGATGTTAGTGTCCTCGATCAGTGTGTGTTCCAGATGTTAGTGTCCCCGATAAGTGTGTTTTCCAGATGTTAGTGTTCCTGCACAGTGTGTTTTCATGATGTTAGTGTCCCTGATCAGTGTGTTTTCCAGATGTTAGTGTCCCTGATCAGTTTGTTTTCCAGATGTTAGTGTCCCTGATCAGTGTGTTTTCCAGATGTTAGTGTCCCCGATAAGTGTGTTTTCCAGATGTTAGTGTCCCTGATCAGTTTGTTTTCCAGATGTTAGTGTCCCCGATCAGTGTGTTTTCCAGATGTTAGTGTCCCTGATCAGTGTGTTTTCCAGATGTTAGTGTCACCGATAAGTGTGTTTTCCAGATGTTAGTGTCCCCGATCAGTGTGTGTTCCAGATGTTAGTGTCCCTGATCAGTGTGTGTTCCAGATGTTAGTGTCCCCGATAAGTGTGTTTTCCAGATGTTAGTGTCCCTGCTCAGTGTGTTTTCCAGATGTTAGTGTCCCTGATCAGTGTGTTTTCCAGATGTTAGTGTCCCCGATAAGTGTGTTTTCCAGATGTTAGTGTCCCTGATCAGTTTTTTTTCCAGATGTTAGTGTCCCCGATCAGTGTGTTTTCCAGATGTTAGTGTCCCTGATCAGTGTGTTTTCCAGATGTTAGTGTCCCTGATCAATGTGTGTTCCAGATGTTAGTGTCCCTGATCAGTGTGTGTTACAGATGTTAGTGTCCCTGATCAATGTGTTTTCCAGATGTTAGTGTCCCTGATCAGTGTGTTTTCCCGATGTTAGTGTCCCTGATCAGTGTGTTTTCCAGATGTTAGTGTCCCTGATCAGTTTGTTTTCCAGATGTTAGTGTCCCTGATCAGTGTGTTTTCCAGATGTTAGTGTCCCCGATAAGTGTGTTTTCCAGATGTTAGTGTCCCTGATCAGTGTGTGTTCCAGATGTTAGTGTCACTGCCCAGTGTGTTTTCCAGATGTTAGTGTCCCTGATCAATGTGTTTTCCAGATGTTAGTGTCCCTGATCAGTGTGTTTTCCAGATGTTAGTGTCCCTGATCAGTGTGTTTTCCAGATGTTAGTGTCCCTGATCAATGTGTTTTCCAGATGTTAGTGTCCCTGATCAGTGTGTTTTCCAGATGTTAGTGTCCCCGATCAGTGTGTGTTCCAGATGTTAGTGTCCCTGATCAATGTGTTTTCCAGATGTTAGTGTCCCTGATCAGTGTGTTTTCCAGATGTTAGTGTCCCTGATCAGTGTGTGTTCCAGATGTTAGTGTCCCGATCAGTGTGTGTTCCAGATGTTAGCGTCCCTGATCAATGTGTTTTCCAGATGTTAGTGTCCCTGATCAGTGTGTTTTCCAGATGTTAGTGTCCCTGATCAGTGTGTTTTCCAGATGTTAGTGTCCCTGATCAGTGTGTGTTCCATATGTTAGCGTCCCCGATCAGTGTGTTTTCCAGATGTTAGTGTCCCTGATCAGTGTGTTTTCCAGATGTTAGCGTCCCTGATCAATATGTTTTCCAGATGTTAGCGTCCCTGATCAATGTGTTTTCCAGATGTTAGCGTCCCTGATCAGTGTGTTTTCCAGATGTTATTGTCCCTGATCAGTGTGTTTTCCAGATGTTAGTGTCCCTGATCAGTGTGTGTTCCAGATGTTAGTGTCACTGCCCAGTGTGTGTTCCAGATGTTAGTGTCCCTGATCAGTGTGTGTTCCAGATGTTAGTGTCCCTGATCAGTGTGTTTTCCAGATGTTAGTGTCCCTGATCAATGTGTTTTCCAGATGTTAGTGTCCCTGATCAGTGTGTGTTCCAGATGTTAGTGTCACTGCCCAGTGTGTTTTCCAGATGTTAGTGTCCCTGAACAATGTGTTTTCCAGATGTTAGTGTCCCTGATCAGTGTGTTTTCCAGATGTTAGTGTCCCTGATCAGTGTGTGTTCCAGATGTTAGTGTCCCTGATCAATGTGTTTCCCAGATGTTAGTGTCCCTGCTCAGTGTGTGTTCAAGATGTTAGTGTCCCTGATCAGTGTGTTTTCCAGATGTTAGTGTCCCTGATCAATGTGTTTCCCAGATGTTAGTGTCCCTGATCAGTGTGTTTTCCAGATGTTAGCGTCCCTGATCAGTGTGTTTTCCAGATGTTAGTGTCCCTGATCAGTGTGTGTTCCAGATGTTAGTGTCCCTGATCAGTGTGTTTTTCAGATGTTAGTGTCCCTGATCAGTGTGTGTTCCAGATGTTAGCGTCCCTGATCAATGTGTTTTCCAGATGTTAGTGTCCCCAATCAGTGTGTGTTCCAGATGTTAGTGTCCCCGATCAGTGTGTGTTCCAGATGTTAGTGTCCCTGATCAGTGTGTTTTCCAGATGTTAGTGTCCCCGATCAGTGTGTTTTCCAGATGTTAGTGTCCCCGATCAGTGTGTTTTCCAGATGTTGGTGTCCCTGATCAGTGTGTTTTCCAGATGTTAGTGTCCCCGATCAGTGTGTGTTCCAGATGTTAGCGTCCCTGATCAGTGTGTTTTCCAGATGTTAGCGTCCCTGATAAGTGTGTTTTCCAGATGTTAGTGTCCCTGATCAGTGTGTGTTCCAGATGTTAGTGTCCCTGATCAGTGTGTTTTCCAGATGTTAGTGTCCCTGATCAGTGTGTTTTCCAGATGTTAGTGTCCCTGATCAATGTTTTTTCCAGATGTTAGCGTCCCTGATCAGTGTGTGTTCCAGATGTTAGTGTCCCTGATCAGTTTGTTTTCCAGATGCTAGCTTCCCCAATCAGTGTGTGTTCCAGATGTTAGTGTCCCTGATCAGTGTGTGTTCCAGATGTTAGTGTCCCTGATCAGTGTGTTTTCCAGATCTTAGTGTCCCCGATCAGTGTGTTTTCCAGATGTTTGTGTCCCTGATCAGTGTGTTTTCCAGATGTTAGTGTCCCCGATCAGTGTGTGTTCCAGATGTTAGCGTCCCTGATCAATGTGTTTTCCAGATGTTAGTGTCCCCGATAAGAGTGTTTTCCAGATGTTAGTGTCCCTGATCAGTTTGTTTTCCAGATGTTAGTGTCCCCGATCAGTGTGTTTTCCAGATGTTAGTGTCCCTGATCAGTGTGTTTTCCAGATGTTAGTGTCCCTGATCAATGTGTGTTCCAGATGTTAGTGTCCCTGATCAGTGTGTGTTACAGATGTTAGTGTCCCTGATCAATGTGTTTTCCAGATGTTAGTGTCCCTGATCAGTGTGTTTTCCAGATGTTAGTTTCCCTGATCAGTGTGTTTTCCAGATGTTAGTGTCCCTGATCAGTTTGTTTTCCAGATGTTAGTGTCCCTGATCAGTGTGTTTTCCAGATGTTAGTGTCCCCGATAAGTGTGTTTTCCAGATGTTAGTGTCCCTGATCAGTGTGTGTTCCAGATGTTAGTGTCACTGCCCAGTGTGTTTTCCAGATGTTAGTGTCCCTGATCAATGTGTTTTCCAGATGTTAGTGTCCCTGATCAGTGTGTTTTCCAGATGTTAGTGTCCCTGATCAGTGTGTTTTCCAGATGTTAGTGTCCCTGATCAATGTGTTTTCCAGATGTTAGTGTCCCTGATCAGTGTGTTTTCCAGATGTTAGTGTCCCCGATCAGTGTGTGTTCCAGATGTTAGTGTCCCTGATCAATGTGTTTTCCAGATGTTAGTGTCCCTGATCAGTGTGTTTTCCAGATGTTAGTGTCCCTGATCAGTGTGTGTTCCAGATGTTAGTGTCCCGATCAGTGTGTGTTCCAGATGTTAGCGTCCCTGATCAATGTGTTTTCCAGATGTTAGTGTCCCTGATCAGTGTGTTTTCCAGATGTTAGTGTCCCTGATCAGTGTGTTTTCCAGATGTTAGTGTCCCTGATCAGTGTGTGTTCCATATGTTAGCGTCCCCGATCAGTGTGTTTTCCAGATGTTAGTGTCCCTGATCAGTGTGTTTTCCAGATGTTAGCGTCCCTGATCAATGTGTTTTCCAGATGTTAGCGTCCCTGATCAATGTGTTTTCCAGATGTTAGCGTCCCTGATAAGTGTGTTTTCCAGATGTTATTGTCCCTGATCAGTGTGTTTTCCAGATGTTAGTGTCCCTGATCAGTGTGTGTTCCAGATGTTAGTGTCACTGCCCAGTGTGTGTTCCAGATGTTAGTGTCCCTGATCAGTGTGTGTTCCAGATGTTAGTGTCCCTGATCAGTGTGTTTTCCAGATGTTAGTGTCCCTGATCAATGTGTTTTCCAGATGTTAGTGTCCCTGATCAGTGTGTGTTCCAGATGTTAGTGTCACTGCCCAGTGTGTTTTCCAGATGTTAGTGTCCCTGAACAATGTGTTTTCCAGATGTTAGTGTCCCTGATCAGTGTGTTTTCCAGATGTTAGTGTCCCTGATCAGTGTGTGTTCCAGATGTTAGTGTCCCTGATCAATGTGTTTCCCAGATGTTAGTGTCCCTGCTCAGTGTGTGTTCAAGATGTTAGTGTCCCTGATCAGTGTGTTTTCCAGATGTTAGTGTCCCTGATCAATGTGTTTCCCAGATGTTAGTGTCCCTGATCAGTGTGTTTTCCAGATGTTAGCGTCCCTGATCAGTGTGTTTTCCAGATGTTAGTGTCCCTGATCAGTGTGTGTTCCAGATGTTAGCGTCCCTGATCAGTGTGTGTTCCAGATGTTAGTGTCCCCGATCAGTGTGTGTTCCAGATGTTAGTGTCCCTGATCAGTGTGTTTTCCAGATCTTAGTGTCCCCGATCAGTGTGTTTTCCAGATGTTTGTGTCCCTGATCAGTGTGTTTTCCAGATGTTAGTGTCCCCGATCAGTGTGTGTTCCAGATGTTAGCGTCCCTGATCAATGTGTTTTCCCGATGTTAGTGTCCCTGATCAGTGTGTTTTCCAGATGTTAGTGTCCCCAATCAGTGTGTGTTCCAGATGTTAGTGTCCCCGATCAGTGTGTGTTCCAGATGTTAGTGTCCCTGATCAGTGTGTTTTCCAGATCTTAGTGTCCCCGATCAGTGTGTTTTCCAGATGTTTGTCCCTGATCAGTGTGTTTTCCAGATGTTAGTGTCCCTGATCAGTGTGTGTTCCAGATGTTAGTGTCCCTGATCAGTGTGTTTTCCAGATGTTAGTGTCCCTGATCAGTGTGTGTTCCAGATGTTAGCGTCGCTGATCAGTGTGTTTTCCAGATGTTAGTGTCCCTGATCAGTGTGTTTTCCAGATCTTAGTGTCCCCTATCGGTGTGTTTTCCAGATGTTTGTGTCCCTGATCAATGTGTTTTCCAGATGTTAGTGTCCCTGATCAGTGTGTTTTCCAGATGTTAGTGTCCCCAATCAGTGTGTGTTCCAGATGTTAGTGTCCCTGATCAATGTGTTTTCCAGATGTTAGTGTCCCTGATCAGTGTGTTTTCCAGATGTTAGTGTCCCTGATCAGTGTGTTTTCCAGATGTTAGTGTCCCTGATCAATGTGTTTTCCAGATGTTAGTGTCCCTGATCAGTGTGTTTTCCAGATGTTAGTGTCCCCGATCAGTGTGTGTTCCAGATGTTAGTGTCCCTGATCAATGTGTTTTCCAGATGTTAGTGTCCCTGATCAGTGTGTTTTCCAGATGTTAGTGTCCCTGATCAGTGTGTGTTCCAGATGTTAGTGTCCCGATCAGTGTGTGTTCCAGATGTTAGCGTCCCTGATCAATGTGTTTTCCAGATGTTAGTGTCCCTGATCAGTGTGTTTTCCAGATGTTAGTGTCCCTGATCAGTGTGTTTTCCAGATGTTAGTGTCCCTGATCAGTGTGTGTTCCATATGTTAGCGTCCCCGATCAGTGTGTTTTCCAGATGTTAGTGTCCCTGATCAGTGTGTTTTCCAGATGTTAGCGTCCCTGATCAATGTGTTTTCCAGATGTTAGCGTCCCTGATCAATGTGTTTTCCAGATGTTAGCGTCCCTGATAAGTGTGTGTTCCAGATGTTAGTGTCCCTGATCAGTGTGTGTTCCAGATGTTAGTGTCCCTGATCAGTGTGTTTTCCAGATGTTAGTGTCCCTGATCAGTGTGTTTTCCAGATGTTAGTGTCCCTGATCAATGTTTTTTCCAGATGTTAGCGTCCCTGATCAGTGTGTGTTCCAGATGTTAGTGTCCCTGATCAGTTTGTTTTCCAGATGCTAGCTTCCCCAATCAGTGTGTGTTCCAGATGTTAGTGTCCCTGATCAGTGTGTGTTCCAGATGTTAGTGTCCCTGATCAGTGTGTTTTCCAGATCTTAGTGTCCCCGATCAGTGTGTTTTCCAGATGTTTGTGTCCCTGATCAGTGTGTTTTCCAGATGTTAGTGTCCCCGATCAGTGTGTGTTCCAGATGTTAGCGTCCCTGATCAATGTGTTTTCCCGATGTTAGTGTCCCTGATCAGTGTGTTTTCCAGATGTTAGTGTCCCCAATCAGTGTGTGTTCCAGATGTTAGTGTCCCCGATCAGTGTGTGTTCCAGATGTTAGTGTCCCTGATCAGTGTGTTTTCCAGATCTTAGTGTCCCCGATCAGTGTGTTTTCCAGATGTTTGTCCCTGATCAGTGTGTTTTCCAGATGTTAGTGTCCCTGATCAGTGTGTGTTCCAGATGTTAGTGTCCCTGATCAGTGTGTTTTCCAGATGTTAGTGTCCCTGATCAGTGTGTGTTCCAGATGTTAGCGTCGCTGATCAGTGTGTTTTCCAGATGTTAGTGTCCCTGATCAGTGTGTTTTCCAGATCTTAGTGTCCCCTATCGGTGTGTTTTCCAGATGTTTGTGTCCCTGATCAATGTGTTTTCCAGATGTTAGTGTCCCTGATCAGTGTGTTTTCCAGATGTTAGTGTCCCCAATCAGTGTGTGTTCCAGATGTTAGTGTCCCTGATCAATGTGTTTTCCAGATGTTAGTGTCCCTGATCAGTGTGTTTTCCAGATGTTAGTGTCCCTGATCAGTGTGTTTTCCAGATGTTAGTGTCCCTGATCAATGTGTTTTCCAGATGTTAGTGTCCCTGATCAGTGTGTTTTCCAGATGTTAGTGTCCCCGATCAGTGTGTATTCCAGATGTTAGTGTCCCTGATCAATGTGTTTTCCAGATGTTAGTGTCCCTGATCAGTGTGTTTTCCAGATGTTAGTGTCCCTGATCAGTGTGTGTTCCAGATGTTAGTGTCCCGATCAGTGTGTGTTCCAGATGTTAGCGTCCCTGATCAATGTGTTTTCCAGATGTTAGTGTCCCTGATCAGTGTGTTTTCCAGATGTTAGTGTCCCTGATCAGTGTGTTTTCCAGATGTTAGTGTCCCTGATCAGTGTGTGTTCCATATGTTAGCGTCCCCGATCAGTGTGTTTTCCAGATGTTAGTGTCCCTGATCAGTGTGTTTTCCAGATGTTAGCGTCCCTGATCAATGTGTTTTCCAGATGTTAGCGTCCCTGATCAATGTGTTTTCCAGATGTTAGCGTCCCTGATAAGTGTGTTTTCCAGATGTTATTGTCCCTGATCAGTGTGTTTTCCAGATCTTAGTGTCCCCGATCAGTGTGTGTTCCAGATGTTAGCGTCCCTGATCAATGTGTTTTCCCGATGTTAGTGTCCCTGATCAGTGTGTTTTCCAGATGTTAGTGTCCCCAATCAGTGTGTGTTCCAGATGTTAGTGTCCCCGATCAGTGTGTGTTCCAGATGTTAGTGTCCCTGATCAGTGTGTTTTCCAGATCTTAGTGTCCCCGATCAGTGTGTTTTCCAGATGTTTGTCCCTGATCAGTGTGTTTTCCAGATGTTAGTGTCCCTGATCAGTGTGTGTTCCAGATGTTAGTGTCCCTGATCAGTGTGTTTTCCAGATGTTAGTGTCCCTGATCAGTGTGTGTTCCAGATGTTAGCGTCGCTGATCAGTGTGTTTTCCAGATGTTAGTGTCCCTGATCAGTGTGTTTTCCAGATCTTAGTGTCCCCTATCGGTGTGTTTTCCAGATGTTTGTGTCCCTGATCAGTGTGTTTTCCAGATGTTAGTGTCCCCGATCAGTGTGTGTTCCAGATGTTAGCGTCCCTGATCAATGTGTTTTCCAGATGTTAGTGTCCCTGATCAGTGTGTTTTCCAGATGTTAGTGTCCCCAATCAGTGTGTGTTCCAGATGTTAGTGTCCCCGATCAGTGTGTGTTCCAGATGTTAGTGTCCCTGATCAGTGTGTTTTCCAGATCTTACTGTCCCCGATCAGTGTGTTTTCCAGATGTTTGTGTCCCTGATCAGTGTGTTTTCCAGATGTTAGTGTCCCCAATCAGTGTGTGTTCCAGATGTTAGTGTCCCTGATCAGTGTGTGTTCCAGATGTTAGCGTCCCTGATCAATGTGTTTTCCAGATGTTAGTGTCCCTGATCAGTGTGTTTTCCAGATGTTAGTGTCCCTGATCAGTGTGTTTTCCAGATGTTAGTGTCCCTGATCAGTGTGTTTTCCAGATGTTAGTGTCCCTGATCAATGTGTTTACCAGATGTTAGTGTCCCTGATCAGTGTGTTTTCCAGATGTTGCGTCCCTGATCAGTGTGTTTTCCAGATGTTAGTGTCCCCGATCAGTGTGTGTTCCAGATGTCAGTGTTCCCGATCAGTGTGTGTTCCAGATGTTAGTGTCCCTGATCAGTGTGTTTTCCAGATGTTAGTGTCCCTGCTCAGTGTGTTTTCCAGATGTTGGTGTCCCTGATCAGTGTGTTTTCCAGATGTTAGTGTCCCGATCAGTGTGTTTTCCAGATGTTAGTGTCCGTGATCAGTGTGTTTTCCAGATGTTAGTGTCCCTGATCAATGTGTTTTCCAGATGTTAGTGTCCCTGATCAGTGTGTTTTCCAGATGTTAGTGTCCCCAATCAGTGTGTGTTCCAGATGTTAGTGTCCCCGATCAGTGTGTGTTCCAGATGTTAGCGTCCCTGATCAATGTGTTTTCCAGATGTTTGTGTCCCCAATCAGTGTGTGTTCCAGATGTTAGTGTCCCCGATCAGTGTGTGTTCCAGATGTTAGTGTCCCTGATCAATGTGTGTTCCAGATGTTAGTGTCCCTGATCAGTGTGTGTTACAGATGTTAGTGTCCCTGATCAATGTGTTTTCCAGATGTTAGTGTCCCTGATCAGTGTGTTTTCCAGATGTTAGTTTCCCTGATCAGTGTGTTTTCCAGATGTTAGTGTCCCTGATCAGTTTTTTTTCCAGATGTTAGTGTCCCTGATCAGTGTGTTTTCCAGATGTTAGTGTCCCCGATAAGTGTGTTTTCCAGATGTTAGTGTCCCTGATCAGTGTGTGTTCCAGATGTTAGTGTCACTGCCCAGTGTGTTTTCCAGATGTTAGCGTCCCTGATCAATGTGTTTTCCAGATGTTAGCGTCCCTGATAAGTGTGTGTTCCAGATGTTAGTGTCCCTGATCAGTGTGTGTTCCAGATGTTAGTGTCCCTGATCAGTGTGTTTTCCAGATGTTAGTGTCCCTGATCAGTGTGTTTTCCAGATGTTAGTGTCCCTGATCAATGTTTTTTCCAGATGTTAGCGTCCCTGATCAGTGTGTGTTCCAGATGTTAGTGTCCCTGATCAGTTTGTTTTCCAGATGCTAGCTTCCCCAATCAGTGTGTGTTCCAGATGTTAGTGTCCCTGATCAGTGTGTGTTCCAGATGTTAGTGTCCCTGATCAGTGTGTTTTCCAGATCTTAGTGTCCCCGATCAGTGTGTTTTCCAGATGTTTGTGTCCCTGATCAGTGTGTTTTCCAGATGTTAGTGTCCCCGATCAGTGTGTGTTCCAGATGTTAGCGTCCCTGATCAATGTGTTTTCCCGATGTTAGTGTCCCTGATCAGTGTGTTTTCCAGATGTTAGTGTCCCCAATCAGTGTGTGTTCCAGATGTTAGTGTCCCCGATCAGTGTGTGTTCCAGATGTTAGTGTCCCTGATCAGTGTGTTTTCCAGATCTTAGTGTCCCCGATCAGTGTGTTTTCCAGATGTTTGTCCCTGATCAGTGTGTTTTCCAGATGTTAGTGTCCCTGATCAGTGTGTGTTCCAGATGTTAGTGTCCCTGATCAGTGTGTTTTCCAGATGTTAGTGTCCCTGATCAGTGTGTGTTCCAGATGTTAGCGTCGCTGATCAGTGTGTTTTCCAGATGTTAGTGTCCCTGATCAGTGTGTTTTCCAGATCTTAGTGTCCCCTATCGGTGTGTTTTCCAGATGTTTGTGTCCCTGATCAATGTGTTTTCCAGATGTTAGTGTCCCTGATCAGTGTGTTTTCCAGATGTTAGTGTCCCCGATCAGTGTGTGTTCCAGATGTTAGTGTCCCTGATCAATGTGTTTTCCAGATGTTAGTGTCCCTGATCAGTGTGTTTTCCAGATGTTAGTGTCCCTGATCAGTGTGTTTTCCAGATGTTAGTGTCCCTGATCAATGTGTTTTCCAGATGTTAGTGTCCCTGATCAGTGTGTTTTCCAGATGTTAGTGTCCCCGATCAGTGTGTGTTCCAGATGTTAGTGTCCCTGATCAATGTGTTTTCCAGATGTTAGTGTCCCTGATCAGTGTGTTTTCCAGATGTTAGTGTCCCTGATCAGTGTGTGTTCCAGATGTTAGTGTCCCGATCAGTATGTGTTCCTGATGTTAGCGTCCCTGATCAATGTGTTTTCCAGATGTTAGTGTCCCTGATCAGTGTGTTTTCCAGATGTTAGTGTCCCTGATCAGTGTGTTTTCCAGATGTTAGTGTCCCTGATCAGTGTGTTTTCCAGATGTTAGCGTCCCTGATCAATGTGTTTTCCAGATGTTAGCGTCCCTGATCAATGTGTTTTCCAGATGTTAGCGTCCCTGATAAGTGTGTTTTCCAGATGTTATTGTCCCTGATCAGTGTGTTTTCCAGATCTTAGTGTCCCCGATCAGTGTGTGTTCCAGATGTTAGCGTCCCTGATCAATGTGTTTTCCCGATGTTAGTGTCCCTGATCAGTGTGTTTTCCAGATGTTAGTGTCCCCAATCAGTGTGTGTTCCAGATGTTAGTGTCCCCGATCAGTGTGTGTTCCAGATGTTAGTGTCCCTGATCAGTGTGTTTTCCAGATCTTAGTGTCCCCGATCAGTGTGTTTTCCAGATGTTTGTCCCTGATCAGTGTGTTTTCCAGATGTTAGTGTCCCTGATCAGTGTGTGTTCCAGATGTTAGTGTCCCTGATCAGTGTGTTTTCCAGATGTTAGTGTCCCTGATCAGTGTGTGTTCCAGATGTTAGCGTCGCTGATCAGTGTGTTTTCCAGATGTTAGTGTCCCTGATCAGTGTGTTTTCCAGATCTTAGTGTCCCCTATCGGTGTGTTTTCCAGATGTTTGTGTCCCTGATCAGTGTGTTTTCCAGATGTTAGTGTCCCCGATCAGTGTGTGTTCCAGATGTTAGCGTCCCTGATCAATGTGTTTTCCAGATGTTAGTGTCCCTGATCAGTGTGTTTTCCAGATGTTAGTGTCCCCAATCAGTGTGTGTTCCAGATGTTAGTGTCCCCGATCAGTGTGTGTTCCAGATGTTAGTGTCCCTGATCAGTGTGTTTTCCAGATCTTACTGTCCCCGATCAGTGTGTTTTCCAGATGTTTGTGTCCCTGATCAGTGTGTTTTCCAGATGTTAGTGTCCCCAATCAGTGTGTGTTCCAGATGTTAGTGTCCCTGATCAGTGTGTGTTCCAGATGTTAGCGTCCCTGATCAATGTGTTTTCCAGATGTTAGTGTCCCTGATCAGTGTGTTTTCCAGATGTTAGTGTCCCTGATCAGTGTGTTTTCCAGATGTTAGTGTCCCTGATCAGTGTGTTTTCCAGATGTTAGTGTCCCTGATCAATGTGTTTACCAGATGTTAGTGTCCCTGATCAGTGTGTTTTCCAGATGTTGCGTCCCTGATCAGTGTGTTTTCCAGATGTTAGTGTCCCCGATCAGTGTGTGTTCCAGATGTCAGTGTTCCCGATCAGTGTGTGTTCCAGATGTTAGTGTCCCTGATCAGTGTGTTTTCCAGATGTTAGTGTCCCTGCTCAGTGTGTTTTCCAGATGTTGGTGTCCCTGATCAGTGTGTTTTCCAGATGTTAGTGTCCCGATTAGTGTGTTTTCCAGATGTTAGTGTCCGTGATCAGTGTGTTTTCCAGATGTTAGTGTCCCTGATCAATGTGTTTTCCAGATGTTAGTGTCCCTGATCAGTGTGTTTTCCAGATGTTAGTGTCCCCAATCAGTGTGTGTTCCAGATGTTAGTGTCCCCGATCAGTGTGTGTTCCAGATGTTAGCGTCCCTGATCAATGTGTTTTCCAGATGTTTGTGTCCCCAATCAGTGTGTGTTCCAGATGTTAGTGTCCCCGATCAGTGTGTGTTCCAGATGTTAGTGTCCCTGATCAATGTGTGTTCCAGATGTTAGTGTCCCTGATCAGTGTGTGTTACAGATGTTAGTGTCCCTGATCAATGTGTTTTCCAGATGTTAGTGTCCCTGATCAGTGTGTTTTCCAGATGTTAGTTTCCCTGATCAGTGTGTTTTCCAGATGTTAGTGTCCCTGATCAGTTTTTTTTCCAGATGTTAGTGTCCCTGATCAGTGTGTTTTCCAGATGTTAGTGTCCCCGATAAGTGTGTTTTCCAGATGTTAGTGTCCCTGATCAGTGTGTGTTCCAGATGTTAGTGTCACTGCCCAGTGTGTTTTCCAGATGTTAGTGTCCCTGATCAATGTGTTTTCCAGATGTTAGTGTCCCTGATCAGTGTGTTTTCCAGATGTTAGTGTCCCTGATCAGTGTGTTTTCCAGATCTTAGTGTCCCCTATCGGTGTGTTTTCCAGATGTTTGTGTCCCTGATCAGTGTGTTTTCCAGATGTTAGTGTCCCCGATCAGTGTGTGTTCCAGATGTTAGCGTCCCTGATCAATGTGTTTTCCAGATGTTAGTGTCCCTGATCAGTGTGTTTTCCAGATGTTAGTGTCCCCAATCAGTGTGTGTTCCAGATGTTAGTGTCCCCGATCAGTGTGTGTTCCAGATGTTAGTGTCCCTGATCAGTGTGTTTTCCAGATCTTACTGTCCCCGATCAGTGTGTTTTCCAGATGTTTGTGTCCCTGATCAGTGTGTTTTCCAGATGTTAGTGTCCCCAATCAGTGTGTGTTCCAGATGTTAGTGTCCCTGATCAGTGTGTGTTCCAGATGTTAGCGTCCCTGATCAATGTGTTTTCCAGATGTTAGTGTCCCTGATCAGTGTGTTTTCCAGATGTTAGTGTCCCTGATCAGTGTGTTTTCCAGATGTTAGTGTCCCTGATCAGTGTGTTTTCCAGATGTTAGTGTCCCTGATCAATGTGTTTACCAGATGTTAGTGTCCCTGATCAGTGTGTTTTCCAGATGTTAGCGTCCCTGATCAGTGTGTTTTCCAGATGTTAGTGTCCCCGATCAGTGTGTGTTCCAGATGTCAGTGTTCCCGATCAGTGTGTGTTCCAGATGTTAGTGTCCCTGATCAGTGTGTTTTCCAGATGTTAGTGTCCCTGCTCAGTGTGTTTTCCAGATGTTGGTGTCCCTGATCAGTGTGTTTTCCAGATGTTAGTGTCCCGATTAGTGTGTTTTCCAGATGTTAGTGTCCGTGATCAGTGTGTTTTCCAGATGTTAGTGTCCCTGATCAATGTGTTTTCCAGATGTTAGTGTCCCTGATCAGTGTGTTTTCCAGATGTTAGTGTCCCCTATCAGTGTGTGTTCCAGATGTTAGTGTCCCCGATCAGTGTGTGTTCCAGATGTTAGCGTCCCTGATCAATGTGTTTTCCAGATGTTAGTGTCCCCAATCAGTGTGTGTTCCAGATGTTAGTGTCCCCGATCAGTGTGTGTTCCAGATGTTAGTGTCCCTGATCAGTGTGTTTTCCAGATGTTAGTGTCCCCGATCAGTGTGTTTTCCAGATGTTTGTGTCCCTGATCAGTGTGTTTTCCAGATGTTAGTGTCCCCGATCAGTGTGTTTTCCAGATGTTTGTGTCCCTGATCAGTGTGTTTTCCAGATGTTAGTGTCCGTGATCAGTGTGTTTTCCAGATGTTAGTGTCCCTGATCAATGTGTTTTCCAGATGTTAGTGTCCCTGATCAGTGTGTTTTCCAGATGTTAGTGTCCCCAATCAGTGTGTGTTCCAGATGTTAGTGTCCCCGATCAGTGTGTGTTCCAGATGTTAGCGTCCCTGATCAATGTGTTTTCCAGATGTTAGTGTCCCCAATCAGTGTGTGTTCCAGATGTTAGTGTCCCCGATCAGTGTGTGTTCCAGATGTTAGTGTCCCTGATCAGTGTGTTTTCCAGATGTTAGTGTCCCCGATCAGTGTGTTTTCCAGATGTTTGTGTCCCTGATCAGTGTGTTTTCCAGATGTTAGTGTCCCCGATCAGTGTGTGTTCCAGATGTTAGTGTCCCTGATCAGTTTGTTTTCCAGATGCTAGCTTCCCCAATCAGTGTGTGTTCCAGATGTTAGTGTCCCTGATCAGTGTGTGTTCCAGATGTTAGTGTCCCTGATCAGTGAGTTTTCCAGATCTTAGTGTCCCCGATCAGTGTGTTTTCCAGATGTTTGTGTCCCTGATCAGTGTGTTTTCCAGATGTTAGTGTCCCCGATCAGTGTGTGTTCCAGATGTTAGCGTCCCTGATCAATGTGTTTTCCAGATGTTAGTGTCCCCGATAAGTGTGTTTTCCAGATGTTAGTGTCCCTGATCAGTGTGTGTTACAGATGTTAGTGTCCCTGATCAATGTGTTTTTCAGATGTTAGTGTCCCTGATCAGTGTGTTTTCCAGATGTTAGTTTCCCTGATCAGTGTGTTTTCCAGATGTTAGTGTCCCTGATCAGTTTTTTTTCCAGATGTTAGTGTCCCTGATCAGTGTGTTTTCCAGATGTTAGTGTCCCCGATAAGTGTGTTTTCCAGATGTTAGTGTCCCTGATCAGTGTGTGTTCCAGATGTTAGTGTCACTGCCCAGTGTGTTTTCCAGATGTTAGTGTCCCTGATCAATGTGTTTTCCAGATGTTAGTGTCCCTGATCAGTGTGTTTTCCAGATGTTAGTGTCCCTGATCAGTGTGTTTTCCAGATGTTAGTGTCCCTGATCAATGTGTTTTCCAGATGTTAGTGTCCCTGATCAGTGTGTTTTCCAGATGTTAGTGTCCCCGATCAGTGTGTGTTCCAGATGTTAGTGTCCCTGATCAATGTGTTTTCCAGATGTTAGTGTCCCTGATCAGTGTGTTTTCCAGATGTTAGTGTCCCTGATCAGTGTGTGTTCCAGATGTTAGTGTCCCGATCAGTGTGTGTTCCAGATGTTAGCGTCCCTGATCAATGTGTTTTCCAGATGTTAGTGTCCCTGATCAGTGTGTTTTCCAGATGTTAGTGTCCCTGATCAGTGTGTTTTCCAGATGTTAGTGTCCCTGATCAGTGTGTGTTCCATATGTTAGCGTCCCCGATCAGTGTGTTTTCCAGATGTTAGTGTCCCTGATCAGTGTGTTTTCCAGATGTTAGCGTCCCTGATCAGTGTGTTTTCCAGATGTTAGTGTCCGTGATCAGTGTGTGTTCCAGATGTCAGTGTTCCCGATCAGTGTGTGTTCCAGATGTTAGTGTCCCTGATCAGTGTGTTTTCCAGATGTTAGTGTCCCTGCTCAGTGTGTTTTCCAGATGTTGGTGTCCCTGATCAGTGTGTTTTCCAGATGTTAGTGTCCCGATTAGTGTGTTTTCCAGATGTTAGTGTCCGTGATCAGTGTGTTTTCCAGATGTTAGTGTCCCTGATCAATGTGTTTTCCAGATGTTAGTGTCCCTGATCAGTGTGTTTTCCAGATGTTAGTGTCCCCAATCAGTGTGTGTTCCAGATGTTAGTGTCCCCGATCAGTGTGTGTTCCAGATGTTAGCGTCCCTGATCAATGTGTTTTCCAGATGTTAGTGTCCCCAATCAGTGTGTGTTCCAGATGTTAGTGTCCCCGATCAGTGTGTGTTCCAGATGTTAGTGTCCCTGATCAGTGTGTTTTCCAGATGTTAGTGTCCCCGATCAGTGTGTTTTCCAGATGTTTGTGTCCCTGATCAGTGTGTTTTCCAGATGTTAGTGTCCCCGATCAGTGTGTTTTCCAGATGTTTGTGTCCCTGATCAGTGTGTTTTCCAGATGTTAGTGTCCGTGATCAGTGTGTTTTCCAGATGTTAGTGTCCCTGATCAATGTGTTTTCCAGATGTTAGTGTCCCTGATCAGTGTGTTTTCCAGATGTTAGTGTCCCCAATCAGTGTGTGTTCCAGATGTTAGTGTCCCCGATCAGTGTGTGTTCCAGATGTTAGCGTCCCTGATCAATGTGTTTTCCAGATGTTAGTGTCCCCAATCAGTGTGTGTTCCAGATGTTAGTGTCCCCGATCAGTGTGTGTTCCAGATGTTAGTGTCCCTGATCAGTGTGTTTTCCAGATGTTAGTGTCCCCGATCAGTGTGTTTTCCAGATGTTTGTGTCCCTGATCAGTGTGTTTTCCAGATGTTAGTGTCCCCGATCAGTGTGTGTTCCAGATGTTTGTGTCCCTGATCAGTTTGTTTTCCAGATGCTAGCTTCCCCAATCAGTGTGTGTTCCAGATGTTAGTGTCCCTGATCAGTGTGTGTTCCAGATGTTAGTGTCCCTGATCAGTGAGTTTTCCAGATCTTAGTGTCCCCGATCAGTGTGTTTTCCAGATGTTTGTGTCCCTGATCAGTGTGTTTTCCAGATGTTAGTGTCCCCGATCAGTGTGTGTTCCAGATGTTAGCGTCCCTGATCAATGTGTTTTCCAGATGTTAGTGTCCCCGATAAGTGTGTTTTCCAGATGTTAGTGTCCCTGATCAGTGTGTGTTACAGATGTTAGTGTCCCTGATCAATGTGTTTTTCAGATGTTAGTGTCCCTGATCAGTGTGTTTTCCAGATGTTAGTTTCCCTGATCAGTGTGTTTTCCAGATGTTAGTGTCCCTGATCAGTTTTTTTTCCAGATGTTAGTGTCCCTGATCAGTGTGTTTTCCAGATGTTAGTGTCCCCGATAAGTGTGTTTTCCAGATGTTAGTGTCCCTGATCAGTGTGTGTTCCAGATGTTAGTGTCACTGCCCAGTGTGTTTTCCAGATGTTAGTGTCCCTGATCAATGTGTTTTCCAGATGTTAGTGTCCCTGATCAGTGTGTTTTCCAGATGTTAGTGTCCCTGATCAGTGTGTTTTCCAGATGTTAGTGTCCCTGATCAATGTGTTTTCCAGATGTTAGTGTCCCTGATCAGTGTGTTTTCCAGATGTTAGTGTCCCCGATCAGTGTGTGTTCCAGATGTTAGTGTCCCTGATCAATGTGTTTTCCAGATGTTAGTGTCCCTGATCAGTGTGTTTTCCAGATGTTAGTGTCCCTGATCAGTGTGTGTTCCAGATGTTAGTGTCCCGATCAGTGTGTGTTCCAGATGTTAGCGTCCCTGATCAATGTGTTTTCCAGATGTTAGTGTCCCTGATCAGTGTGTTTTCCAGATGTTAGTGTCCCTGATCAGTGTGTTTTCCAGATGTTAGTGTCCCTGATCAGTGTGTGTTCCATATGTTAGCGTCCCCGATCAGTGTGTTTTCCAGATGTTAGTGTCCCTGATCAGTGTGTTTTCCAGATGTTAGCGTCCCTGATCAATGTGTTTTCCAGATGTTAGCGTCCCTGATCAATGTGTTTTCCAGATGTTAGCGTCCCTGATAAGTGTGTTTTCCAGATGTTATTGTCCCTGATCAGTGTGTTTTCCAGATGTTAGTGTCCCTGATCAGTGTGTGTTCCAGATGTTAGTGTCACTGCCCAGTGTGTGTTCCAGATGTTAGTGTCCCTGATCAGTGTGTGTTCCAGATGTTAGTGTCCCTGATCAGTGTGTTTTCCAGATGTTAGTGTCCCTGATCAATGTGTTTTCCAGATGTTAGTGTCCCTGATCAGTGTGTGTTCCAGATGTTAGTGTCACTGCCCAGTGTGTTTTCCAGATGTTAGTGTCCCTGAACAATGTGTTTTCCAGATGTTAGTGTCCCTGATCAGTGTGTTTTCCAGATGTTAGTGTCCCTGATCAGTGTGTGTTCCAGATGTTAGTGTCCCTGATCAATGTGTTTCCCAGATGTTAGTGTCCCTGCTCAGTGTGTGTTCAAGATGTTAGTGTCCCTGATCAGTGTGTTTTCCAGATGTTAGTGTCCCTGATCAATGTGTTTCCCAGATGTTAGTGTCCCTGATCAGTGTGTTTTCCAGATGTTAGCGTCCCTGATCAGTGTGTTTTCCAGATGTTAGTGTCCCTGATCAGTGTGTGTTCCAGATGTTAGTGTCCCTGATCAGTGTGTTTTTCAGATGTTAGTGTCCCTGATCAGTGTGTGTTCCAGATGTTAGCGTCCCTGATCAATGTTTTTTCCAGATGTTAGTGTCCCCAATCAGTGTGTGTTCCAGATGTTAGTGTCCCCGATCAGTGTGTGTTCCAGATGTTAGTGTCCCTGATCAGTGTGTTTTCCAGATGTTAGTGTCCCCGATCAGTGTGTTTTCCAGATGTTTGTGTCCCTGATCAGTGTGTTTTCCAGATGTTAGTGTCCCCGATCAGTGTGTGTTCCAGATGTTAGCGTCCCTGATCAGTGTGTTTTCCAGATGTTAGCGTCCCTGATAAGTGTGTTTTCCAGATGTTAGTGTCCCTGATCAGTGTGTGTTCCAGATGTTAGTGTCCCTGATCAGTGTGTTTTCCAGATGTTAGTGTCCCTTATCAGTGTGTTTTCCAGATGTTAGTGTCCCTGATCAATGTTTTTTCCAGATGTTAGCGTCCCTGATCAGTGTGTGTTCCAGATGTTAGTGTCCCTGATCAGTTTGTTTTCCAGATGCTAGCTTCCCCAATCAGTGTGTGTTCCAGATGTTAGTGTCCCTGATCAGTGTGTGTTCCAGATGTTAGTGTCCCTGATCAGTGTGTTTTCCAGATCTTAGTGTCCCCGATCAGTGTGTTTTCCAGATGTTTGTGTCCCTGATCAGTGTGTTTTCCAGATGTTAGTGTCCCCGATCAGTGTGTGTTCCAGATGTTAGCGTCCCTGATCAATGTGTTTTCCCGATGTTAGTGTCCCTGATCAGTGTGTTTTCCAGATGTTAGTGTCCCCAATCAGTGTGTGTTCCAGATGTTAGTGTCCCCGATCAGTGTGTGTTCCAGATGTTAGTGTCCCTGATCAGTGTGTTTTCCAGATCTTAGTGTCCCCGATCAGTGTGTTTTCCAGATGTTTGTCCCTGATCAGTATTTTTTCCAGATGTTAGTGTCCCCGATAAGTGTGTTTTCCAGATGTTAGTGTCCCTGATCAATGTGTTTTCCAGATGTTAGTGTCCCTGATCAGTGTGTTTTCCAGATGTTAGTGTCCCTGATCAATGTGTTTCCCAGATGTTAGTGTCCCTGCTCAGTGTGTTTTCCAGATGTTAGTGTCCCTGATCAGTGTGTTTTCCAGATGTTAGTGTCCCTGATCAATGTGTTTCCCAGATGTTAGTGTCCCTGATCTGTGTGTTACAGATGTTAGCGTCCCTGATCAATTTGTTTTCCAGATGTTAGTGTCCCTGATCAGTGTGTTTTCCAGATGTTAGTGTCCCTGATCAGTGTGTGTTCCAGATGTTAGTGTCCCTGATCAGTGTGTGTTCCAGATGTTAGCGTCCCCGATCAGTTTGTTTTCCAGATGTTAGTGTCACTGATCAGTGTGTTTTCCAGATGTTAGCGTCCCTGATCAGTGTGTTTTCCAGATGTTAGTGTCCCCGATCAGTGTGTTTTCCAGATGTTAGTGTCCCTGATCAGTGTGTGTTCCAGATGTTAGTGTCCCTGATCAGTGTGTTTTCCAGATCTTAGTGTCCCCGATCAGTGTGTTTTCCAGATGTTAGTGTCCCTGATCAGTGTGTGTTCCAGAGGTTAGCGTCCCTGATCAGTGTGTTTTCCAGATGTTAGTGTCCCCAATCAGTGTGTGTTCCAGATGTTAGTGTCCCTTATCAATGTGTTTTCCAGATGTTAGTGTCCCTGATCAGTGTGTGTTCCAGATGTTAGTGTCACTGCCCAGTGTGTGTTCCAGATGTTAGTGTCCCTGAACAATGTGTTTTCCATATGTTAGTGTCCCTGATAAATGTGTTTTCCAGATGTTAGTGTCCCTGATCAGTGTGTGTTCCAGATGTTAGTGTCCCTGATCAGTGTGTTTTCCAGATGTTAGTGTCCCTGATCAATGTGTTTTCCAGATGTTAGTGTCCCTGATCAGTGTGTTTTCCAGATGTTAGTGTCCCTGATCAGTGTGTTTTCCAGATGTTAGTGTCCCTGATCAGTATTTTTTCCAGATGTTAGTGTCCCCGATAAGTGTGTTTTCCAGATGTTAGTGTCCCTGAACAGTGTGTTTTCCAGATGTTACTGTCCCCGATCAGTGTGTGTTCCAGATGTTAGTGTCCCTGATCAGTGTGTGTTCCATATGTTAGTGTCACTGCCCAGTGTGTGTTCCAGATGTTAGTGTCCCTGAACAATGTCTTTTCCAGATGTTAGTGTCCCTGATAAATGTGTTTTCCAGATGTTAGTGTCCCTGATCAGTGTGTGTTCCAGATGTTAGTGTCACTGCCCAGTGTGTGTTCCAGATGTTAGTGTCCCTGAACAATGTCTTTTCCAGATGTTAGTGTCCCTGATCAGTGTGTTTTCCAGATGTTAGTGTCCCTGATCAATGTGTTCTCCAGATGTTAGTGTCCCTGATCAGTGTGTGTTCCATATGTTAGTGTCCCCGATAAGTGTGTTTTCCAGATGTTAGTGTCCCTGATCAGTGTGTTTTCCAGATGTTAGTGTCCCTGATCAGTATTTTTTCCAGATGTTAGTGTCCCCGATAAGTGTGTTTTCCAGATGTTTGTGTCCCTGATCAGTGTGTTTTCCAGATGTTACTGTCCCCGATCAGTGTGTGTTCCAGATGTTAGTGTCCCTGATCAGTGTGTTTTCCAGATGTTAGTGTCCCCGATAAGTGTGTTTTCCAGATGTTAGTGTCCCTGATCAGTGTGTTTTCCAGATGTTAGTGTCCCCGATAAGTGTGTTTTCCAGATGTTAGTGTCCCTGATCAGTGTGTTTTCCAGATGTTAGTGTCCCTGATCAGTGTGTTTTCCAGATGTTAGTGTCCCTGATCAGTATTTTTTCCAGATGTTAGTGTCCCCGATAAGTGTGTTTTCCAGATGTTAGTGTCCCTGATCAGTGTGTTTTCCAGATGTTACTGTCCCCGATCAGTGTGTGTTCCAGATGTTAGTGTCCCTGATCAGTGTGTTTTCCAGATGTTAGTGTCCCTGATCAGTGTGTGTTCCAGATGTTAGTGTCACTGCCCAGTGTGTGTTCCAGATGTTAGTGTCCCTGAACAATGTCTTTTCCAGATGTTAGTGTCCCTGATCAGTGTGTTTTCCAGATGTTAGTGTCCCCGATAAGTGTGTTTTCCAGATGTTAGTGTCCCTGATCAGTGTGTTTTCCAGATGTTAGTGTCCCTGATCAATGTGTTTTCCAGATGTTAGTGTCCCTGATCAGTGTGTTTTCCAGATGTTAGTGTCCCTGATCAGTGTGTTTTCCAGATGTTAGTGTCCCTGATCAGTATTTTTTCCAGATGTTAGTGTCCCCGATAAGTGTGTTTTCCAGATGTTAGTGTCCCTGATCAATGTGTTTTCCAGATGTTAGTGTCCCTGATCAGTGTGTTTTCCAGATGTTAGTGTCCCTGATCAATGTGTTTCCCAGATGTTAGTGTCCCTGCTCAGTGTGTTTTCCAGATGTTAGTGTCCCTGATCAGTGTGTTTTCCAGATGTTAGTGTCCCTGATCAATGTGTTTCCCAGATGTTAGTGTCCCTGATCTGTGTGTTACAGATGTTAGCGTCCCTGATCAATTTGTTTTCCAGATGTTAGTGTCCCTGATCAGTGTGTTTTCCAGATGTTAGTGTCCCTGATCAGTGTGTGTTCCAGATGTTAGTGTCCCTGATCAGTGTGTGTTCCAGATGTTAGCGTCCCCGATCAGTTTGTTTTCCAGATGTTAGTGTCACTGATCAGTGTGTTTTCCAGATGTTAGCGTCCCTGATCAGTGTGTTTTCCAGATGTTAGTGTCCCCGATCAGTGTGTTTTCCAGATGTTAGTGTCCCTGATCAGTGTGTGTTCCAGATGTTAGTGTCCCTGATCAGTGTGTTTTCCAGATCTTAGTGTCCCCGATCAGTGTGTTTTCCAGATGTTAGTGTCCCTGATCAGTGTGTGTTCCAGAGGTTAGCGTCCCTGATCAGTGTGTTTTCCAGATGTTAGTGTCCCCAATCAGTGTGTGTTCCAGATGTTAGTGTCCCTTATCAATGTGTTTTCCAGATGTTAGTGTCCCTGATCAGTGTGTGTTCCAGATGTTAGTGTCACTGCCCAGTGTGTGTTCCAGATGTTAGTGTCCCTGAACAATGTGTTTTCCATATGTTAGTGTCCCTGATAAATGTGTTTTCCAGATGTTAGTGTCCCTGATCAGTGTGTGTTCCAGATGTTAGTGTCCCTGATCAGTGTGTTTTCCAGATGTTAGTGTCCCTGATCAATGTGTTTTCCAGATGTTAGTGTCCCTGATCAGTGTGTTTTCCAGATGTTAGTGTCCCTGATCAGTGTGTTTTCCAGATGTTAGTGTCCCTGATCAGTATTTTTTCCAGATGTTAGTGTCCCCGATAAGTGTGTTTTCCAGATGTTAGTGTCCCTGATCAGTGTGTTTTCCAGATGTTACTGTCCCCGATCAGTGTGTGTTCCAGATGTTAGTGTCCCTGATCAGTGTGTGTTCCATATGTTAGTGTCACTGCCCAGTGTGTGTTCCAGATGTTAGTGTCCCTGAACAATGTCTTTTCCAGATGTTAGTGTCCCTGATAAATGTGTTTTCCAGATGTTAGTGTCCCTGATCAGTGTGTGTTCCATATGTTAGTGTCCCCGATAAGTGTGTTTTCCAGATGTTAGTGTCCCTGATCAGTGTGTTTTCCAGATGTTAGTGTCCCTGATCAGTGTGTTTTCCAGATGTTAGTGTCCCTGATCAGTATTTTTTCCAGATGTTAGTGTCCCCGATAAGTGTGTTTTCCAGATGTTTGTGTCCCTGATCAGTGTGTTTTCCAGATGTTACTGTCCCCGATCAGTGTGTGTTCCAGATGTTAGTGTCCCTGATCAGTGTGTTTTCCAGATGTTAGTGTCCCCGATAAGTGTGTTTTCCAGATGTTAGTGTCCCTGATCAGTGTGTTTTCCAGATGTTAGTGTCCCCGATAAGTGTGTTTTCCAGATGTTAGTGTCCCTGATCAGTGTGTTTTCCAGATGTTAGTGTCCCTGATCAGTGTGTTTTCCAGATGTTAGTGTCCCTGATCAGTATTTTTTCCAGATGTTAGTGTCCCCGATAAGTGTGTTTTCCAGATGTTAGTGTCCCTGATCAGTGTGTTTTCCAGATGTTACTGTCCCCGATCAGTGTGTGTTCCAGATGTTAGTGTCCCTGATCAGTGTGTTTTCCAGATGTTAGTGTCCCTGATCAGTGTGTGTTCCAGATGTTAGTGTCACTGCCCAGTGTGTGTTCCAGATGTTAGTGTCCCTGAACAATGTCTTTTCCAGATGTTAGTGTCCCTGATCAGTGTGTTTTCCAGATGTTAGTGTCCCCGATAAGTGTGTTTTCCAGATGTTAGTGTCCCTGATCAGTGTGTTTTCCAGATGTTAGTGTCCCTGATCAATGTGTTTTCCAGATGTTAGTGTCCCTGATCAGTGTGTTTTCCAGATGTTAGTGTCCCTGATCAGTGTGTTTTCCAGATGTTAGTGTCCCTGATCAGTATTTTTTCCAGATGTTAGTGTCCCCGATAAGTGTGTTTTCCAGATGTTAGTGTCCCTGATCAATGTGTTTTCCAGATGTTAGTGTCCCTGATCAGTGTGTTTTCCAGATGTTAGTGTCCCTGATCAATGTGTTTCCCAGATGTTAGTGTCCCTGCTCAGTGTGTTTTCCAGATGTTAGTGTCCCTGATCAGTGTGTTTTCCAGATGTTAGTGTCCCTGATCAATGTGTTTCCCAGATGTTAGTGTCCCTGATCTGTGTGTTACAGATGTTAGCGTCCCTGATCAATGTGTTTTCCAGATGTTAGTGTCCCTGATCAGTGTGTTTTCCAGATGTTAGTGTCCCCAATCAGTGTGTGTTCCAGATGTTAGTGTCCCCGATCAGTGTGTGTTCCAGATGTTAGTGTCCCTGATCAGTGTGTTTTCCAGATGTTAGTGTCCCTGATCAGTGTGTTTTCCAGATGTTAGTGTCCCCAATCAGTGTGTGTTCCAGATGTTAGTGTCCCCGATCAGTGTGTGTTCCAGATGTTAGTGTCCCTGATCAGTGTGTTTTCCAGATCTTAGTGTCCCCGATCAGTGTGTTTTCCAGATGTTAGTGTCCGTGATCAGTGTGTTTTCCAGATGTTAGTGTCCCTGATCAATGTGTTTTCCAGATGTTAGTGTCCCTGATCAGTGTGTTTTCCAGATGTTAGTGTCCCTGATCAGTGTGTTTTCCAGATGTTAGTGTCCCTGATCAATGTGTTTCCCAGATGTTAGTGTCCCTGATCAGTGTGTGTTCCAGATGTTAGTGTCCCTGATCAATGTGTTTCCCAGATGTTAGTGTCCCCAATCAGTGTGTGTTCCAGATGTTAGTGTCCCTGATCAGTGTGTTTTCCAGATGTTAGTGTCCCTGATCAATGTGTTTCCCAGATGTTAGTGTCCCTGATCAGTGTGTTTTCCAGATGTTAGTGTCCCTGATCAGTGTGTTTTCCAGATGTTAGTGTCCCCGATCAGTGTGTGTTCCAGATGTTAGTGTCCCTGATCAATGTGTTTTCCAGATGTTAGTGTCCCTGATCAGTGTGTTTTCCAGATGTTAGTGTCCCTGATCAGTGTGTGTTCCAGATGTTAGTGTCCCCGATCAGTGTGTTTTCCAGATGTTAGTGTCCCTGATCAGTGTGTTTTCCAGATGTTAGTGTCCCTGATAAATGTGTTTTCCAGATGTTAGCGTCCCTGATAAGTGTGTTTTCCAGATGTTAGTGTCCCTGATCAGTGTGTTTTCCAGATGTTAGTGTCCCTGATCAGTGTGTGTTCCAGATGTTAGTGTCACTGCCCAGTGTGTGTTCCAGATGTTAGTGTCCCTGATCAGTGTGTGTTCCAGATGTTAGTGTCCCTGATCAGTGTGTTTTCCAGATGTTAGTGTCCCTGATCAATGTGTTTTCCAGATGTTAGTGTCCCTGATCAGTGTGTGTTCCAGATGTTAGCGTCCCTGATCAGTGTGTTTTCCAGATGTTAGTGTCCCTGATCAGTGTGTGTTCCAGATGTTAGTGTCACTGCCCAGTGTGTGTTCCAGATGTTAGAGTCCCTGAACAATGTGTTTTACAGATGTTAGTGTCCCTGATCAGTGTGTTTTCCAGATGTTAGTGTCCCTGATCAATGTGTTTTCCAGATGTTAGTGTCCCTGATCAGTGTGTGTTCCAGATGTTAGTGTCCCTGATCAGTGTGTTTTTCAGATGTTAGTGTCCCTGATCAATGTGTTTTCCAGATGTTAGTGTCCCTGATCAGTGTGTTTTCCAGATGTTAGTGTCCCTGATCAGTGTGTTTTCCAGATGTTAGTGTCCCTGATCAGTATTTTTTCCAGATGTTAGTGTCCCCGATAAGTGTGTTTTCCAGATGTTAGTGTCCCTGATCAGTGTGTTTTCCAGATGTTAGTGTCCCTGATCAGTATTTTTTCCAGATGTTATTGTCCCCGATAAGTGTGTTTTCCAGATGTTTCTGTCCCTGATCAGTGTGTTTTCCAGATGTTACTGTCCCCGATCAGTGTGTGTTCCAGATGTTAGTGTCCCTGATCAGTGTGTTTTCCAGATGTTAGTGTCCCTGATCAATGTGTTTCCCAGATGTTAGTGTCCCTGCTCAGTGTGTTTTCCAGATGTTAGTGTCCCTGATCAGTGTGTTTTCCAGATGTTAGTGTCCCTGATCAATGTGTTTCCCAGATGTTAGTGTCCCTGATCTGTGTGTTACAGATGTTAGCGTCCCTGATCAATGTGTTTTCCAGATGTTAGTGTCCCTGATCAGTGTGTTTTCCAGATGTTAGTGTCCCTGATCAGTGTGTGTTCCAGATGTTAGTGTCCCTGATCAGTGTGTGTTCCAGATGTTAGCGTCCCCGATCAGTTTGTTTTCCAGATGTTAGTGTCACTGATCAGTGTGTTTTCCAGATGTTAGCGTCCCTGATCAGTGTGTTTTCCAGATGTTAGTGTCCCCGATCAGTGTGTTTTCCAGATGTTAGTGTCCCTGATCAGTGTGTGTTCCAGATGTTAGTGTCCCTGATCAGTGTGTTTTCCAGATCTTAGTGTCCCCGATCAGTGTGTTTTCCAGATGTTAGTGTCCCTGATCAGTGTGTGTTCCAGATGTTAGCGTCCCTGATCAGTGTGTTTTCCAGATGTTAGTGTCCCCAATCACTGTGTGTTCCAGATGTTAGTGTCCCTTATCAATGTGTTTTCCAGATGTTAGTGTCCCTGATCAGTGTGTGTTCCAGATGTTAGTGTCACTGCCCAGTGTGTGTTCCAGATGTTAGTGTCCCTGAACAATGTGTTTTCCATATGTTAGTGTCCCTGATAAATGTGTTTTCCAGATGTTAGTGTCCCTGATCAGTGTGTGTTCCAGATGTTAGTGTCCCTGATCAGTGTGTTTTCCAGATGTTAGTGTCCCTGATCAATGTGTTTTCCAGATGTTAGTGTCCCTGATCAGTGTGTTTTCCAGATGTTAGTGTCCCTGATCAGTGTGTTTTCCAGATGTTAGTGTCCCTGATCAGTATTTTTTCCAGATGTTAGTGTCCCCGATAAGTGTGTTTTCCAGATGTTAGTGTCCCTGATCAGTGTGTTTTCCAGATGTTACTGTCCCCGATCAGTGTGTGTTCCAGATGTTAGTGTCCCTGATCAGTGTGTTTTCCAGATGTTAGTGTCCCTGATCAGTGTGTGTTCCAGATGTTAGTGTCACTGCCCAGTGTGTGTTCCAGATGTTAGTGTCCCTGAACAATGTCTTTTCCAGATGTTAGTGTCCCTGATCAGTGTGTTTTCCAGATGTCAGTGTCCCTGATCAATGTGTTTTCCAGATGTTAGTGTCCCTGATCAGTGTGTGTTCCATATGTTAGTGTCCCCGATAAGTGTGTTTTCCAGATGTTAGTGTCCCTGATCAGTGTTTTTTCCAGATGTTAGTGTCCCTGATCAGTATTTTTTCCAGATGTTAGTGTCCCCGATAAGTGTGTTTTCCAGATGTTTGTGTCCCTGATCAGTGTGTTTTCCAGATGTTACTGTCCCCGATCAGTGTGTGTTCCAGATGTTAGTGTCCCTGATCAGTGTGTTTTCCAGATGTTAGTGTCCCCGATAAGTGTGTTTTCCAGATGTTAGTGTCCCTGATCAGTGTGTTTTCCAGATGTTAGTGTCCCCGATAAGTGTGTTTTCCAGATGTTAGTGTCCCTGATCAGTGTGTTTTCCAGATGTTAGTGTCCCTGATCAGTGTGTTTTCCAGATGTTAGTGTCCCTGATCAGTATTTTTTCCAGATGTTAGTGTCCCCGATAAGTGTGTTTTCCAGATGTTAGTGTCCCTGATCAGTGTGTTTTCCAGATGTTACTGTCCCCGATCAGTGTGTGTTCCAGATGTTAGTGTCCCTGATCAGTGTGTTTTCCAGATGTTAGTGTCCCTGATCAGTGTGTGTTCCAGATGTTAGTGTCACTGCCCAGTGTGTGTTCCAGATGTTAGTGTCCCTGAACAATGTCTTTTCCAGATGTTAGTGTCCCTGATCAGTGTGTTTTCCAGATGTTAGTGTCCCCGATAAGTGTGTTTTCCAGATGTTAGTGTCCCTGATCAGTGTGTTTTCCAGATGTTAGTGTCCCTGATCAATGTGTTTTCCAGATGTTAGTGTCCCTGATCAGTGTGTTTTCCAGATGTTAGTGTCCCTGATCAGTGTGTTTTCCAGATGTTAGTGTCCCTGATCAGTATTTTTTCCAGATGTTAGTGTCCCCGATAAGTGTGTTTTCCAGATGTTAGTGTCCCTGATCAATGTGTTTTCCAGATGTTAGTGTCCCTGATCAGTGTGTTTTCCAGATGTTAGTGTCCCTGATCAATGTGTTTCCCAGATGTTAGTGTCCCTGCTCAGTGTGTTTTCCAGATGTTAGTGTCCCTGATCAGTGTGTTTTCCAGATGTTAGTGTCCCTGATCAATGTGTTTCCCAGATGTTAGTGTCCCTGATCTGTGTGTTACAGATGTTAGCGTCCCTGATCAATGTGTTTTCCAGATGTTAGTGTCCCTGATCAGTGTGTTTTCCAGATGTTAGTGTCCCTGATCAGTGTGTGTTCCAGATGTTAGTGTCCCTGATCAGTGTGTGTTCCAGATGTTAGCGTCCCCGATCAGTTTGTTTTCCAGATGTTAGTGTCCCCAATCAGTGTGTGTTCCAGATGTTAGTGTCCCTTATCAATGTGTTTTCCAGATGTTAGTGTCCCTGATCAGTGTGTGTTCCAGATGTTAGTGTCACTGCCCAGTGTGTGTTCCAGATGTTAGTGTCCCTGAACAATGTGTTTTCCATATGTTAGTGTCCCTGATAAATGTGTTTTCCAGATGTTAGTGTCCCTGATCAGTGTGTGTTCCAGATGTTAGTGTCCCTGATCAGTGTGTTTTCCAGATGTTAGTGTCCCTGATCAATGTGTTTTCCAGATGTTAGTGTCCCTGATCAGTGTGTTTTCCAGATGTTAGTGTCCCTGATCAGTGTGTTTTCCAGATGTTAGTGTCCCTGATCAGTATTTTTTCCAGATGTTAGTGTCCCCGATAAGTGTGTTTTCCAGATGTTAGTGTCCCTGATCAGTGTGTTTTCCAGATGTTACTGTCCCCGATCAGTGTGTGTTCCAGATGTTAGTGTCCCTGATCAGTGTGTTTTCCAGATGTTAGTGTCCCTGATCAGTGTGTGTTCCAGATGTTAGTGTCACTGCCCAGTGTGTGTTCCAGATGTTAGTGTCCCTGAACAATGTCTTTTCCAGATGTTAGTGTCCCTGATCAGTGTGTTTTCCAGATGTTAGTGTCCCTGATCAATGTGTTTTCCAGATGTTAGTGTCCCTGATCAGTGTGTGTTCCATATGTTAGTGTCCCCGATAAGTGTGTTTTCCAGATGTTAGTGTCCCTGATCAGTGTGTTTTCCAGATGTTAGTGTCCCTGATCAGTATTTTTTCCAGATGTTAGTGTCCCCGATAAGTGTGTTTTCCAGATGTTTGTGTCCCTGATCAGTGTGTTTTCCAGATGTTACTGTCCCCGATCAGTGTGTGTTCCAGATGTTAGTGTCCCTGATCAGTGTGTTTTCCAGATGTTAGTGTCCCCGATAAGTGTGTTTTCCAGATGTTAGTGTCCCTGATCAGTGTGTTTTCCAGATGTTAGTGTCCCCGATAAGTGTGTTTTCCAGATGTTAGTGTCCCTGAACAATGTCTTTTCCAGATGTTAGTGTCCCTGATCAGTGTGTTTTCCAGATGTTTTATGTCCCTGATCAATGTGTTTTCCAGATGTTAGTGTCCCTGATCAGTGTGTGTTCCATATGTTAGTGTCCCCGATAAGTGTGTTTTCCAGATGTTAGTGTCCCTGATCAGTGTGTTTTCCAGATGTTAGTGTCCCTGATCAGTATTTTTTCCAGATGTTAGTGTCCCCGATAAGTGTGTTTTCCAGATGTTTGTGTCCCTGATCAGTGTGTTTTCCAGATGTTACTGTCCCCGATCAGTGTGTGTTCCAGATGTTAGTGTCCCTGATCAGTGTGTTTTCCAGATGTTAGTGTCCCCGATAAGTGTGTTTTCCAGATGTTAGTGTCCCTGATCAGTGTGTTTTCCAGATGTTAGTGTCCCCGATAAGTGTGTTTTCCAGATGTTAGTGTCCCCGATCAGTGTGTTTTCCAGATGTTAGTGTCCCCGATCAGTGTGTGTTCCAGATGTTAGTGTCCCTGATCAGTGTGTTTTCCAGATGTTAGTGTCCCTGCTCAGTGTGTGTTCCAGATGTTAGTGTCCCGATTAGTGTGTTTTCCAGATGTTAGTGTCCCTGATCAGTGTGTTTTCCAGATGTTAGTGTCCCCGATAAGTGTGTTTTCCAGATGTTAGTGTCCCTGATCAGTGTGTTTTCCAGATGTTAGTGTCCCTGATCAGTGTATGTTCCAGATGTTAGTGTCCCTGATCAGTGTGTTTTCCAGATGTTAGTGTCCCTGCTCAGTGTGTTTTCCAGATGTTAGTGTCCCTGATCAGTGTGTTTTCCAGATGTTAGTGTCCCTGATCAATGTGTTTTCCAGATGTTAGTGTCCCTGATCAGTGTGTTTTCCAGATGTTAGTGTCCCTGATCAGTGTGTTTTCCAGATGTTAGTGTCCCTGATCAATGTGTTTTCCAGATGTTAGTGTCCCTGATCAGTGTGTGTTCCAGATGTTAGTGTCCCTGATCAATGTGTTTCCCAGATGTTAGTGTCCCTGCTCAGTGTGTGTTCCAGATGCTAGTGTCCTTGATCAGTGTGTTTTCCAGATGTTAGTGTCCCTGATCAATGTGTTTCCCAGATGTTAGTGTCCCTGCTCAGTGTGTTTTCCAGATGTTAGTGTCCCTGATCAGTGTGTTTTCCAGATGTTAGTGTCCCGATTAGTGTGTTTTCCAGATGTTAGTGTCCCTGATCAGTGTGTTTTCCAGATGTTAGTGTCCCTGATCAATGTGTTTTCCAGATGTTAGTGTCCCTGATCAGTGTGTTTTCCAGATGTTAGTGTCCCTGATCAATGTGTTTCCCAGATGTTAGTGTCCCTGATCAGTGTGTGTTCCAGATGTTAGTGTCCCCGATCAGTGTGTGTTCCAGATGTTAGCGTCCCTGATCAGTGTGTTTTCCAGATGTTAGTGTCCCTGATCAGTGTGTTTTCCAGATGTTAGCGTCCCTGATCAGTGCGTTTTCCAGATGTTAGTGTCCCCGATCAGTGTGTTTTCCAGATGTTAGTGTCCCTGATCAGTGTGTGTTCCAGATGTTAGTGTCCCTGATCAGTGTGTTTTCCAGATCTTAGTGTCCCCGATCAGTGTGTTTTCCAGATGTTAGTGTCCCTGATCAGTGTGTGTTCCAGATGTTAGTGTCCCTGATCAGTGTGTTTTCCAGATGTTAGTGTCCCCAATCAGTGTGTGTTCCAGATGTTAGTGTCCCCGATCAGTGTGTGTTCCAGATGTTAGTGTCCCTGATCAGTGTGTTTTCCAGATCTTAGTGTCCCCGATCAGTGTGTTTTCCAGATGTTTGTGTCCCTGATCAGTGTGTTTTCCAGATGTTAGTGTCCCTGATCAATGTTTTTTCCAGATGTTAGTGTCCCTGATCAGTGTGTTTTCCAGATGTTAGTGTCCCTGATCAGTGTGTTTTCCAGATGTTAGTGTCCCGATTAGTGTGTTTTCCAGATGTTAGTGTCCCTGATCAGTGTGTTTTCCAGATGTTAGTGTCCCTGATCAATGTGTCTTCCAGATGTTAGTGTCCCTGATCAGTGTGTTTTCCAGATGTTAGTGTCCCTGATCAGTGTGTTTTCCAGATGTTAGTGTCCCTGATCAATGTGTTTCCCAGATCTTAGTGTCCCTGATCAGTGTGTGTTCCAGATGTTAGTGTCCCCGATCAGTGTGTGTTCCAGATGTTAGCGTCCCTGATCAATGTGTTTTCCAGATGTTAGTGTCCCTGATCAGTGTGTTTTCCAGATGTTAGTGTCCCTGATCAGTGTGTGTTCCAGATGTTAGCGTCCCCGATCAGTTTGTTTTCCAGATGTTAGTGTCCCTGATCAGTGTGTTTTCCAGATGTTAGCGTCCCTGATCAGTGTGTTTTCCAGATGTTAGTGTCCCTGATCAGTGTGTGTTCCAGATGTTAGTGTCCCTGAACAGTGTGTTTTCCAGATGTTAGTGTCCCCGATCAGTGTATTTTCCAGATGTTAGTGTCCCCGATCAGTTTGTGTTCCAGATGTTAGCGTCCCTGATCAGTGTGTTTTCCAGATGTTAGTGTCCCTGATCAGTGTGTGTTCCAGATGTTAGTGTCACTGCCCAGTGTGTGTTCCAGATGTTAGTGTCCCTGAACAATGTGTTTTCCAGATGTTAGTGTCCCTGATCAGTGTGTTTTCCAGATGTTAGTGTCCCTGATCAATGTGTTTTCCAGATGTTAGTGTCCCTGATCAGTGTGTGTTCCAGATGTTAGTGTCCCTGATCAGTGTGTTTTCCAGATGTTAGTGTCCCTGATCAATGTGTTTTCCAGATGTTAGTGTCCCTGATCAGTGTGTTTTCCAGATGTTAGTGTCCCTGATCAGTGTGTTTTCCAGATGTTAGTGTCCCCGATCAGTGTGTTTTCCAGATGTTAGTGTCCCTGATCAGTGTGTGTTCCAGATGTTAGTGTCCCTGATCAGTGTGTTTTCCAGATGTTAGTGTCCCCAATCAGTGTGTGTTCCAGATGTTAGTGTCCCCGATCAGTGTGTGTTCCAGATGTTAGTGTCCCTGATCAGTGTGTTTTCCAGATCTTAGTGTCCCCGATCAGTGTGTTTTCCAGATGTTTGTGTCCCTGATCAGTGTGTTTTCCAGATGTTAGTGTCCCTGATCAATGTTTTTTCCAGATGTTAGTGTCCCTGATCAGTGTGTTTTCCAGATGTTAGTGTCCCTGATCAGTGTGTTTTCCAGATGTTAGTGTCCCGATTAGTATGTTTTCCAGATGTTAGTGTCCCTGATCAGTGTGTTTTCCAGATGTTAGTGTCCCTGATCAATGTGTCTTCCAGATGTTAGTGTCCCTGATCAGTGTGTTTTCCAGATGTTAGTGTCCCTGATCAGTGTGTTTTCCAGATGTTAGTGTCCCTGATCAATGTGTTTCCCAGATCTTAGTGTCCCTGATCAGTGTGTGTTCCAGATGTTAGTGTCCCCGATCAGTGTGTGTTCCAGATGTTAGCGTCCCTGATCAATGTGTTTTCCAGATGTTAGTGTCCCTGATCAGTGTGTTTTCCAGATGTTAGTGTCCCTGATCAGTGTGTGTTCCAGATGTTAGCGTCCCCGATCAATTTGTTTTCCAGATGTTAGTGTCCCTGATCAGTGTGTTTTCCAGATGTTAGCGTCCCTGATCAGTGTGTTTTCCAGATGTTAGTGTCCCTGATCAGTGTGTGTTCCAGATGTTAGTGTCCCTGAACAGTGTGTTTTCCAGATGTTAGTGTCCCCGATCAGTGTATTTTCCAGATGTTAGTGTCCCCGATCAGTTTGTGTTCCAGATGTTAGCGTCCCTGATCAGTGTGTTTTCCAGATGTTAGTGTCCCTGATCAGTGTGTGTTCCAGATGTTAGTGTCACTGCCCAGTGTGTGTTCCAGATGTTAGTGTCCCTGAACAATGTGTTTTCCAGATGTTAGTGTCCCTGATCAGTGTGTTTTCCAGATGTTAGTGTCCCTGATCAATGTGTTTTCCAGATGTTAGTGTCCCTGATCAGTGTGTGTTCCAGATGTTAGTGTCCCTGATCAGTGTGTTTTCCAGATGTTAGTGTCCCTGATCAATGTGTTTTCCAGATGTTAGTGTCCCTGATCAGTGTGTTTTCCAGATGTTAGTGTCCCTGATCAGTGTGTTTTCCAGATGTTAGTGTCCCTGATCAGTGTGTTTTCCAGATGTTAGTGTCCCTGATCAATGTGTTTTCCAGATGTTAGTGTCCCTGATCAGTGTGTTTTCCAGATGTTAGTGTCCCTGATCAGTGTGTTTTCCAGATGTTAGTGTCCCTGATCAGTATGTTTTCCAGATGTTAGTGTCCCCGACAAGTGTGTTTTCCAGATGTTAGAGTCCCTGATCAGTGTGTTTTCCAGATGTTAGTGTCCCCGATCAGTGTGTTTTCCAGATGTTAGTGTCCCTGATCAGTGTGTGTTCCAGATGTTAGTGTCCCTGATCAATGTGTTTCCCAGATGTTAGTGTCCCTGCTCAGTGTGTGTTCCAGATGCTAGTGTCCCTGATCAGTGTGTTTTCCAGATGTTAGTGTCCCTGATCAATGTGTTTCCCAGATGTTAGTGTCCTTGCTCAGTGTGTTTTCCAGATGTTAGTGTCCCTGATCAGTGTGTTTTCCAGATGTTAGTGTCCCGATTAGTGTGTTTTCCAGATGTTAGTGTCCCTGATCAGTGTGTTTTCCAGATGTTAGTGTCCCTGATCAATGTGTTTTCCAGATGTTAGTGTCCCTGATCAGTGTGTTTTCCAGATGTTAGTGTCCCTGATCAATGTGTTTCCCAGATGTTAGTGTCCCTGATCAGTGTGTGTTCCAGATGTTAGTGTCCCCGATCAGTGTGTGTTCCAGATGTTAGCGTCCCTGATCAATGTGTTTTCCAGATGTTAGTGTCCCTGATCAGTGTGTTTTCCAGATGTTAGTGTCCCTGATCAGTGTGTGTTCCAGATGTTAGCGTCCCCGATCAGTTTGTTTTCCAGATGTTAGTGTCCCTGATCAGTGTGTTTTCCAGATGTTAGCGTCCCTGATCAGTGTGTTTTCCAGATGTTAGTGTCCCCAATCAGTGTGTGTTCCAGATGTTAGTGTCCCTGATCAGTGTGTGTTCCAGATGTTAGTGTCCCTGATCAGTGTGTTTTCCAGATCTTAGTGTCCCCGATCAGTGTGTGTTCCAGATGTTAGTGTCCCTGATCAATGTGTTTCCCAGATGTTAGTGTCCCTGATCAGTGTGTTTTCCAGATGTTAGTGTCCCTGATCAGTGTGTGTTCCAGATGTTAGCGTCCCTGATCAATGTGTTTTCCAGATGTTAGTGTCCCTGATCAGTGTGTTTTCCAGATCTTAGTGTCCCCGATCAGTGTGTGTTCCAGATGTTAGTGTCCCTGATCAGTGTGTTTTCCAGATGTTAGTGACCCTGATCAATGTGTTTTCCAGATGTTAGTGTCCCTGATCAGTGTGTTTTCCAGATGTTAGTGTCCCTGATCAGTGTGTTTTCAGATGTTAGTGTCCCTGATCAATGTGTTTCCCAGATGTTAGTGTCCCTGCTCAGTGTGTGTTCCAGATGTTAGTGTCCCTGATCAGTGTGTTTTCCAGATGTTAGTGTCCCTGATCAATGTGTTTCCCAGATGTTAGTGTCCCTGCTCAGTGTGTTTTCCAGATGTTAGTGTCCCTGATCAGTGTGTTTTCCAGATGTTAGTGTCCCTGATCAGTGTGTGTTCCAGATGTTAGTGTCCCTGATCAGTGTGTTTTCCAGATGTTAGTGTCCCCGATCAGTGTGTTTTCCAGATGTTAGTGTCCCTGATCAGTGTGTGTTCCAGATGTTAGCGTCCCTGATCAGTGTGTTTTCCAGATGTTAGTGTCCCCAATCAGTGTGTGTTCCAGATGTTAGTGTCCCCGATCAGTGTGTGTTCCAGATGTTAGCGTCCCTGATCAGTGTGTTTTCCAGATGTTAGTGTCCCCAATCAGTGTGTTTTCCAGATGTTAGTGTCCCCGATCAGTGTGTTTTCCAGATGTTTGTGTCCCTGATCAGTGTGTTTTCCAGATGTTAGTGTCCCTGATCAATGTTTTTCCAGATCTTAGCGTCCCTGATCAGTGTGTTTTCCAGATGTTAGTGTCCCCGATCAGTGTGTGTTCCAGATGTTAGTGTCCCTGATCAGTGTGTGTTCCAGATGTTAGTGTCCCTGATCAGTGTGTTTTCCAGATGTTAGTGTCCCCAATCAGTGTGTGTTCCAGATGTTAGTGTCCCCGATCAGTGTGTGTTCCAGATGTTAGTGTCCCTGATCAGTGTGTTTTCCAGATCTTAGTGTCCCCGATCAGTGTGTTTTCCAGATATTTGTGTCCCTGATCAGTGTGTGTTCCAGATGTTAGTGTCCCCGATCAGTGTGTTTTCCAGATGTTTGTGTCCCTGATCAGTGTGTTTTCCAGATGTTAGTGTCCCTGATCAATGTTTTTTCCAGATGTTAGCGTCCCTGATCAGTGTGTTTTCCAGATGTTAGTGTCCCTGATCAGTGTGTGTTCCAGATGTTAGTGTCCCTGATCAGTGTGTTTTCCAGATGTTAGTGTCCCTGATCAGTGTGTGTTCCAGATGTTAGCGTCCCTGATCAGTGTGTTTTCCAGATGTTAGTGTCCCCAATCAGTGTGTGTTCCAGATGTTAGTGTCCCCGATCAGTGTGTGTTCCAGATGTTAGTGTCCCTGATCAGTGTGTTTTCCAGATCTTAGTGTCCCCGATCAGTGTGTTTTCCAGATGTTTGTGTCCCTGATCAGTGTGTTTTCCAGATGTTAGTGTCCCTGATCAGTGTGTTTTCCAGATGTTAGTGTCCCTGATCAATGTTTTTTCCAGATGTTAGTGTCCCTGATCAGTGTGTGTTCCAGATGTTAGTGTCCCTGATCAGTTTGTTTTCCAGATGCTAGCGTCCCTAATCAGTGTGTTTTCCAGATGTTAGTGTCCCTGATCAGTGTATTTTCCAGATGTTAGTGTCCCTGATCAGTGTGTTTTCCAGATGTTAGTGTCCCTGATCAGTGTGTGTTCCAGATGTTAGTGTCCCTGATCAGTATGTTTCCAGATGTTAGCGTCCCTGATCAGTATGTTTCCAGATGTTAGTGTCCCTGATCAGTATGTTTTCCAGATGTTAGTGTCCCTGATCAATGTGTTTTCCAGATGTTAGCATCCCTGATCAGTGTGTTTCCAGATGTTAGTGTCCTGATCAATGTGTTTTCCAGATTTTAGTTTCCCTGATCAGTTTGTTTTCCAGATGTTAGTGACCCTGATCAGTGTGTGTTCCAGATGTTAGTGTCCCTGATCAGTGTGTTTTCCAGATGTTAGCGTCCCTGATCAGTGTGTTTTCCAGATGTTAGTGTCCCTGATCAGTGTGTTTTCCAGATGTTAGTGTCCCTGATCAATGTGTTTTCCAGATGTTAGTGTCCCTGATCAATGTGTTTTCCAGATGTTAGCGTCCCTGATCAGTGTGTTTTCCAGATGTTCCCTGATCAAGAAGCCCATATGACAGTAGAAGGATAAATACCAAGTCATTGCAGCTGCAGCGTTTTAAAGTATGTGTTGGCAAAAGATCCACGTTGTTCCTGCAGTCTATGACTCTGAACCTCATCTGTCCATTTAAACATCTGTAATGATATGCGTGTGTATCCTGACAGCCAGACAGCTCCACCAGCAGCACTTTGATGCAGTTCCATCTCATGTTGTTGTGTTTCTGCTTCAGAACGGAGCATCTATAATTCTAAATGTTTACCTACTAATAAGCATTAAGGTACCATTTACCGCTCCACATCCCTCTCACAGCGTATGGATTAGTTTTTTCCCTGAAGCACAGCCCTACATAGACACCAGAAGGGCTCCTGCAGTAAAGATAGCAGCACAGCTGCTGCACAAGCTCCTAAACGCTGCAATCTGTCAAAGGAACAGAAAAGGCCTTTGAAGAATAAGAGTGTATGTTTTTCAGTTTGATGCAGTGACTCCAGGCTCACACTGGCCTGTTCTCTTTTCCAGTGCTGGGGAAGAACACGCCACACCAGTTTGCAAATAAGGAAATATGCAATATACAAGTGCAAGTAAAATTGCTACATTCCTCATTTTCTTCTTCATTTGAGCTCAACTCAATCGTTTCATTTCGTTTGGCCTGTATAGTTTTGTTCTGAGGAAAACTCTTTCAGCTTCAAACAAGTGTCAGAGCTGCAGAATGATGTGAAAAATGCAGAAAAATCTAAATGAAAAAACATTTTGTTTTTTTTCTCCAACGTGAGTCCCGTTCCTGTTTCCATGACGTGTTTGTTGCAGCTTCTATGTCGCGCGACAGAAGGACCGACATCCAGCCTGCAATGAGCATCAGTCAAGACTGACATGGTGTTAATAAATATATCCTCATCAGCAATCACAGTGTTGTGGAAGTAGGATGTAAACTATGCAAAGCTCAGTTTTGTGTTTTTTGTTTTGTGGAAATAAATGGTGATAATATTTAATTATTTGCATTATTTAATTATCATGAATGCAATGACAATAATTTGACAGTATTGCTGAAAGTTTCACACTTGGCAAACTAAACAGAATGGATGGAACCTGCTCATATAAAACTCACCTGGTTCATCTAAATTTGGTCCAAAAGACCAAAGTGGTGACAAAAAATATAGACTTTAACACGTCACAACAGAAGTTGGTCGCAGCATTTACTGAGGTTTTCACACACAATCATCTGTAAGGTTTACAGAGAAGGTCTGAAGAAGAGAAAACATCCAGCTGTTGATGTCAGAGGTCAGAGGAGAATGGACAGATTGGTTGGAGATGAAAACAGGAAGTCCAGTAAGTACTGATTCCCACCAAGATCTGCAGAACATCATCTCTGAGCACATCCAAACTGGAAGCAGATGGTCTCCAGCAGCAGAAGACCACACCGGGTTCCCTCCTGTCAGTAAGAACAGGAAACTGAGGCTACAATTCACACAGACTCACCAGAACTGGACAATTGAAGATGGAGAAACGTTGCTGGTCTGATGAGTCTCCAGTTCAGCTCCACATTCACATGGTAGGATCAGAATCTGCTGGAAACATCATGACAACATGGATCCATCCTGCCGTCAGGATCAACGCCTTCAGGCTGCTGCTGGTGGAATGGTGGGGGGAGGTTTTCTTCATCATGATGAGGTGGAACGGGAGATTCTCATGGTGATGAGGTGGAATGGGAGATTCTCATCATGATGAGGTGGAACGGGAGATTCTCATGGTGATGAGGTGGAATGGGAGATTCTCATCATGATGAGGTGGAACGGGAGATTCTCATGGTGATGAGGTGGAACGGGAGATTCTCATGGTGATGAGGTGGAACGGGAGATTCTCATGGTGATGAGGTGGAACGGGAGATTCTCATCATGATGAGGTGGAACGGGAGATTCTCATGGTGATGAGGTGGAACGGGAGATTCTCATGGTGATGAGGTGGAACGGGAGATTCTCATCATGATGTGGTGGAACGGGAGATTCTCATGGTGATGAGGTGGAACGGGAGATTCTCATCATGATGTGGTGGAACGGGAGATTCTCATCATGATGTGGTGGAACGGGAGATTCTCATGGTGATGAGGTGGAACGGGAGATTCTCATGGTGATGAGGTGGAACGGGAGATTCTCACCATGATGTGGTGGAACGGGAGATTCTCATGGTGATGAGGTGGAACGGGAGATTCTCATGGTGATGTGGTGGAACGGGAGATTCTCATGGTGATGTGGTGGAACGGGAGATTCTCATGGTGATGTGGTGGAACGGGAGATTCTCATGGTGATGAGGTGGAACGGGAGATTCTCATGGTGATGACGTGGAACGGGAGATTCTCATCATGATGAAGTGGAACGGGAGATTCTCATGGTGATGAGGTGGAACGGGAGATTCTCATGGTGATGAGGTGGAACGGGAGATTCTCATGGTGATGACGTGGAACGGGAGATTCTCATCATGATGAAGTGGAACGGGAGATTCTCATGGTGATGAGGTGGAACGGGAGATTCTCATCATGATGAGGTGGAACAGGAGATTCTCATCATGATGAGGTGGAATGGGAGATTCTCATGGTGATGTGCTGGAACGGGAGATTCTCATCATGATGTGGTGGAACGGGAGATTCTCATGGTGATGAGGTGGAACGGGAGATTCTCATGGTGATGTGGTGGAACGGGAGATTCTCATGGTGATGTGGTGGAACGGGAGATTCTCATGGTGATGTGGTGGAACGGGAGATTCTCATGGTGATGAGGTGGAACGGGAGATTCTCATGGTGATGACGTGGAACGGGAGATTCTCATCATGATGAAGTGGAACGGGAGATTCTCATGGTGATGAGGTGGAACGGGAGATTCTCATGGTGATGAGGTGGAACGGGAGATTCTCATGGTGATGACGTGGAACGGGAGATTCTCATCATGATGAAGTGGAACGGGAGATTCTCATGGTGATGAGGTGGAACGGGAGATTCTCATCATGATGAGGTGGAACAGGAGATTCTCATCATGATGAGGTGGAATGGGAGATTCTCATGGTGATGTGCTGGAACGGGAGATTCTCATCATGATGTGGTGGAACGGGAGATTCTCATCATGATGAGGTGGAACGGGAGATTCTCATGGTGATGTGCTGGAACGGGAGATTCTCATGGTGATGAGGTGGAACGTGAGATTCTCATGGTGATGTGCTGGAACGGGAGATTCTCATGGTGATGAGGTGGAACGGGAGATTCTCATCATGATGAGGTGGAACGGGAGATTCTCATGGTGATGAGGTGGAACGGGAGGTTCTCATCATGATGAGGTGGAACGGGAGATTCTCATCATGATGAGGTGGAACGGGAGATTCTCATGGTTGATGAGGTGGAACGGGAGATTCTCATCATGATGAGGTGGAACGGGAGATTCTCATCATGATGAGGTGGAACGGGAGATTCTCATCATGATGAGGTGGAACGGGAGATTCTCATGGTGATGTGCTGGAACGGGAGATTCTCATCGTGATGAGGTGGAACGGGAGATTCTCATCATGATGAGGTGGAACGGGAGATTCTCATGGTGATGAGGTGGAACGGGAGATTCTCATCATGATGAGGTGGAACGGGAGATTCTTATCATGATGAGGTGGAACGGGAGATTCTCATGGTGATGAGGTGGAACGGGAGATTCTCATCATGATGAGGTGGAACGGGAGATTCTCATGGTGATGTGCTGGAACGGGAGATTCTCATCGTGATGAGGTGGAACGGGAGATTCTCATCATGATGAGGTGGAACGGGAGATTCTCATCATGATGTGGTGGAACGGGAGATTCTTATCATGATGAGGTGGAACGGGAGATTCTCATGGTGATGAGGTGGAACGGGAGATTCTCATCATGATGAGGTGGAACGGGAGATTCTCATGGTGATGTGCAGGAACGGGAGATTCTCATCGTGATGAGGTGGAACGGGAGATTCTCATCATGATGAGGTGGAACGGGAGATTCTCATCGTGATGAGGTGGAACGGGAGATTCTCATCATGATGAGGTGGAACGGGAGATTCTCATGGTGATGAGGTGGAACGGGAGATTCTCATGGTGATGAGGTGGAACGGGAGATTCTCATGGTGATGAGGTGGAACGGGAGATTCTCATCATGATGAGGTGGAACGGGAGATTCTCATCATGATGAGGTGGAACGGGAGATTCTCATCATGATGAGGTGGAACGGGAGGTTCTCATCATGATGAGGTGGAACGGGAGATTCTCATCATGATGAGGTGGAACGGGAGGTTCTCATCATGGTGTACAGCAACTGTGTGACACTTCATGTGAATACAGAGTAAAATCTCTGTGGAATGATCCCAACATTTTTGATTCTAACACATTTTTCTTGATGACAAAAGACAGAATTTTCTTTCAATTTCAACAATAAAATTCATTCTTTTTCTTCTTCTCTATGAAAGTAGATCAAAGTCCTCCAACAGGAAGACAGTAACTTTGTCCTTCACTGGAGATTTTCAGACAAAAGAAAAGAGAAATCTGATCTTTGGTGAAGACATTCTCATGTGTTTTTCTGGCCGATATCTTCTTCTATATGTGACAACAAACTTGTTTGGTGAAACCAGTCATTATTTGAGGTGTCTCTTCTTTCTCATCCTTCATTTCTGCATTTCCTTCATTCACCCTCTCGTAACCTCCACCCCGCATCACCAACAGCGAACATCCCATCCCCCTCGTTGGAACTGCATCACCTGGACCTGATTCATTTTTCATGTGGCCGGGGGGTGATTGTAACACCATACTGCAGTGGGGAGAAAGTGAGTGAGGGGGAATGAGAGAAAGTACTGGTACATCTCTTTGCATCGGGGGAATTAGGAAAGAGAGCGAGACAGATTTATCACTCCCGCCTGCATTTGCATCATAAAAGTCTTCCATTTAAACTGCAGGCTGGGGAACAGTACGAGACGCAGCTAAATGGAATACAGGACCATCTCTATGCTCAGTGAGATGGCTCGGCTTGAACCTGATCCATCTCTCCCTTCCTTCACTCCCCCTGCTTCATCTGAGCAGGTAATGACGTTACCGGTGGAGGTGTCCTCTGTCTGGCTGAAGCTGTTAGCATCATCCCTCCACCCCCACTGCCGTATTCACATGGGACTGAGCTGAATTTATTTACCTCATAAGTCACAGTCGTCTTAACAAACAAAAGTTATACTCACGTGTTTTAAAAGAATATGTAGCTGTAATCCTCACTGAGTTACTCAGATACACACTGAGAGGACTCAAGGTCAGCGACAACCACCTCGTCCTACAGCTAAACAGGACAAAGGAGATGACTGGGGATTCCAGAAGGAACAGGAACACTGTTCCCACCCGGGAGGAAGAGGTGGAGCTGGTGGAGGACTGAAGAAACATGGAGGTTCACTCAGACAGAAAAACAAACCATTTAAAGAGGCTGAGGGTCTTCTTGCTTTGCAACAAGATGTAACACAGTCTGAGGATGTGTTGGAAACAACATGGCATGGTGTTTTCTATCAGGCCAGATCTTCTGGCATCTCTTCGACCCGTCCTGTACGAGCATTAGAACATTTCCTCCTGAAAACAGCGGTTTGCTTCATGTCCTTGCAGCCAGAGGGCTTCCAGCTGTTGAGTCGGCTGTTAGCTGTGGCTTCGATGTCCAGCTCACACTTTTCATTCTGCTGTAGTTACAACATAAAACTGGCTGAGAAGTGTCCTGATCCATCCTCCCCCACTGCTGCAGTGTTATCAGAGGACCAGTGAGAGTTTCTCCTGGATGTTGACTGAATAAAGCTGCATGTAGTGGCCAGTCTCACACATGCCACGCACCAGTTCAGCCCATCACAGGGGAGGCTCTGGGTTTGTGGGCGGTTTAGCACCTCGAAAGAGATTCACTCCTTTACTGAATAAAATGGATCAGAAGAAAATATAAAAAGAGAATGAAATTATATATGATTTTAAATGTTTGTTCATATTTTAGGTTGTTTTATTTGGCAGATTTGTACAACAGAAACAACAGCTGAGATCACAGATTTAAGACAGTTGAGCACAGAAAGAGAGAAACTCCTGATGTTTCAGTGTCTAACCAGCAGGAGTGAGAAACACTGGGAGAAGCTCAAACCAGTTTAAACTGTTTCTGCTGGGTCAGAAAACCAGACATTTGTCTGCCAGAACAAGAAATATATTTGACAAACATTTGCTTTAACAGGATTTAATGTGGTTTCATGTCTCAGTAAACAAGCGGCTTTGCTTCTCCTGACAGGGGGAGGTGGTGGATGTCCAGTATGGAGGTGTGGATGAACTGAGGAGAGTCAAAGACACCATGAACCTCACCAACCGGATAGCTGTGGTCAAGCTTGGCCGAGCTCCTCTCTTATACAAGGTGAGAACAACTCAAAAGCAGATGCTGCTGATGGGGGGGGGGGGGGGGGGGGGGGGGGGGGTAACAGGATAAATCACCAAGACCAAGAAATAAAATCATCTGATCTTTGGCTTCTTTTTTCTGAATATTTTCGGCTCGTATCCACATAACGTTCAAAAATGCAGCTTGGTAAAAAAAAATTTGTGTGATCTAAATTCATGTGATTCATCACTATTTTGTATTTATATTAAATGAACTTACCTCCCTCCTGCAAAGCGCCTCGGGCCTCTTCAGACACGTTATGTCTGGTGAGGCCTGAGCTTTGATTGATTAGGCCCATTTCTCCTTGGATGTACGCCGCACTCTAATCAAAGCTGTTTTCCCATCAATTAGATGATGACAGGTAAAATATGAATTCCAATCCAGTTAATTAAAACATAAACATCTACTTAGATCTTAATTACACTGAAATTTATCTTCACGTTCCAGTCAAGAGTAATTTAATTATGCAAACCTCCACACAAACTCCAAGAGGACGTCGACACTATTCAGAAATGCAAATTTCTTCTCATGGATAATTAGGTGTTAGGCCCCAAAATGAAATACTTATTTAGAGTTAGTAAAAATTAATTAGATCATGTTAAACCTTTTAATAAACCTCTGAATTAATTAAGGTTTTCAGACAAACATCAGTCCAAAACTCCAGAAAGTTAAACGTGAGTCTGAGCCGGAAGTCGGGAATGAAAGGCATCATTCAGCAGGTTGTTTATCTCTCATAATGCAACGCGCCCAACCTGACCCAGCCGTGGAGTTCCCACTGGCGCCATTACCACAGTTCAGGGGACTTTTCCTACAACAAACTGTCAGTCACTTCATTTGTACCTCGAGCTTCATGTACAGGACAATTCAAATGTCTTCACTAAACATTAAAGATATTACAGAAAAAACTAAGCTTAAAAAGAAATAAAGCAACTGAGTAAAAAGCTGAAAGTAAAATAAATAAAATGCATGAAATAAAAGTTTAGTCTCAGGAATTACATTTTGATGAAAGGTAAAAAAAAACACATTTTTTAGCAGCTGAGAGTTTCAGCAGACCTCTGGGTTTCTGGGAGTTTGTTCCACATGTGAGGAGCAGAAAAACCAGTCAACCAGTCAACATTTAGAACTGAACTTTACTGACTTTACAGAAAAAGCATAAAAGCTGCATGTTAGGTCATAACTCTGGGAACAGAAAGTAGATTTTACCCTGATGACCTGGGTGAACTGGTTTCTTCCCAACCAACCAGAAGATCTTGCGAGGAATCAGGTCTGAAACTTTCTGATGATGAACTTAAATCTTTCCTCTTTGGATCCAAAACCTTTTTTTTTTTTTTTTCTCCAGTTTTTTCTTCATTTAACTGAAGAAAGCTGTGGAACATCCCGTCTTTAATGTGATCGATGCATTTGATCAGAATTTGGATCAGACCACAGTCTCCTGGTGAGGTGCTAATGTACATTTATGAATCATATTTAGTTGTTTTTCACCATCTGAGTGGGATCATGCAGCCAAACAGCAGGAGCCCCAAAATGGGGCCTGGGGGAACTCCAGGTTATTTTAGTTTGCTCAGATTTATAGTTACCTGTAGACACAAACTAGTCCCCGTCTTTAAATAACTCCAACCACTTCATACCACTGGGACTAATGCTGACCTGCGATCCAGTTGCCTGAACTGTAAGGATTCCTGTCAGCTAGTGGTAAACCGCTTGCGAATGTACGGTGGCCATCAGTGGACAAACTTCTCCCCAACTCAAAGTTAGTGTTATGTGTGAGTGGATCCAGCCATGACTGCCGTCCAGGTAACGACGTCATCGTCGTGTTCGTGTGGGTCGTTTTTGTTGCTTCGCTTTGTAGATCGTTTACCTGGTGTGTGTGTGTGTGTGTGTGTGTGTGTGAACAGTCTAACTCTTGGCAGTGTGTCGCTGCCATCATGGTGGTGGATCACGTTGCATTTCTGGCATTAAAAGGGAACTTTACGAAGTGAAGCCAAATGAGAAATACTTGGTTGGAAGAGTTGCTGGAAGTAGAACTGGAGTTGGATGCTGATGGAAAGATTGTTTCTTTTTATCTTTTTTTTTTTTAATTCTTCAGCTTTTTTCATTTCCCATTGAATGTTTCAGCAGTTTGAACATGCAGGGACTGCAAAGTGACGGGCTAATGAGACACGGCAGGGCTGTAATTAAACTGAGGAATGGAAATGTTTAGAGTGGCCACGTTACTCCATATGCAGACTTCTAAAAACCCTTTCCATCAGACTGAAACCAGTTAGACTGGAGATTCCTCCAGTAAGAACCTGCTGACCCATTTCTTCTTCTTTACCTACAATTTCTGATAGATTTCATCATGCGCTCTTTCTGCCGCCGTCACATGTCAGCAGCGAGGAAATATGATCTCCCTTCACATGAAAGTGGGGACAAATGATCGATGAGCCTGTAGCGTGCACTAATGAGTGTGTGACGGTGACTGAGGGTCCACTGTTCCACAAGCTGCCAGAGTCATGCATGACACACACGGTGTTAATGTTTACAACCACACTTACACTCATTTGACTTCATTCGTTTAATAACCAGAGTCCAGACATATGGATGTTATTCCACATGTGTTTATTTCTCTTCATCAGGTTTTATCTGTCCGTCGAGCGCCTGTTGGCACGCAGACAACGCCGGTACAGTCAGACACTCCCGACTTCGAGCCACAAGTCTTTGTTTCTTTTTGTTCTGTGGTTTTTAGGCAGAATTGAGCTGAATTCCTGAAATATGTGTTTATAGTTCATCTCTTCTCAATGTGTGTGTTCTGCCACCGTGTTCCTGGAATCATTTATGTTTCCGTTGGTGAACAGCTTCAGCTTCACATGCTTGGAAATATCTGCATGTGAGTGGGTGATTTTGTGTGTTTCTTTTTGTGTAAGAGCAGTTGTGTGTTGATGTATGTGCCGTGTACCCGTTTTCCTGTGAAGGACGGAGATGTGATGAGAGTAAAATGACCATGGCTGGTGTCACATATTCAATAAAATAGTCATCTACACTCATAAAAAAACAAGGACACTACATCTCCCATCGACATTAATGAGCTGCTGCTGTGACAACTGCAGCACACACCGCTTCACACACACTCACACACACAAAGATTTTCAGTTTTTATCAATGGCGCTGACTAAATAAACTACACTAAATTAAATACAACTATATTATTATAGCACCCCCCCCCCCCCCCCCCCCCCCCCCCCCCCCCCCCCCACACACACACACACACACACACACATCAGTTCTCCACACACAGTCCGGTTTGTTTGTTGTTTGGAAATGAAAATGTTGGGATAAGTTTAGTTTTGGCATGACGATGATTGTGTTTGTTTCTGCATGTGTGTGTCCAGCTTTCGTTGCTCTCTCAGTTGGGTTTTGGAGGCGTTCTTCTCTACATCGACCCCTGTGACGTCCCCCTCAGCCATCACACGAGGCGTCAAGCCTTTAGAGTTACTCTGAATCCTGGAGGAAATCCTGCCGCTGGTGAGTCATAAACTATATCATTTATAGCAAATACATTGAAAACTTCATAAATTAACAGTGAAAAATAGATGGATCATTTATTGCTCCCAAAGGAAATATAGAGACTCTGCAGCATTTTTACTTTTAAAAAATCAGATAAACACATGATGAGAAAACTGGCAAAAGTAAATATGTACAACTTTGTCAACAAAATAATCAAACCGTCTGAAGAACAAGATTTGAAAATTCTGTGATGTATTGCAGGAAACAGTCCAGCAAACAAAACTTTTATTTTCACCAGATTTTGTTTCATTTTTGGGTTTTTTATTTCACTACACTTGATTTCCAAACTCCTTCTGTTTAGATCCATTAAAACGCATCAGAATCTGAATGCTGATGAGACAAAGTCTTTTGAATTATTAATTTTATTTCCAACTACAAGCAAGAAAAAGGAGAGAAAATTTGAGAAAAATAATATTTTAAAGTAAAGTGGTGTTTTGTAATCAGTATGTGTACAAATGCAGTGTGTATAAATTACAGACAGAGCTGCATACAGATCTATTACACCTAAAATTACACAAAAACCATCGCAAGAAAAAACGCTAATGGAAACACCTACATTTCACAAAAAGTCTCAAATATCACTTAAAAGTCTTTATGCTCTCATGAGGTGGTTTTTCAGATGTTTCAATATAGAAACATATTGCAAACGTGTAACAGAAACACTTTATTCGTATTTACGTGTCCCCGGACGCAACATGGGGGTCATGACCAGTTTATTTCCAGTAAAGATGGCGTGGTGCGGAACAGACAACAATGAACTTCAGAGTTTTAGAAAAGCTTTGAAAAGCCGTAGCAAATAGAAAACCACAAAATAACACTACGCGCCTACTTTGCATAAATCACGATTTTTGTAAAATCTCATTGCTCACGTGAGATTACACGAGACTTGAGGCTAATGTGCTAAAAACTGTTCAATGGAAACGCCTGCAAATCACAACTGTCGTTTGTCGAAACTTACAAATAACACTTCTGGAAACGCAGCTATTGATCACATCATGGTCATGTGATGAGGACTCCACCAAACTGGCATGGAAAATAAACCAGTGAAACTATCATGCTGGACTACTCAAGTTTCCAGTCTCCTGTACAACGGCATCCAACTGTTACCCAGGAATCTACACGGGCTCGGTGTGCAGAACGGGGCGGGACAACTTTAAAACTGAAAAGGAAAATGGAAGACCACAGAGATCAAAGACAGAACGCTGCAGGAACATGCTTTGCTTTAGGTTCAGGCAGAGCTCGTCTCTCTTTAGTTCTGATTGTCAGTTATGTTCTCAGAAGTCCATGCTACACAGTGATTCCCAGTCCTGCTCCACAAGGCCCACTATCCTGCAGGCTTTAGACGTTTCCCTGCAGCAGCAGCATGATTCAGATAAAATGGATCTCTTCCAAGCTTGGCACAAATCCTTCATATGAATGATTCTGCAGGGTCAGGGGTCTCTGTCATGCAGGGCAGAATGCATGTTTAACTCACACACACCTCTGAAATCATGCATATACTACTATAATCACATAAAACCAACAGTCACATACACACATGAGCAGCTTCTTACATATAAACTAGAGAATATACACGCATACACACCACTAAATCCCTCCCACACACACATATACACAACACCCCGTACCCCATCAGACTGTGATAACAGTAATGCTGCATGAGAGATTAGACGTGTGCATACGTGACCTTATACTGGTTTGACTGAAAACTTCCATACTTAAAAAACAATCAGATTGGGAACTGATGAGTCATTCTACAAGCTCAATTTACCAAAAAAAATGTAAAAAAAAAAAGAAAGGGAAAAAAGTTATGTGGAGTCATGGAGTGGCAGCTAAATACTGATGTTTATCACCACGCTGGCTGTTGGCTCGCTGCGCTGGAATGAAATCACTCTGAATGAAAGTATTCTCCTCTCAGTTTACATTAACAGTCGTTTCAAATTGAAGTTTACATGAGAAACGTTTTTTCACCTTCACTTGATTCCTTAATTTAATTCCTTAAACTTAATTAATGAATGGATGGATGGATGGATGGAAGGATGTGTGGATGGATGGATGGATGGAAGGATGTGTGGCTGGATGGATGGATGGATGGAAGGATGGATGGATGGATGGATGGATGGATGGATGTATGGATGGATGGATGGAAGGATGTGTGGATGGATGGATGGATGGATGGATGGATGGATAGAAGGATGTGTGGATGGATGGATGGATGGATGGATGGATGGATGGATGGAAGGATGGATGTGTGGATGGATGGAAAGGTGTGGATGGAAGGATGGATGGATGGATGGATGGATGTGTGGATGGATGGATGGATGGATGGATGGATGGATGGATGGATGGATGGAAGGATGGATGGATGGATGGAAGGATGGATGTGTGGATGGATGGAAGGGTGTGTGGATGGATGGATGGATGGAAGGATGTGTGGATGGAAGGATAGAATGATGGATGGATGGATGTGTGGATGGATGGATGGATGGAAGGATGTGTGGATGGAAGGATGGATGGATGGATGGATGGATGTGTGGATGGATGGATGGATGGAAGGATGTGTGGATGGAAGGATGGATGGATGGATGGATGGATGGATGGATGTGTGGATGGATGGATGGATGGAAGGATGGCACTTCCTGCCTCTTTTCTTTTCAGTCTTTTGCTGTGTGAAGCTGCAGATTGATACGAGCAGACGGCTTCACTGTTTCCTGCAGCTGAGGATGAGGAGGGGTTACTGTTACTGGTGTAAAATATTAGATGTGGTTTAATTAATGTAACATCCACATAAACACAGATGAATATTAATTCCTGGGTATTTTGTACATTCATCAAAAGCATATTGAGATGTTTGTTTTTCTTATTCATTTGGAAGAACAGTGTATTTAAGAAGCAGTTCTACTGGTCCCAGTTCTGTCTACTGGTCCCCGTTCTGTCTACTGGTCCCAGTTCTGTCTACTGGTCCCCGTTCTGTCTACTGGTCCCAGTTCTGTCTACTGGTCCCCGTTCTGTCTACTGGTCCCAGTTCTGTCTACTGGTCCCCGTTCTGTCTACTGGTCCCAGTTCTGTCTACTGGTCCCAGTTTTGTCTTGAATCCTGTCCAGACATGAATCTTACTCACATTTTCTACCTTGGCCTCAGTCAGAGGACGATGCTTTTCTACTGTATTTAAATCCCCCTCCCGTGACAGACGGCCTCTCTGACCCCCAGTCTTGTCCCCACTTCCTGTTTTTATGCCTGGTCTGGTCAACAGGGACGTGTCATTACCGCTCAAGTATCTTTAGTCCTTGTAAGAGTCCCTGTACCACAGTGGCGAGACCCAGCAGAACCCAGCAGATGTCTGGACTGCTGTGTGAGCATGTGTAGAGTGTGTGTCTGAACGTGTGTGTTGGAGAGAGACAGATGCTTGCTGTCTGGTCTCTTACCAAGTGCAATGCTCTCAGGTCTGCAGTGCTAATAGAGCTCACAAGAACAGAGGATATGAAAGGACACCTCATTACTCACAACGGCCAGATTTTAGTCATTTCCCAAAGACCGTCCAGACAGAATGCCTGTTTTTCTTCTTCTTTTACTGGAAAAGTTCAGCAGAAGAAGAATTAACCTACCTGTGTGTTTGGTGCATGAAATATTCTCATTACACAAATCCTGGAGAATTTACATGTTACTGTTGCAGGATGGTAAATAATCTATCAGAGTCCAGTTCTTCATCCTGATTGACCCAACGCCATTTCTAGCTCGAGAGCTACAACGCTAATGTTTGGGTCCCCAAGTTAGCTGGACTATGACATCGCCATCGTAGTCCAGCTTACGTGTGTGTCTAACCCCCCCGATGATCAACCAATGCCCCATTACCTCCACACCTCACAAGCTGAACAGGCTATGCTCCGAACAATACCTTCACTTATTACATAACTAGTGTTTATTAACAAAACAGCTTATAAAATACACAGTATTTTATAAGTACAAAGAAGCTTATAGAATGCACAGTAAACTTAATAAATTGATCAAAATTTATCCTAAATTCATGTTAAGAGCCAGTCTAGGTCAAAGCGAAATGTTATTTTTTTTCTGTTTCATCAAACAAACACACTTTAGCTAAACAGCATTTATCTGAGGCTAGCGGAGGAAGCTAACAAGACAAATATGCATTAAATCTGTCCTGTTTGCTGTCTTTCTGCTTTTTTCTCTCAGTTTAATTCCAGAGTGTTCCTCGGAAAACCACGTCAGGAACAGGAGTGATGCTACCTGTCAGTCATTCTGGTCAGAAGATCACTCACTGTGACAGTGTAGTCTCACAATCCCACTTTACCTGCAGCCATTGCTGTTTTTACAGCTGTTATTACACATTAATGTTTGAGCTTGTAAAAAAAAGACATGAATGTTAATTTACCCAGATGAGGATGGACATTGAGCTTCAGGGGACTCCGGCGGCTCGCGGGGTCCTTTGCATTTGCATAGTCCGCTTATATCTGTGCCGTGACCAGGATTCCTCTGCAGCGGTCATACTCTGCAGCTGCCTTCATTCAGGATTAACCTCCCAGCAGATGCTATCAGCAGTGGCGTTCCACCATCCCTGCTCTGTGTTTACGGCGCCTACCTCACCAACACTGCATGCATGTGATCCACCTGCTGGTCTAATTTGCCAACATCTGCCGCGCTGCTGATCAGGGCTGTCATTTTTTATTTTATATTCTACTCTAGGTGAGTCATGAATTATTGTTTTTCATTCTTACAACACATGGAATGTAATTTCACATCCTTTTTAACCTGATATATGGAGAAGACTGGTACATGTTCAGGCCATGATGTCAGGTTGTCGACATGCTCTGACGTCTACTGTGGATGATAAATCTGCCTCATGTGTCGCCTCTTTCTATTAATTCAGTTGCTAACCATCAGCTGCGATGGCCAAACATTACAACTGTTCTATCCCCTGTTCCAGAGTTGGCGACATTTTCCAGCCTTTTGTGATATCATTGGCCGTTTATCTGACCTGCAGAAGCCTGTAGTTTGTTCACCTGCTTCCATCAACCTACTGCTTTGTTGGTGACTTATCCTTCCATTTTGCTTTTAGATGTTTAGTTGTTGAAATCCTTTCAGGAGAAATTACATGTATTAGCTCTATTTTCATTAAACATAAGCTGCAACGTGAACCAAACATATCCTGGTGTTGAGCCTGTTGGGGCTGAGGAACGGTGCATGGCGTCAGGAAGAGCGTATGGCGTCAGGAAGAGCGCATGGCGTCAGGAAGAGCGCATGGCGTCAGGAATCAGGAAGAGCGCATGGCGTCAGGAACAGTGAATGGCGTCAGGAAGAGCGTATGGCGTCAGGAAGAGCGCATGCCGTCAGGAATCGGGAAGAGCGCATGGCGTCAGGAACAGCGCATGGCGTCAGGAACAGTGCATGGCGTCAGGAAGAGCGCATGCCGTCAGGAACAGTGCATGGCGTCAGGAACAGTGCATGGCGTCAGGAATCAGGAACAGTGCATGGCGTCAGGAACAGTGCATGGCTTCAGGAATCAGGAACGGTGCATGGCGTCAGGAACAGTGCATGGCGTCAGGAATCAGGAACAGTGCATGGCGTCAGGAACAGTGCATGGCGTCAGGAATCAGGAACGGTGCATGGCGTCAGGAAGAGCGCATGGCGTCAGGAACAGTGCATGGCGTCAGGAACAGTGCATGGCGTCAGGAACGGTGCATGGCGTCAGGAAGAGCGCATGGCGTCAGGAATCAGGAAGAGCGCATGGCGTCAGGAACAGTGCATGGCGTCAGGAAAAGCACATGGCGTCAGGAATCAGGAAGAGCGCATGGCGTCAGGAATCAGGAACAGCACATGGCGTCAGGAATCAGGAAGAGCGCATGGCGTCAGGAACAGTGCATGGCGTCAGGAACAGTGCATGGCATCAGGAACGGTGCATGGCGTCAGGAATCAGGAAGAGCGCATGGCGTCAGGAACAGTGCATGGCGTCAGGAACAGCGCATGGCGTCAGGAACAGTGCATGGCGTCAGGAACAGTGCATGGCGTCAGGAAGAGCGCATGGCGTCAGGAATCAGGAAAAGCGCATGGCGTCAGGAATCAGGAAAAGCGCATGGCGTCAGGAATCAGGAACGGTGCATGGCGTCAGGAATCAGGAAAAGCGCATGGCGTCAGGAATCAGGAAAAGCGCATGGCGTCAGGAATCAGGAACGGTGCATGGCGTCAGGAATCAGGAACAGCGCATGGCGTCAGGAATCAGGAACAGCGCATGGCGTCAGGAATCAGGAACAGTGCATGGCGTCAGGAAAAGCGCATGGCGTCAGGAATCAGGAAAAGCGCATGGCGTCAGGAATCAGGAACGGTGCATGGCGTCAGGAATCAGGAACAGCGCATGGCGTCAGGAATCAGGAACAGCGCATGGCGTCAGGAATCAGGAAAAGCGCTTGGCGTCAGGAATCAGGAAAAGCGCATGGCGTCAGGAATCAGGAACAGCGCATGGCGTCAGGAATCAGGAACAGTGCATGGCGTCAGGAACAGTGCATGACGTCAGGAACAGTGCATGGCGTCAGGAAGAGCGCATGGCGTCAGGAATCAGGAAAAGCGCATGGCGTCAGGAATCAGGAAAAGCGCATGGCGTCAGGAATCAGGAACGGTGCATGGCGTCAGGAATCAGGAACGGTGCATGGCGTCAGGAATCAGGAAAAGCGCATGGCGTCAGGAATCAGGAACAGTGCATGGCGTCAGGAACAGTGCATGGCGTCAGGAATCAGGAAAAGTGCATGGCATCAGGAATAAGGAACAGCGCATGGCGTCAGGAATCAGGAACAGTGCATGGCGTCAGGAACAGTGCATGACGTCAGGAACAGTGCATGGCGTCAGGAAGAGCGCATGGCGTCAGGAATCAGGAAAAGCGCATGGCGTCAGGAATCAGGAAAAGCACATGGCGTCAGGAATCAGGAACGGTGCATGGCGTCAGGAATCAGGAACAGCGCATGGCGTCAGGAATCAGGAAAAGCGCATGGCGTCAGGAATCAGGAACAGCGCATGGCGTCAGGAATCAGGAACAGCGCATGGCGTCAGGAATCAGGAAAAGCGCATGGCGTCAGGAATCAGGAACGGTGCATGGCGTCAGGAACAGTGCATGGCGTCAGGAATCAGGAACAGCGCATGGCGTCAGGAATCAGGAAAAGCGCATGGCGTCAGGAATCAGGAAAAGCGCATGGCGTCAGGAATCAGGAAAAGCGCATGGCGTCAGGAATCAGGAACGGTGCATGGCGTCAGGAACAGTGCATGGCGTCAGGAATCAGGAACAGTGCATGGCGTCAGGAATCAGGAAAAGCGCATGGCGTCAGGAATCAGGAAAAGCGCATGGCGTCAGGAATCAGGAACAGCGCATGGCGTCAGGAATCAGGAACGGTGCATGGCGTCAGGAACAGTGCATGGCGTCAGGAATCAGGAACAGCGCATGGCGTCAGGAATCAGGAAAAGCGCATGGCGTCAGGAATCAGGAAAAGCGCATGGCGTCAGGAATCAGGAAAAGCGCATGGCGTCAGGAATCAGGAACGGTGCATGGCGTCAGGAACAGTGCATGGCGTCAGGAATCAGGAACAGTGCATGGCGTCAGGAATCAGGAAAAGCGCATGGCGTCAGGAATCAGGAACAGCGCATGGCGTCAGGAATCAGGAACAGCGCATGGCGTCAGGAATCAGGAACAGCGCATGGCGTCAGGAATCAGGAAAAGCGCATGGCGTCAGGAATCAGGAAAAGCGCATGGCATCAGGAATCAGGAACAGCGCATGGCGTCAGGAATCAGGAAAAGCGCATGGCGTCAGGAATCAGGAACAGCGCATGGCGTCAGGAATCAGGAAAAGCGCATGGCGTCAGGAATCAGGAACAGCGCATGGCGTCAGGAATCAGGAACAGCGCATGGCGTCAGGAATCAGGAAAAGCGCATGGCGTCAGGAATCAGGAACAGCGCATGGCGTCAGGAATCAGGAAAAGCGCATGGCATCAGGAATCAGGAACAGCGCATGGCGTCAGGAATCAGGAACAGCGCATGGCGTCAGGAATCAGGAAAAGCGCATGGCGTCAGGAATCAGGAACAGCGCATGGCGTCAGGAATCAGGAACAGCGCATGGCGTCAGGAATCAGGAAAAGCGCATGGCGTCAGGAATCAGGAACAGCGCATGGCGTCAGGAATCAGGAAAAGCGCATGGCGTCAGGAATCAGGAACAGCGCATGGCGTCAGGAATCAGGAACAGCGCATGGCGTCAGGAATCAGGAAAAGCGCATGGCATCAGGAATCAGGAACTGTGCATGGCGTCAGGAATCAGGAAGAGCGCATGGCGTCAGGAACAGTGCATGGCGTCAGGAACAGTGCATGGCGTCAGGAACGGTGCATGGCGTCAGGAATCAGGAAGAGCGCATGGCGTCAGGAACAGTGCATGGCGTCAGGAACAGCGCATGGCGTCAGGAACAGTGCATGGCGTCAGGAACAGTGCATGGCGTCAGGAAGAGCGCATGGCGTCAGGAATCAGGAAAAGCGCATGGCGTCAGGAATCAGGAAAAGCGCATGGCGTCAGGAATCAGGAACGGTGCATGGCGTCAGGAATCAGGAAAAGCGCATGGCGTCAGGAATCAGGAACGGTGCATGGCGTCAGGAATCAGGAACAGCGCATGGCGTCAGGAATCAGGAACAGCGCATGGCGTCAGGAATCAGGAACAGTGCATGGCGTCAGGAAAAGCGCATGGCGTCAGGAATCAGGAAAAGCGCATGGCGTCAGGAATCAGGAACGGTGCATGGCGTCAGGAATCAGGAACAGCGCATGGCGTCAGGAATCAGGAACAGCGCATGGCGTCAGGAATCAGGAAAAGCGCTTGGCGTCAGGAATCAGGAAAAGCGCATGGCGTCAGGAATCAGGAACAGCGCATGGCGTCAGGAATCAGGAACAGTGCATGGCGTCAGGAACAGTGCATGACGTCAGGAACAGTGCATGGCGTCAGGAAGAGCGCATGGCGTCAGGAATCAGGAAAAGCGCATGGCGTCAGGAATCAGGAAAAGCGCATGGCGTCAGGAATCAGGAACGGTGCATGGCGTCAGGAATCAGGAACGGTGCATGGCGTCAGGAATCAGGAAAAGCGCATGGCGTCAGGAATCAGGAACAGTGCATGGCGTCAGGAACAGTGCATGGCGTCAGGAAGAGCGCATGGCGTCAGGAATCAGGAAAAGCGCATGGCGTCAGGAATCAGGAAAAGCGCATGGCGTCAGGAATAAGGAACAGCGCATGGCGTCAGGAATCAGGAACAGTGCATGGCGTCAGGAACAGTGCATGACGTCAGGAACAGTGCATGGCGTCAGGAAGAGCGCATGGCGTCAGGAATCAGGAAAAGCGCATGGCGTCAGGAATCAGGAAAAGCACATGGCATCAGGAATCAGGAACGGTGCATGGCGTCAGGAATCAGGAACGGTGCATGGCGTCAGGAATCAGGAAAAGCGCATGGCGTCAGGAATCAGGAAAAGCGCATGGCGTCAGGAATCAGGAACGGTGCATGGCGTCAGGAATCAGGAACAGCGCATGGCGTCAGGAATCAGGAACAGCGCATGGCGTCAGGAATCAGGAACGGTACATGGCGTCAGGAATCAGGAACAGCGCATGGCGTCAGGAATCAGGAAAAGCGCATGGCGTCAGGAATCAGGAACAGCGCATGGCGTCAGGAATCAGGAACAGCGCATGGCGTCAGGAATCAGGAAAAGCGCATGGCGTCAGGAATCAGGAAAAGCGCATGGCGTCAGGAATCAGGAACGGTGCATGGCGTCAGGAACGGTGCATGGCGTCAGGAATCAGGAACAGCGCATGGCGTCAGGAATCAGGAAAAGCGCATGGCGTCAGGAATCAGGAAAAGCGCATGGCGTCAGGAATCAGGAAAAGCGCATGGCGTCAGGAATCAGGAACGGTGCATGGCGTCAGGAACAGTGCATGGCGTCAGGAATCAGGAACAGTGCATGGCGTCAGGAATCAGGAAAAGCGCATGGCGTCAGGAATCAGGAAAAGCGCATGGCGTCAGGAATCAGGAACAGCGCATGGCGTCAGGAATCAGGAACGGTGCATGGCGTCAGGAACAGTGCATGGCGTCAGGAATCAGGAACAGCGCATGGCGTCAGGAATCAGGAAAAGCGCATGGCGTCAGGAATCAGGAAAAGCGCATGGCGTCAGGAATCAGGAAAAGCGCATGGCGTCAGGAATCAGGAACGGTGCATGGCGTCAGGAACAGTGCATGGCGTCAGGAATCAGGAACAGTGCATGGCGTCAGGAATCAGGAAAAGCGCATGGCGTCAGGAATCAGGAACAGCGCATGGCGTCAGGAATCAGGAACAGCGCATGGCGTCAGGAATCAGGAACAGCGCATGGCGTCAGGAATCAGGAAAAGCGCATGGCGTCAGGAATCAGGAAAAGCGCATGGCGTCAGGAATCAGGAACGGTGCATGGCGTCAGGAACGGTGCATGGCGTCAGGAATCAGGAACAGCGCATGGCGTCAGGAATCAGGAAAAGCGCATGGCGTCAGGAATCAGGAAAAGCGCATGGCGTCAGGAATCAGGAAAAGCGCATGGCGTCAGGAATCAGGAACGGTGCATGGCGTCAGGAACAGTGCATGGCGTCAGGAATCAGGAACAGTGCATGGCGTCAGGAATCAGGAAAAGCGCATGGCGTCAGGAATCAGGAAAAGCGCATGGCGTCAGGAATCAGGAACAGCGCATGGCGTCAGGAATCAGGAAAAGCGCATGGCGTCAGGAACAGTGCATGGCGTCAGGAATCAGGAACAGCGCATGGCGTCAGGAATCAGGAAAAGCGCATGGCGTCAGGAATCAGGAAAAGCGCATGGCGTCAGGAATCAGGAAAAGCGCATGGCGTCAGGAATCAGGAACGGTGCATGGCGTCAGGAACAGTGCATGGCGTCAGGAATCAGGAACAGTGCATGGCGTCAGGAATCAGGAAAAGCGCATGGCGTCAGGAATCAGGAACAGCGCATGGCGTCAGGAATCAGGAACAGCGCATGGCGTCAGGAATCAGGAACAGCGCATGGCGTCAGGAATCAGGAAAAGCGCATGGCGTCAGGAATCAGGAAAAGCGCATGGCATCAGGAATCAGGAACAGCGCATGGCGTCAGGAATCAGGAAAAGCGCATGGCGTCAGGAATCAGGAACAGCGCATGGCGTCAGGAATCAGGAAAAGCGCATGGCGTCAGGAATCAGGAACAGCGCATGGCGTCAGGAATCAGGAACAGCGCATGGCGTCAGGAATCAGGAAAAGCGCATGGCGTCAGGAATCAGGAACAGCGCATGGCGTCAGGAATCAGGAAAAGCGCATGGCGTCAGGAATCAGGAACAGCGCATGGCGTCAGGAATCAGGAACAGCGCATGGCGTCAGGAATCAGGAAAAGCGCATGGCGTCAGGAATCAGGAACAGCGCATGGCGTCAGGAATCAGGAACAGCGCATGGCGTCAGGAATCAGGAAAAGCGCATGGCGTCAGGAATCAGGAACAGCGCATGGCGTCAGGAATCAGGAAAAGCGCATGGCGTCAGGAATCAGGAACAGCGCATGGCGTCAGGAATCAGGAACAGCGCATGGCGTCAGGAATCAGGAAAAGCGCATGGCATCAGGAATCAGGAACAGCGCATGGCGTCAGGAATCAGGAACAGCGCATGGCGTCAGGAATCAGGAACAGCGCATGGCATCAGGAATCAGGAAAAGCGCATGGCGTCAGGAATCAGGAACAGTGCATGGCGTCAGGAATCAGGAACAGCGCATGGCGTCAGGAATCAGGAAAAGCGCATGGCATCAGGAATCAGGAACAGCGCATGGCGTCAGGAATCAGGAACAGCGCATGGCATCAGGAATCAGGAACAGCGCATGGCGTCAGGAATCAGGAACAGCGCATGGCGTCAGGAATCAGGAACAGCGCATGGCGTCAGGAATCAGGAACAGCGCATGGCGTCAGGAATCAGGAACAGCGCATGGCGTCAGAGACGAGACAGGATGAAGGTGGACTCTGGACTGGTTGGGGTTAAATAAGGAAAATCCTCCACAGTTCAGCAGTATGGCTTTAATTGGTTAAAAGTAAGCGTGAGAGAAAGTTGCTGAATCGTCAGCTCCCATCTCAGCTTCAGTTTGATCTTAAACCTAAATCTAACAACATGAAGGATCAGAAGCAAACATCTGATATTCAGCTGATTTCTGGAGTCATCAGATTATTCACGTCATCATGTTGACAAAATAATCTGGTTTCTAGAAATCTGATTAACACAAGTTGATTTCATCATGCACTCTGACATCCACGTGCACTCTGAGATCCACGTGCACTCTGAGATCCACGTGCACTCTGACATCCACGTGCACTCTGAGATCCACGCGCACTCTGAGATCTACGTGCACTCTGAGATCCACGTGCACTCTGAGATCCACGTGCACTCTGACATCCACGTGCACTCTGAGATCCACGCGCACTCTGAGATCTACGTGCACTCTGAGATCCACGTGCACTCTGAGATCCACGTGCACTCTGACATCCACGTGCACTCTGAGATCCACGCGCACTCTGAGATCTACGTGCACTCTGAGACATGAAAGATCTGATCATGTGTGCGGGTTTGTAACTGAGCTCGTGGTTCAAAGCGTAACAAAACTAAAGCAGCAGTATCACTGGACACATTCAGAGCTCTACAAGGATCCAGTGGAAAGGGAGAAAACTTTCCCTCTTTAATCACCAGCAGTGATATATATTTAGAATTTCAAGGTCAAAGTGTGTACAAAAACCAACAAAGCAAATAATTCCTGCAACATTTAACTGTGATAAAGATTTAAATCCTGTAAACAGCAGAGGGACTCGACCACAGTCCAGGTTTTATCATCCTTTTTCTCTTTAAATCTTCCTTTTTGTAAGGTCTAAACTGCTCAACATGTGGAATTAGTTTTGCAGAAATATAACTTGATATATTATATTTACAAATAATACACAGATGTTGGCTATTTCATGTGATGTTAAAAGTGCAGCTCGTTCATAAGAGACCCTTGTATGAATCAAATGAGAAGATATTTTTTCCTTAATTTAATGACTGGTGTAATCAACTCCCCTGCTGATTACAGCCACTTGCCTTTCTTCAGCTTGTTCTTTAAATGACTTATCATCGGGTCGAGAGGAAAATTGGATCCATTAGCAGCACAGTGAGCTTGACCATTACTCTTCTCATTTTCTCCAAGCGGATGCTAATTCAAAGTAATACCTTTTTTTCCTCCAGTGTGATCGTATGATGCTGTCGAACCTTTTCTCAGCCTTCTGCACGTTAGACAAGCCTGACTGCGTCTCCTGGCGGTAAAACGGCGAACACGAGCAGCTCAGGGTGGCCTTGTAATTCTCATATGCACTTCTTCAGACTGTGACTTGCAGAATAATGAAATGTAGGCCAGTCTTTGTCCTGGAGACAGAGGCTCATTCTGCAGTTTTGTGAAATGTTTGAAAAGCTGTTGTGCTACACCTGTTTTGGGTTGAAACACTTTCAGCTTTTGGGCCCTTGGTGTTTTAGGAGCTTTAAAACAGAGTCAGTTCTCAGCGGTGTCAACAGCACCTCCCTTTCAAATGGAAAAATATGCTAGGAGAAGCTGTCAGCAGTGCTCCCATGTGGAAACGCTGCTGGTGGAAGAGCTGTTTAGAGTAAATGTAGTTCCACTGTTTGCCAAGGCTCTGCATAATCTTCCCCCAGACTTTCCCCACCTCCCAGTGTATTGTGTGGACTTTGTTGTCTTCCACTCTCCTCCTCCTTTCTCAGCTTGTTAATTTGAATATTCCTTGTAGTGTTGTAGCACTGCTGTGTAGTCATACACAGCTTTCTGGGATGTCTACATTAAAACAAATCCTCTGGCATTTCATTCGTCTATACAGATCAGATGTGTATAAAAGTGTTCATGTACGTGCACACTGTTGTTGTGTAGGTGTGGTTTACACACAGTTTATGTACAGAAGAATGAAGCTGTCATTTTGCATGCATACAGAGCTCGGTAATATTGTTTTCTACATTTACACACCATCTTATCTTATCAGGATCACAGTCCAGTTAGAGGTTGGAACATCATTTTCCAACAGAACTTATTTCTTTAGTTGTTGATTCAACAAGGAGTTGGAAACTCTTCTCCAAGATTTTCCTTCATATCGATATAAAATGTGTTGATGCACATCACAATCAGAATCTCCCGTTCCACCTCATCACCCTGAGAATCTCCCGTTCCACCTCATCATGATGAGAATCTCCCGTTCCACCTCATCACCATGAGAATCTCCCGTTCCACCTCATCATGATGAGAATCTCCCGTTCCACCTCATCACCATGAGAATCTCCCGTTCCACCTCATCACCATGAGAATCTCCCGTTCCAGCTCATCACCATGAGAATCTCCCGTTCCACCTCATCACCATGAGAATCTCCCGTTCCACCTCATCACCATGAGAATCTCCCGTTCCACCTCATCACCCTGAGAATCTCCCGTTCCACCTCATCACCATGAGAATCTCCCGTTCCACCTCATCACCATGAGAATCTCCCGTTCCAGCTCATCACCATGAGAATCTCCCGTTCCACCTCATCACCATGAGAATCTCCCGTTCCACCTCATCACCATGAGAATCTCCCGTTCCACCTCATCACCCTGAGAATCTCCCGTTCCACCTCATCATGATGAGAATCTCCCGTTCCACCTCATCACCATGAGAATCTCCCGTTCCACCTCATCACCATGAGAATCTCCCGTTCCACCTCAACATGATGAGAATCTCCCGTTCCACCTCATCATGATGAGAATCTCCCGTTCCACCTCATCACCATGAGAATCTCCCGTTCCACCTCATCACCATGAGAATCTCCCGTTCCACCTCATCATGATGAGAATCTCCCGTTCCACCTCATCACCATGAGAATCTCCCGTTCCACCTCATCACCATGAGAATCTCCCGTTCCACCTCATCATGATGAGAATCTCCCGTTCCACCTCATCACCATGAGAATCTCCCGTTCCACCTCATCACCATGAGAATCTCCCGTTCCACCTCATCACCATGAGAATCTCCCGTTCCACCTCAACATGATGAGAATCTCCCGTTCCACCTCATCATGATGAGAATCTCCCGTTCCACCTCATCACCATGAGAATCTCCCGTTCCACCTCATCATGATGAGAATCTCCCGTTCCACCTCATCATGATGAGAATCTCCCGTTCCACCTCATCACCATGAGAATCTCCCGTTCCACCTCATCATGATGAGAATCTCCCGTTCCACCTCATCACCATGAGAATCTCCCGTTCCACCTCATCACCATGAGAATCTCCCGTTCCACCTCATCATGATGAGAATCTCCCGGTCCACTTCATCATGAGAATCTCCCGTTCCACCTCATCACCATGAGAATCTCCCGTTTCACCTCATCACCATGACAATCTCCCGTTCCACCTCATCACCATGAGAATCTCCCGTTCCACCTCATCATGATGAGAATCTCCCGTTCCACCTCATCACCATGAGAATCTCCCGTTCCACCTCATCATGATGAGAATCTCCCGGTCCACTTCATCATGAGAATCTCCCGTTCCACCTCATCACCATGAGAATCTCCCGTTTCACCTCATCACCATGACAATCTCCCGTTCCACCACATCACCATGAGAATCTCCCGTTCCACCTCATCACCATGAGAATCTCCCGTTCCACCACATCACCATGAGAATCTCCCGTTCCACCTCATCACCATGACAATCTCCCGTTCCACCACATCACCATGAGAATCTCCCGTTCCACCTCATCACCATGAGAATCTCCCGGTCCACTTCATCATGATGAGAATCTCCCGTTCCACCTCATCATGATGAGAATCTCCCGTTCCACCTCATCATGATGAGAATCTCCCGGTCCACTTCATCATGATGAGAATCTCCCGGTCCACTTCATCATGATGAGAATCAGCAGCAGGACTCAGGTAGGCTGTGGAGGTTAAACCAGGTCATGTTGGTACTAAGGAGACCAAAGTGGGACCAGAAAACCTCCCCCCACCATTCCAGCAGCAGCAGCCTGAAGCCTTGATCCTGACGGCAGGATGGATCCATGTTGTCATGATGTTTCCAGCAGATTCTGATCCTACCATGTGAATGTGGAGCTGAACTGGAGACTCATCAGACCAGCAACGTTTCTCCATCTTCTATTGTCCAGTTCTGGTGAGACTGTGTGAATTGTAGCCTCAGTTTCCTGTTCTTACTGACAGGAGGAACCCGCTGTGGTCTTCTGCTGCTGGAGACCATCTGCTTCCAGGCTGGACGTGTTCAGAGACGATGTTCTACTTGCTTATTTGACTTCTTGTTGCCTTTCTATCATCTTGAAGTCACTTAAATCCTTTTTTTCTCATTCTGTCAGTCAGTTTTAACTCCAGCCGTTTTTCTCATGTCTAGATGCTGTCATGTCATTGGCTGATTAGATATTTGTGTAAACAGGGAATTGAACAGGTGGATGTTACACTGGAGTGTATATCTGTGTTTTTATTCTGAATATAAGTCTGCAAATTTAAATCTGTGGGGGAGTATGAACAGAAATGTACAAAAGAAAGATCCAGAAGTGGTGTTTAGATTCCTGCAGGATCCACTGTGTTTTCTTTGATGTCACTGGCAGGTGTTTGCTGTCAGATTTACTCCTTCTTGCTTCAGCATTTATTTAGTCTGAGAGGCACCAAGCTGCTGTTGCATTCAATTATTCTTTGAAAAGATGCCACAGCTTGGATTTTCTGGTCTGCACTACATCTATCATGACACTTTGGATAAAGCTAGAGGAGAGCCAACAGAAGCGTCAGGACATAGAAAAGAGCAAGTCAAAAAACAGCGTTAGCTTCAACTTCTGTAGATAAATCAACATTTGATCGGCAAAGTCAGCTTTAAGAACACACCTGTTTAAGCTTTTCACACAAACAAATCTTCAGCATCTATAAATCCTTTAAAACAAACCTGAATCATTTCCAGTGCAGTAAAACTGCTAATCTGAATGGCTGAAAGTCGAATAAAGAGGAACATTTTGATTATATTTTTATCCATCAGAATGTATGAAAAGACTTTCAGGAAGTTTAAAACCTGCTGTAGACAATGCTTCCGCATCTAGCTGGGTAATCCTGTTTGTCTGTATGTATTCTGCTGAGCGAGGTTCTGGGAGCCGTCTTGCTCCGTATCATTAGTGCTGCAGACCAGAGCGTTGGACGGACAATCTGCCTGAAAGACTTACTGAACACTCAGAAGAAAGCAGAGATCCAGAAGTAAAGAGACTCTCCTCCTCCTTTGTGAGGCCTGATCCTCACTCTGTGCTACTCGGTGCCCCGTCGCGCCTGGGTGCTCCTGTCTGTCTCCTCCTGTCTGTCTCCTCCTGTCTGTCTCCTCCTGTTTGTCTCCTCCTGTCTGTCTCCTCCTGTTTGTCTCCTCCTGTTTGTCTCCTCCTGTCCGGGTGCTCCTGTCTGTCTCCTCCTGTTTGTCTCCTCCTGTTTGTCTCCTCCTGTCTGTCTCCTCCTGTCTGTCTCCTCCTGTCTGTCTCCTCCTGTCTGTCTCCTCCTGTCCGGGTGCTCCTGTCTGTCTCCTCCTGTTTGTCTCCTCCTGTCTGTCTCCTCCTGTCTGGGTGCTCCTGTCTGGGTGCTCCTGTCTGTCTCCTCCTGTCTGGGTGCTCCTGTCTGTCTCCTCCTGGGTGGGTGCTCCTGTCTGGGTGCTCCTGTCTGTCTCCTCCTGTCTGTCTCCTCCTGGGTGGGTGCTCCTGTTTGTCTCCTCCTGTCTGTCTCCTCCTGTCTGGGTGCTCCTGTCTGTCTCCTCCTGGGTGGGTGCTCCTGTCTGTCTCCTCCTGTCTGGGTGCTCCTGTCTGTCTCCTCCTGTCTGGGTGCTCCTGTCTGTCTCCTCCTGTCTGGGTGCTCCTGTCTGTCTCCTCCTGTCTGGGTGCTCCTGCCTGGGGCCTTCCTTTGCTCTGGGACGGCAGCTCTCTCTGTTTTGAATCCCTGGGATCTGTGTTCGGTGGACCCGCTGGCCCCTGGGGGCCTTGGGTTCCTCCCTGACACTTCGGGCCGTGGTCACGCCCTCCTTACTAGCACACTGATCCTTGCTGGCATGGCAACCGCAGGTTGCACATCCACATGTGCACGCCCATCAAATATCTTTCCAACTACTTCCTATTAAAAAAAGTATCAGATGTTTATCTGTTTAGTTTCTCTGCAGGAATGTCTGATAACGGTTGTCTGTGTGCGGTTACTTTTTTTTTTTACTTTGCATATTGTTATTACTCCACTTTATATATCTTGTTGTAATGTAATACTGTAGTTGTAGTAGTAGTAGTTTTTATTGTTTTTGCGAATACTTTTTTTGTAGCAGCTTAGACACACTTTTCTTTCCCCCGTCAGGTCCAGCGCCACCTTATTTAGACTGATGATGATTTTCATAAAAATAATAGGAAAAATATTCAGAATATCAAGAGCAGCCACATACATGACATGTCTCCCTTGACAGAGAAAATGTGCCTGGTAACAATATGGTGCACAGATTGCTGTTCTGTCGGCTGTGATGCTGGACAGGACAGGGGAAAAAAGTCTGTGGGAGATGCTTTTTGGGGGAACAAGTCACTAGAGGTTCCGGTAAAACTCCAGTCCTTCCGGTAAAACTCCAGTCCTTCCGGTAAAACTCCAGTTGTTACAGTGGCTGGAGGGAGGTGGACCCAAATGCAGGAGTCGGGGCGCCAGTCTACAGAACTCAGGTTTATTCCCAGGGCAGAGCAACAAAATGACAACTGACAGAATGACAACTGACAAAATGACAACTAACAGAATGACAATTAACAGAATGGCAATGAACCAACAAACACAACTGAAACCGAGGGGTATAAATACACAGAAAAACCAAACAAGAAACAGGTGAAGCAAATTAACTAAGTGAACGCAGGTGAACTCAATGACCAGGAAATCAATAAAGCTAAACAAACAAACAAGGGAACCAAACAGGAAATACTACCAAAATAAAACAGGAACCCAGAACCAAGGAAAAAGCAAACCACCACATCATAACAGTACCACATCATAACAGTACCCCCCCCCCCCTCAAGGGCCAGCCACCGGATGGCCCCAAAAACGTCCAGAGTCCCGAGACGGGCGGGAGGAGGGGGCCCGGAGGAGGGACCAGGGGAAAAAAACAAAGTCCAGGGGCACAGGGCCGGGGAAAGAGTCCAAAGGGCCTAGCTCTGGAGGGCGGCCGGGAGGCCGAGACGACGGGGGCAGCCTCGGCTCTGGATCCCTCACGTTAGACACCGGAGACGGGGGAGAAGGAGCGACCTCCTCGCCGCACACTGGAGACGGGGGAGAAGGAGCGACCTCCTCGCCGCACACTGGAGACGGGGGAGAAGGAGCGACCTCCTCGCCGCACACTGGAGACGGGGGAGAAGGAGCGACCTCCTCGCCGCACACTGGAGACGGGGCAGAAGGAGCGACCTCCTCGCCGCACACTGGAGACGGGGCAGAAGGAGCGACCTCCTCGCCGCACACTGGAGACGGGGCAGAAGGAGCGACCTCCTCGCCGCACACTGGAGACGGGGCAGAAGGAGCGACCTCCTCGCCGCACACTGGAGACGGGGCAGAAGGAGCGACCTCCTCGCCGCACACTGGAGACGGGGCAGAAGGAGCGACCTCCTCGCCGCACACTGGAGACGGGGCAGAAGGAGCGACCTCCTCGCCGCACACTGGAGACGGGGCAGAAGGAGCGACCTCCTCGCCGCACACTGGAGACGGGGCAGAAGGAGCGACCTCCTCGCCGCACACTGGAGACGGGGCAGAAGGAGCGACCTCCTCGCCGCACACTGGAGACGGGGCAGAAGGAGCGACCTCCTCGCCGCACACTGGAGACGGGGCAGAAGGAGCGACCTCCTCGCCGCACACTGGAGACGGGGCAGAAGGAGCGACCTCCTCGCCGCACACTGGAGACGGGGCAGAAGGAGCGACCTCCTCGCCGCACACTGGAGACGGGGCAGAAGGAGCGACCTCCTCGCCGCACACTGGAGACGGGGCAGAAGGAGCGACCTCCTCGCCGCACACTGGAGACGGGGCAGAAGGAGCGACCTCCTCGCCGCACACTGGAGACGGGGCAGAAGGAGCGACCTCCTCGCCGCACACTGGAGACGGGGGAGAAGGAGCGACCTCCTCGCCGCACACTGGAGACGGGGGAGAAGGAGCGACCTCCTCGCCGCACACTGGAGACGGGGGAGAAGGAGCGACCTCCTCGCCGCACACTGGAGACGGGGGAGAAGGAGCGACCTCCTCGCCGCACACTGGAGACGGGGGAGAAGGAGCGACCTCCTCGCCGCACACTGGAGACGGGGCAGAAGGAGCGACCTCCTCGCCGCACACTGGAGACGGGGCAGAAGGAGCGACCTCCTCGCCGCACACTGGAGACGGGGCAGAAGGAGCGACCTCCTCGCCGCACACTGGAGACGGGGCAGAAGGAGCGACCTCCTCGCCGCACACTGGAGACGGGGCAGAAGGAGCGACCTCCTCGCCGCACACTGGAGACGGGGCAGAAGGAGCGACCTCCTCGCCGCACACTGGAGACGGGGCAGAAGGAGCGACCTCCTCGCCGCACACTGGAGACGGGGCAGAAGGAGCGACCTCCTCGCCGCACACTGGAGACGGGGCAGAAGGAGCGACCTCCTCGCCGCACACTGGAGACGGGGCAGAAGGAGCGACCTCCTCGCCGGACACTGGAGACAGAGGAGAAGGAGCGACCTCCTCCTCGGACACCGGGGCTGGCGCTGGGGCCGGTGGGGGAGAATCCCAACCTGGGACCCCCTCGGGAACTCGGGACAGAGGGGGAGCGTCCCCACCTGGGACCCCCTCGGGAACATGGAGCAGGGGAGGAGCGTCCCGTCCTGGGACCCCCTCAGGAACATGGAGCACGGAAGGTGGACGAGCTCTGGGCGCTGGCGTGGGAGCCTGCAGCGCCGGAGACGTGGACCTGGGCGCTGGCGTGGGAGCCTGCAGCGCCGGAGACGTGGACCTGGGCGCTGGCGTGGGAGCCTGCAGCGCCGGAGACGTGGACCTGGGCGCTGGCGTGGGAGCCTGCAGCGCCGGAGACGTGGACCTGGGCGCTGGCGTGGGAGCCTGCAGCGCCGGAGACGTGGACCTGGGCGCTGGCGTGGGAGCCTGCAGCGCCGGAGACGTGGACCTGGGCGCTGGCGTGGGAGCCTGCAGCGCCGGAGACGTGGACCTGGGCGCTGGCGTGGGAGCCTGCAGCGCCGGAGACGTGGACCTGGGCGCTGGCGTGGGAGCCTGCAGCGCCGGAGACGTGGACCTGGGCTGGGACGCGGGCGGCGTAGACCGTGGACCAGGCGGGGATACTGGATACGTGGACCGTGGAGCTGGTGGCTTGATAGCCAATCTGGTTCCCCAGAACCGCGACTGGACCTCAGTGTCGACTGGTTCCGGTTCTTCGTCCAGCCCCAGCAGCATTCCCACCAGTTCATCACTCGTCATGCTCACTGGGGGTTTTTGCTCACGGCGCCTGGAGTGTCTCTTTCGTCGCGAGGTCCAGAGAGGGTCTGGGTCCAGAGGCTCGTAGGTCGGGAGGTGTTTGGCTGCCTCCCGACGAAGAAATTCAAAGAGAGTGATCATCTCCGCTGGGTCCTCGTTTGGTTGGTTCATTCTGTTACAGTGGCTGGAGGGAGGTGGACCCAAATGCAGGAGTCGGGGCGCCAGTCTACAGAACTCAGGTTTATTCCCAGGGCAGAGCAACAAAATGACAACTAACAGAATGACAATTAACAGAATGGCAATGAACCAACAAACACAACTGAAACCGAGGGGTATAAATACACAGAAAAACCAAACAAGAAACAGGTGAAGCAAATTAACTAAGTGAACGCAGGTGAACTCAATGACCAGGAAATCAATAAAGCTAAACAAACAAACAAGGGAACCAAACAGGAAATACTACCAAAATAAAACAGGAACCCAGAACCAAGGAAAAAGCAAACCACCACATCATAACAGTACCACATCATAACACCAGTATTTCCAGTAAAACTCCAGTACTTCCATTAAAACTCCAGTATTTCCAGTAAAACTCCAGTCCTTCCAGTAAAACTCCAGTACTTCCAGTAAAACTCCAGTACTTCCAGTAAAACTCCAGTATTTCCAGTAAAACTCCAGTACTTCCAGTAAAACTCCAGTACTTCCAGTAAAACTCCAGTCCTTCCAGTAAAACTCAATGACTTCCAGTAAAACTCCAGTCCTTCCAGTAAAACTCAATTACTTCCAGTAAAACTCCAGTACTTCCAGTAAAACTCCAGTCCTTCCAGTAAAACTGCAGTCCTTCCAGTAAAACTCCAGTACTTCCAGTAAAACTCAATTACTTCCAGTAAAACTCCAGTCCTTCCAGTAAAACTCCAGTACTTCCAGTAAAACTCAATTACTTCCAGTAAAACTCCAGTCCTTCCAGTAAAACTCAATTACTTCCAGTAAAACTCCAGTCCTTCCAGTAAAACTCAATTACTTCCAGTAAAACTCCAGTACTTCCAGTAAAACTCCAGTCCTTCCAGTAAAACTGCAGTCCTTCCAGTAAAACTCCAGTACTTCCAGTAAAACTCAATTACTTCCAGTAAAACTCCAGTCCTTCCAGTAAAACTCAATTACTTCCAGTAAAACTCCAGTCCTTCCAGTAAAACTCAATTACTTCCAGTAAAACTCCAGTACTTCCAGTAAAACTCCAGTCCTTCCAGTAAAACTGCAGTCCTTCCAGTAAAACTCCAGTACTTCCAGTAAAACTCAATTACTTCCAGTAAAACTCCAGTCCTTCCAGTAAAACTCCAGTACTTCCAGTAAAACTCCAGTCCTTCCAGTAAAACTCAATTACTTCCAGTAAAACTCCAGTCCTTCCAGTAAAACTCAATTACTTCCAGTAAAACTCCAGTACTTCCAGTAAAACTCAATTACTTCCAGTAAAACTGCAGTCCTTCCAGTAAAACTCCTGTATTTCCAGTAAAACTCCAGTCCTTCCAGTAAAACTCCTGTCCTTCCAGTAAAACTCAATTACTTCCAGTAAAACTCCAGTCCTTCCAGTAAAACTCCAGTATTTCCAGTAAAACTCCAGTCCTTCCAGTAAAACTCCAGTCCTTCCTGGAAACTCCAGTACTTCCAGTAAAACTCCAGTATTTCCAGTAAAACTCCAGTCCTTCCAGTAAAACTCCAGTATTTCCAGTAAAACTCCAGTACTTCCAGTAAAACTCCAGTATTTCCAGTAAAACTCCAGTACTTCCAGTAAAACTCCAGTATTTCCAGTAAAACTCCAGTCCTTCCAGTAAAACTCCAGTACTTCCAGTAAAACTCCAGTCCTTCCAGTAAAACTCCAGTACTTCCAGTAAAACTCCAGTCCTTCCAGTAAAACTCAATTACTTCCAGTAAAACTCCAATCCTTCCAGTAAAACTCCAGTACTTCCAGTAAAACTCCAGTCCTTCCAGTAAAACTCCTGTACTTCCAGTAAAACTCCAGTACTTCCAGTAAAACTCCAGTACTTCCAGTAAAACTCCAGTATTTCCAGTAAAACTCCAGTACTTCCAGTAAAACTCCAGTCCTTCCAGTAAAACTCCAGTCCTTCTTCTCTAACAGGCTCCAGGTCAGACACCTGACACCAAAACAAGCCAAACTACGTCTGTTTTCCAGCGTCGGTCTGCAGACCGACGTGACACCATTTGGATCGTATGATTCCAGATCACACAGTCATTCAGCTTCGTTTGCTCCCAGCACGTTGCTGAAGCTTCTGAGCAGAGGATCTAAATGAATGTGAGTTATGAAAAGCCTTTTTCTGCTCTGCGCAGGTTGTAAATCAGATCAGGTCAAAGCTTTGCTGGATTCCTGTAATGAGACATGTTAACATCCTCCAGGCATCAACCTGACTTCTCTCATAACATCACAGCAGCAGCGTGTTCATCCTTGTTGTTTCATTCATTACAGGCGTAACATTAACTTTAGTTTTGACTCACAGATGAAGCTCCTTAATTATTATTTCAGAGAAATAGGTTCTTCCCATTAAGAGGTTTAATCAGTGTGGGGAAGTTGGAGTTAGCAGCTTTCCAAACAACACACGATGCTGAGACACATTCCATGTGAATTATGCTGCATCTGTAAAGTTTTCACATAAAAAAATAGAAATAAGAAAAGCTTCTCTTGGACAAATCTCACCTTTATTTAATGGCAACAACAGATGGAAGCAAAGTGGCTGTAACCATGGTAACAGTCGTGATGTGATCCATGTGCAACTCCTTACTGCCTGAACAGGAATGTGCGACGGAGGTGGCAGCAGAGACATGTCAGCTGGTTTGGACGAATCCTGATCAGAGTTTATGGATCAGCTTCATGAATGAAGGTTTCAGAATTAAATGTTCGCTTCCAGATCGCCTGGCGATGTTGGAACGAAAGTTGTGTGCACTCTGTGATATTGAACAAGCAGGGAAAGATCATGTATGACAGCAAAGGCAAAGGATTGTCAAAACTAATCATGTAGAAAACAATTTGTAGCCTGAGGATGTTCACTTAGCTTCCTCTGGAAAACTCGTCTTGTTAGAACTGTTTGCATCTCTGTGAGACTCGACTCCAAACACCGTGTGGGTGTCATTTCCCCTCCTCTTCCTCCAAAACGGCACTCTTTAGATATATCCTGAGTTGAGTGACTCACTTTAAAGCTTTTTTTCTGTAGATTGTTTTTCAATTAACCCTTCGTACGCCATCAGATCTCCTGTCTCATCTCATTTATCCTCAGCAGTTTCTCAGGAACATATGTTATGTGTTGATACACAGCTCATGGCATGGAGAGACAGTGAACTCAGACTGTTCTACAAATCATTTTAACTCTAGATAAAAGGAAATCCCAGCCTCAGATGGCCTAACAGATGTCAACATGCTTAAACAACACGCAGAAATGTTGCTGCACAGGAAGCAGAAACAGCTCACTATGTCTGACCTGTGGTCATCCTTCAAGGTGAAACAAACTCTGAGCTCCTTTCTGATGAAACTCGGTGGTGTTTGGAGCAGAACGTAGCTTCTTTCTGCTGAGAGTTAGATTTTGCAGGATTCATTACAGTTAATTGGCTGTTTAGTGGGACACAACAGAATAGCAGAGCGTGGGAGCAGCAGCTGTAGCATTAGCATTAGCGTAGGCTGAATTATGCATGGGGGTTAAAGCTTGTGAAAGCTCCTCCTCATGATTTATTAATGTCTGCTTGCAGATATGAGGGGATTAGGACTGTGGTGGGGATACCAAGCAATGACATGTCCAGTGGTCATGCTGGCTAACGGTCAAGGCTAAATTATACCATCACAGTCAGATGTTTGTGAAAAAGTTGGTGCAAGAACTTTGAGGAGTTGATGCCATCATTCAGTCATACTCTTAAAGTGACTCCCATCTCATGTTAAAATTCACATATCTCATTCTAATGAATGACGACGCCTCACTGGTTCAAACACCTTTTACCACAACGGTAGCCGCTGTGTGTTAAAAAGCTTCAACATTCAGCAAGGCATCACCATGCCGTGTGTTTGTTCAGAGCTAGCTGCTAGCTAGGAGGCAGAGAAGACATGAAGTCTCTCGGCCACGATGATACAAAGTTTGGAGGAAATAGCGGCGAAAGTGATGCCTGCATAACTGTGACTGGTAAACACGCCTTTTCTGATTGGTCCGTTAAATATCTGTCGGATGCGAATATTTAAATGAAAGAACTACCTCAGTTTGAAAAAATAAAACTTGCTAAGTCTCTGAAATTTCATTACTGTTGTGAACAAAGACATTTTATTTACACTGATCCATTTGCCGTGCGAGTCTTCACACGAAACATTCGTCTGTAGGTGTGTGAAGGCCTGAAGGCTGTGAACCTTCGTACTGCTATGCTGCCATGGCAACAAGCAACACCATCTAACAACACTAAATGAAAAACGTTAGCTTTAGGCTAATTTTAGCAGTAGCTATGATTGACTTACTTGTGGAGTAACGCTAGAAAGCTCACAACTTCAGGGACCCTTCTAAAATAATTTTCTTCTGGAGTTCCTTTAACCTGGGGAAGGATGGCCCGATATCAATCCTCTGTTTTGGATGCTCCAGTCTCGCTGGGGTAGAAGTGCTTTTCTTCGCTTTTGTGGCGATTGTGAAAATGACTCCTGCAGATGCTGCTTGTTTTAGTGAACAAATCTTTCATCTCGAGGTTGTGAGCCTCTCTGGCTGAGCTTCTCCTCATCGGAGTCTCAGTCACTGCGCTGGCCTGCAGGAAAAACCATGTTCTCATGGTGCATTAGAGCTACTCAGCCCTTACTGGTGGCTTTACTTTCAAGTTGGCAGATGGTGATGGTGCATCCTAATGTCTGATCCCTCGTACGTATAAATCTAAAATTCATCAATAGAAATGTATACGTGTCGTGTATAAATGCAGACATCAACTATAGCCACTAAACAACAGAAAATACCACAGAGTCCCTTTAAGGAATTACGTCCCCATAAAACATCTCACCCGATTCTCTGTTTCACCAAAACTAGACAGTTAGCATATTCATGCTAATCTCTGGTGCTGAAGGACAGTGGGAAGGAAACACGTCGTTAACATGTGTGTTGGGAAGCTTCAAAACTTGTGGGAATCTGTCAACTCTGCTCAAGACTGTGCTTTCAGATGCTTTTAAAACTATTTACCTTGATAAATTTTATTTGACTGGAATTTTATTTATGGCTGCTAAGAAACCTACAAGGTTCAACTGGTATAGACTGGACCACCATCTATAATGGAATAGCTACAAGGTTAAACTGGTTTAGACTGGATCACCGTCTATAATGGAATTGCTACAAGGTTAAACTGGTTTAGACTGGATCACCGTCTATAATGGAATAGCTACAAGGTTAAACTGGTTTAGACCGGACCACTATCTATAATGGAATAGCTACAAAGTTAAACTGGTTTAGACTGGATCACCGTCTATAATGGAATAGCTACATGGTTAAACTGGTTTAGACTGGATCACCGTCTATAATGGAATAGCCACAAGATTAAACTGGTTTAGACCGGACCACCGTCTATAATGGAATAGCTACAAGGTTAAACTGCTTTAGACTGGACCACCGTCTATAATGGAATAGCTACAAGGTTAAACTGCTTTAGACTGGACCACCGTCTATAATGGAATTGCTACAAGGTTAAACTGGTTTAGACTGGATCACCGTCTATAATGGAATAGCTACAAGGTTAAACTGGTTTAGACCAGACCACCGTCTATAATGGAATAGCCACAAGATTAAACTGGTTTAGACCGGACCACCGTCTATAATGGAATAGCTACAAGGTTAAACTGGTTTAGACTGGACCACCGTCTATAATGGAATAGCTACAAGGTTAAACTGGTTTAGACTGGACCACCGTCTATAATGGGATAGCTACAAGGTTGAACTGGTTTAGACCGGACCACCGTCTATAATGGAATAGCTACAAGGTTAAACTGGTTTAGACTGGACCACCGTCTATAATGGAATAGCTACAAGGTTAAACTGGTTTAGACTGGACCACCGTCTATAATGGAATAGCTACAAGGTTGAACTGGTTTAGACTGGATCATCGTCTATAATGGAATAGCTACAAGGTTAAACTGGTTTAGACTGGACCACCGTCTATAATGGAATAGCTACAAAGTTGAACTGGTTTAGACCGGACCACCGTCTATAATGGAATAGCTACAAGGTTGAACTGGTTTAGACTGGATCATCGTCTATAATGGAATAGCTACAAGGTTAAACTGGTTTAGACTGGACCACCGTCTATAATGGAATAGCTACAAGGTTGAACTGGTTTAGACCGGACCACCGTCTATAATGGAATAGCTACAAGGTTAAACTGGTTTAGACCGGACCACCGTCTATAATGGAATAGCTACAAAGTTAAACTGGTTTAGACTGGACCACCGTCTATAATGGAATAGCTACAAGGTTAAACTGGTTTAGAACGGACCACCGCCCATAATGGAATAGCTACAAGGTTAAACTGGTTTAGACTGGACCACCGTCTATAATGGAATAGCTACAAGGTTGAACTGGTTTAGACCGGACCACCGTCTATAATGGAATAGCTACAAGGTTAAACTGGTTTAGACCGGACCACCGTCTATAATGGAATAGCTACAAAGTTAAACTGGTTTAGACTGGACCACCGTCTATAATGGAATAGCTACAAGGTTAAACTGGTTTAGACCGGACCACCGTCCATAATGGAATAGCTACAAGGTTAAACTGGTTTAGACTGGACCACCGTCTATAATGGAATAGCTACAAGGTTAAACTGGTTTAGACTGGACCACCGTCTATAATGGAATAGCTACAAGGTTGAACTGGTTTAGACTGGATCATCGTCTATAATGGAATAGCTACAAGGTTAAACTGGTTTAGACTGGACCACCGTCTATAATGGAATAGCTACAAGGTTGAACTGGTTTAGACCGGACCACCGTCTATAATGGAATAGCTACAAGGTTAAACTGGTTTAGACCGGACCACCGTCTATAATGGAATAGCTACAAGGTTAAACTGGTTTAGACTGGATCACCGTCCATAATGGAATAGCTACAAGGTTAAACTGGTTTAGACTGGATCACCGTCCATAATGGAATGGCTACAAGGTTGAACTGGTTTAGACTGGATCGCTGTCTATAATGGAATAGCTACAAGGTTAAACTGGTTTAGACTGGATCACCGTCTATAATGGAATAGCTACAAGGTTGAACTGGTTTAGACTGGATCATCGTCTATAATGGAATAGCTACAAGGTTAAACTGGTTTAGACTGGATCATCATAGAATAGTTGAGCTGAAATTTATGCCATGATAAGAATGAGCTGCTCCCAGACTGAAAGGAGACATTATATGACAACGATCTGAATAAATACATGTTGTTTCTGTGGACTATGTACTCCACGAGCAGCTAAGACCCCACATTCCCGCTGGCGTGGGAGCCTGCAGCGCCGGAGACGTGGACCTGGGCGCTGGCGTGGGAGCCTGCAGCGCCGGAGACGTGGACCTGGGCGCTGGCGTGGGAGCCTGCAGCGCCGGAGACGTGGACCTGGGCGCTGGCGTGGGAGCCTGCAGCGCCGGAGACGTGGACCTGGGCGCTGGCGTGGGAGCCTGCAGCGCCGGAGACGTGGACCTGGGCGCTGGCGTGGGAGCCTGCAGCGCCGGAGACGTGGACCTGGGCGCTGGCGTGGGAGCCTGCAGCGCCGGAGACGTGGACCTGGGCTGGGACGCGGGCGGCGTAGACCGTGGACCAGGCGGGGATACTGGATACGTGGACCGTGGAGCTGGTGGCTTGATAGCCAATCTGGTTCCCCAGAACCGCGACTGGACCTCAGTGTCGACTGGTTCCGGTTCTTCGTCCAGCCCCAGCAGCATTCCCACCAGTTCGTCACTCGTCATGCTCACTGGGGGTTTTTGCTTACGGCGCCTGGAGTGTCTCTTTCGTCGCGAGGTCCAGAGAGGGTCTGGGTCCAGAGGCTCGTAGGTCGGGAGGTGTTTGGCTGCCTCCCGACGAAGAAATTCAAAGAGAGTGATCATCTCCGCTGGGTCCTCGTTTGGTTGGTTCATTCTGTTACAGTGGCTGGAGGGAGGTGGACCCAAATGCAGGAGTCGGGGCGCCAGTCTACAGAACTCAGGTTTATTCCCAGGGCAGAGCAACAAAATGACAACTAACAGAATGACAATTAACAGAATGGCAATGAACCAACAAACACAACTGAAACCGAGGGGTATAAATACACAGAAAAACCAAACAAGAAACAGGTGAAGCAAATTAACTAAGTGAACGCAGGTGAACTCAATGACCAGGAAATCAATAAAGCTAAACAAACAAACAAGGGAACCAAACAGGAAATACTACCAAAATAAAACAGGAACCCAGAACCAAGGAAAAAGCAAACCACCACATCATAACAGTACCACATCATAACACCAGTATTTCCAGTAAAACTCCAGTACTTCCATTAAAACTCCAGTATTTCCAGTAAAACTCCAGTCCTTCCAGTAAAACTCCAGTACTTCCAGTAAAACTCCAGTACTTCCAGTAAAACTCCAGTATTTCCAGTAAAACTCCAGTACTTCCAGTAAAACTCCAGTACTTCCAGTAAAACTCCAGTACTTCCAGTAAAACTCAATTACTTCCAGTAAAACTGCAGTCCTTCCAGTAAAACTCCAGTACTTCCAGTAAAACTCAATTACTTCCAGTAAAACTCCAGTCCTTCCAGTAAAACTCAATTACTTCCAGTAAAACTCCAGTACTTCCAGTAAAACTCAATTACTTCCAGTAAAACTCCAGTACTTCCAGTAAAACTCCAGTCCTTCCAGTAAAACTGCAGTCCTTCCAGTAAAACTCCAGTACTTCCAGTAAAACTCAATTACTTCCAGTAAAACTCCAGTCCTTCCAGTAAAACTCCAGTACTTCCAGTAAAACTCAATTACTTCCAGTAAAACTCCAGTCCTTCCAGTAAAACTCAATTACTTCCAGTAAAACTCCAGTCCTTCCAGTAAAACTCAATTACTTCCAGTAAAACTCCAGTACTTCCAGTAAAACTCAATTACTTCCAGTAAAACTGCAGTCCTTCCAGTAAAACTCCTGTATTTCCAGTAAAACTCCAGTCCTTCCAGTAAAACTCCTGTCCTTCCAGTAAAACTCAATTACTTCCAGTAAAACTCCAGTCCTTCCAGTAAAACTCCAGTATTTCCAGTAAAACTCCAGTCCTTCCAGTAAAACTCCAGTCCTTCCTGGAAACTCCAGTACTTCCAGTAAAACTCCAGTATTTCCAGTAAAACTCCAGTCCTTCCAGTAAAACTCCAGTATTTCCAGTAAAACTCCAGTACTTCCAGTACTTGAAGGCTGTGAACCTTCGTACTGCTATGCTGCCATGGCAACAAGCAACACCATCTAACAACACTAAATGAAAAACGTTAGCTTTAGGCTAATTTTAGCAGTAGCTATGATTGACTTACTTGTGGAGTAACGCTAGAAAGCTCACAACTTCAGGGACCCTTCTAAAATAATTTTCTTCTGGAGTTCCTTTAACCTGGGGAAGGATGGCCCGATATCAATCCTCTGTTTTGGATGCTCCAGTCTCGCTGGGGTAGAAGTGCTTTTCTTCGCTTTTGTGGCGATTGTGAAAATGACTCCTGCAGATGCTGCTTGTTTTAGTGAACAAATCTTTCATCTCGAGGTTGTGAGCCTCTCTGGCTGAGCTTCTCCTCATCGGAGTCTCAGTCACTGCGCTGGCCTGCAGGAAAAACCATGTTCTCATGGTGCATTAGAGCTACTCAGCCCTTACTGGTGGCTTTACTTTCAAGTTGGCAGATGGTGATGGTGCATCCTAATGTCTGATCCCTCGTACGTATAAATCTAAAATTCATCAATAGAAATGTATACGTGTCGTGTATAAATGCAGACATCAACTATAGCCACTAAACAACAGAAAATACCACAGAGTCCCTTTAAGGAATTACGTCCCCATAAAACATCTCACCCGATTCTCTGTTTCACCAAAACTAGACAGTTAGCATATTCATGCTAATCTCTGGTGCTGAAGGACAGTGGGAAGGAAACACGTCGTTAACATGTGTGTTGGGAAGCTTCAAAACTTGTGGGAATCTGTCAACTCTGCTCAAGACTGTGCTTTCAGATGCTTTTAAAACTATTTACCTTGATAAATTTTATTTGACTGGAATTTTATTTATGGCTGCTAAGAAACCTACAAGGTTCAACTGGTATAGACTGGACCACCATCTATAATGGAATAGCTACAAGGTTAAACTGGTTTAGACTGGATCACCGTCTATAATGGAATTGCTACAAGGTTAAACTGGTTTAGACTGGATCACCGTCTATAATGGAATAGCTACAAGGTTAAACTGGTTTAGACCGGACCACTATCTATAATGGAATAGCTACAAAGTTAAACTGGTTTAGACTGGATCACCGTCTATAATGGAATAGCTACATGGTTAAACTGGTTTAGACCAGACCACCGTCTATAATGGAATAGCCACAAGATTAAACTGGTTTAGACCGGACCACCGTCTATAATGGAATAGCTACAAGGTTAAACTGGTTTAGACTGGACCACCGTCTATAATGGAATAGCTACAAGGTTAAACTGGTTTAGACTGGACCACCGTCTATAATGGAATTGCTACAAGGTTAAACTGGTTTAGACTGGATCACCGTCTATAATGGAATAGCTACAAGGTTAAACTGGTTTAGACCAGACCACCGTCTATAATGGAATAGCCACAAGATTAAACTGGTTTAGACCGGACCACCGTCTATAATGGAATAGCTACAAGGTTAAACTGGTTTAGACTGGACCACCGTCTATAATGGAATAGCTACAAGGTTAAACTGGTTTAGACTGGACCACCGTCTATAATGGGATAGCTACAAGGTTGAACTGGTTTAGACCGGACCACCGTCTATAATGGAATAGCTACAAGGTTAAACTGGTTTAGACTGGACCACCGTCTATAATGGAATAGCTACAAGGTTAAACTGGTTTAGACTGGACCACCGTCTATAATGGAATAGCTACAAGGTTGAACTGGTTTAGACTGGATCATCGTCTATAATGGAATAGCTACAAGGTTAAACTGGTTTAGACTGGACCACCGTCTATAATGGAATAGCTACAAAGTTGAACTGGTTTAGACCGGACCACCGTCTATAATGGAATAGCTACAAGGTTAAACTGGTTTAGACCGGACCACCGTCTATAATGGAATAGCTACAAGGTTGAACTGGTTTAGACTGGATCATCGTCTATAATGGAATAGCTACAAGGTTAAACTGGTTTAGACTGGACCACCGTCTATAATGGAATAGCTACAAGGTTGAACTGGTTTAGACCGGACCACCGTCTATAATGGAATAGCTACAAGGTTAAACTGGTTTAGACCGGACCACCGTCTATAATGGAATAGCTACAAAGTTAAACTGGTTTAGACTGGACCACCGTCTATAATGGAATAGCTACAAGGTTAAACTGGTTTAGACCGGACCACCGTCCATAATGGAATAGCTACAAGGTTAAACTGGTTTAGACTGGACCACCGTCTATAATGGAATAGCTACAAGGTTGAACTGGTTTAGACCGGACCACCGTCTATAATGGAATAGCTACAAGGTTAAACTGGTTTAGACCGGACCACCGTCTATAATGGAATAGCTACAAAGTTAAACTGGTTTAGACTGGACCACCGTCTATAATGGAATAGCTACAAGGTTAAACTGGTTTAGACCGGACCACCGTCCATAATGGAATAGCTACAAGGTTAAACTGGTTTAGACTGGACCACCGTCTATAATGGAATAGCTACAAGGTTAAACTGGTTTAGACTGGACCACCGTCTATAATGGAATAGCTACAAGGTTGAACTGGTTTAGACTGGATCATCGTCTATAATGGAATAGCTACAAGGTTAAACTGGTTTAGACTGGACCACCGTCTATAATGGAATAGCTACAAGGTTGAACTGGTTTAGACCGGACCACCGTCTATAATGGAATAGCTACAAGGTTAAACTGGTTTAGACCGGACCACCGTCTATAATGGAATAGCTACAAGGTTAAACTGGTTTAGACTGGATCACCGTCCATAATGGAATAGCTACAAGGTTAAACTGGTTTAGACTGGATCACCGTCCATAATGGAATGGCTACAAGGTTGAACTGGTTTAGACTGGATCGCTGTCTATAATGGAATAGCTACAAGGTTAAACTGGTTTAGACTGGATCACCGTCTATAATGGAATAGCTACAAGGTTGAACTGGTTTAGACTGGATCATCGTCTATAATGGAATAGCTACAAGGTTAAACTGGTTTAGACCGGACCACTATCTATAATGGAATAGCTACATGGTTAAACTGGTTTAGACTGGATCGCCGTCTATAATGGAATAGCTACATGGTTAAACTGGTTTAGACTGGATCACCGTCTATAATGGAATAGCTACAAGGTTAAACTGGTTTAGACTGGATCACCGTCTATAATGGAATAGCTACAAGGTTAAACTGGTTTAGACTGGACCACCGTCTATAATGGAATAGCTACAAGGTTGAACTGGTTTAGACCGGACCACCGTCTATAATGGAATAGCTACAAGGTTAAACTGGTTTAGACTGGATCACCGTCTATAATGGAATAGCTACAAGGTTAAACTGGTTTAGACTGGATCACCGTCTATAATGGAATAGCTACAAGGTTAAACTGGTTTAGACTGGACCACCGTCTATAATGGAATAGCTACAAGGTTAAACTGGTTTAGACTGGACCACCGTCTATAATGGAATAGCTACAAGGTTAAACTGGTTTAGACTGGATCACCGTCTATAATGGAATAGCTACAAGGTTAAACTGGTTTAGACTGGACCACCGTCTATAATGGAATAGCTACAAGGTTGAACTGGTTTAGACCGGACCACCGTCTATAATGGAATAGCTACAAGGTTGAACTGGTTTAGACCGGACCACCGTCTATAATGGAATAGCTACAAGGTTAAACTGGTTTAGACTGGATCACCGTCTAAAATGGAATAGCTACAAGGTTAAACTGGTTTAGACTGGATCACCGTCTATAATGGAATAGCTACAAGGTTAAACTGGTTTAGACTGGATCACCGTCTATAATGGAATAGCTACAAGGTTAAACTGGTTTAGACTGGACCACCGTCTATAATGGAATAGCTACAAGGTTGAACTGGTTTAGACCGGACCACCGTCTATAATGGAATAGCTACAAGGTTAAACTGGTTTAGACCGGATCACCGTCTATAATGGAATAGCTACAAGGTTAAACTGGTTTAGACTGGATCACCGTCTATAATGGAATAGCTACAAGGTTAAACTGGTTTAGACTGGACCACCGTCTATAATGGAATAGCTACAAGGTTAAACTGGTTTAGACTGGATCACCGTCTATAATGGAATAGCTACAAGGTTAAACTGGTTTAGACTGGATCATCATAGAATAGTTGAGCTGAAATTTATGCCATGATAAGAATGAGCTGCTCCCAGACTGAAAGGAGACATTATATGACAACGATCTGAATAAATACATGTTGTTTCTGTGGACTATGTACTCCACGAGCAGCTAAGACCCCACATTCCCCCACATTTGGCTTTTATTATTTTATTTTTCTTAACAACCCTGAGTTCACATTCTGGTTCGTAGGATTTTGAGCAAAAATGTTAAACTGAGAAAATCAAAATAAAAATAATTGTGTCAAAGGTACAGAAGTTTCAGCTCTGTTGAACTCAGCTGCTTAAAAGTGCTGAAACTGGCATATTTATTTACTTTTCTCATGTTCGTGTCAAATAAGTACAAGTTCATAAAAATATTGTTTCCTGTATTGCCTGTAAATGTCATTGGAAACATGAGAATGGTTTTAAGGCTGTTATTAAAACACCCCTTTAAGTTTTCTGTGAAATAAACTCTGCTGAGCAGTGTTAAAGCCAAGTCTGACTTTTTCCCCCTTATTGGTTAAAACCCAGAATCTTATTTGTCCCCGGGGTCAGCTGCTGTGCTGCTGTGCTGCTGACTCCATCCTGCTCTGGTCATGTTTGCTGGTAAACAACCAACATGTTTCACAGGGTGGAGGATGGGAAGCTGTCTCTGTCACGACGTCTCCAGTTTCTTTACTCACAAAGCTCTGAAATGTGTGCAAGCATGTTAACTTCATCATCATTTTAAATAACCATATGTAAATATGTGGATGAAGCCATCGTTTACTGTAAAGAGCAGAACCAGCATTCCTACTGATGAACCACAGGGTGACTGAGGAGGAGTCTGGGAGGGAAGGACGCCTCCTGCTTCCTCACAGGGTTTAACACCTCAGAAAACGTTTTCTGGCCTTGATCTCCAACCTCCTCTCATTACAGCATGTTTTCATTTTCCCAATCCCGGCGCCTTTCAAATCGAAACAACCTTACGACCAACATGCCAGCTCGGTGTGGGGAGGGGTTGGTGAGGGGGACAGGGGACAAGCAAAATATAAAATACGCATCTTGAAACGAAGTCAGTGACGTTCCTGGAGCTGCATCGGTGTCCATGCAGTGAGACAGAAGAGTCCAAAGTGATGCATGAAAGGTGGAAATGTTCCCCCCGGATCACCGCCAACACGCAGACACGTCGGCTGGAAACGTACGGTTTCATCAGACATCTTTAACAGAGCTCTAAGTGCTGTTTTAGCCTGGTGAGCCACCGGGATCCACCTTACACAATCTTCTGATGCTGGGACAACACCTCAGCCTCCCACGGCGTCATCGTCCCGTTGTCCTCCTCTTCCAACGGCCTCTGCCACCTGACGTCACCTTGGGAAGATGGACAGCCGCATCCTGGTTGAAATTCCCGTCACACGGCGAGCCGAACGTTGCTTTCCAGCCTATTTTACAGCTGATCCATCATGCATGTCAGGTGTGTGTTCAACCCACTGACGGACACAGTTGGCCTTCATTACTCCACTTCCTGTGTCCCAAAATGCTTTGCTCTCCAGTTCTGACTCCGGGTGGGAGGCTGGGGAAGGTTGGCTGTGCAGCAGAGCTTCAAATTGGCTCTCCCCGGCTCGTGTCAGGACCTGCGGTTTTCAGAGGTAATAGACATGCAAATAGCGCGGTAAGCACGCGTGTTCCATGGAGTCTCAGCTCTCAGTCTGTAACAGTATGGAAATGCAGAGTGTTTTCTTTCAGTCTCTCTGTTTGAGCTGGATAACAAGGTGGTCCAATGAGTCTGTTAGACATGACAGTGGCAGAATGAAGTGTTTATATTGTCACACGCTGCAGTACAGTGTGTGGTAAGGTGAAGAGACGCAGGGAGAACGATGTTCGGCATACATGTGAAGGAAACAGAGAGAAAGTGATCAAGGTTCTGCAATCCTTTTCTATTATAACATGTTCACTGAGAGAAACATGCAAATGTTCTCATCCTTCCTGCTTTCAGAGCTTCAGTCTGTTTAGTTTAGTAGCTTATTAAAGCCAAGATGACATGGATGTGTGGATCTGCTGCATGCATGCTGGACTCCTCTGCTCAGTCAGGACTGCAGCAGAATGCAGCGCTGCAGCCTCATTTAGATGAAGCTGTAAATGGACTTTACAGAGCTGAGCCTCAGTCATGTTCATTTTCAGATCTAACAGGGTGATATATTGAGATGTAGCTCATGTGGAGCATGTTTGCTTAATTGTATTGGCATAATTATTAGTTTTCTCAGGCCAATTTCTACTCCCAAAGGTCTATGTGCACTGCTTCCTGCGCAGCACAGTAAGAACAGAGTCCAGCTGGGAATTTAAACATCTGTGTCTCGCTGCTTCGTGATGCCCAGGAGAGAACTGAAAATAGGATTTGCCTTGAAGGATTCTGCCTCAGCAGGTAGAATATCAGAAGGAGTTGGAAAAGAAGACATAACTTATGCTTAACCTGGCAATTACTGATGGAGTCTGTACTCATTACACTTGAAGAAAAGATTCCCATAGGTATGTTTCACCTCGAGGGATAATAAATAACAAACAAAAAGATCTTTTTCTCAGACAGAAAATGACAGTTGTGCCTTAATGTTCAGACTAGAAGTCCACCTTCTCATCCGGACTAAATAAAATCTCTGACGTGACAAAAATAGGCTAAATAGCGACACAGAAAAGCACACAAGCATGCATGGCATGTCTAATGTAGACAGGACAGCAAGCATGATCGCCCCCGGACCCCCTCCCAAACCTGAAGCTTTAAACCCACTCAGGAACAGAGACGACACGCTAACTCAGACATACAGAGAGACAGCTAGCCGCTCTGCAGACCAGTCACCAGCAGACTCGCCACTTTCCTGACGATCTTCTTTCAGTCCAGACCAGCAGGTGCAGCAGAGATGAGAGGCTTTCTGCATAATTAGTGGGAGGAATCCAGAATGAGGAGTGGGCGTAAAGGTGAGCTCAGTCCTGGCCGATAACAAGCGTTCCTCTCTGCTTGTGTAAGCACGGAAACAACGGCTCATCTCATGAATTTACAGAAGTACAGGAAAGATGTGGATGCCCTCCACGTCGCCTGGCGTGGTCAGCAGCAGAGGCAACGCACTGTTGAGTTTCCTCAGGAGAGGCAGACTGCATGCTCCATGACAACCCCACCAGGACAGACAAACACATGACTTGTAATCAGATTACTGTGTGTACGTTTCAGAAAACAGAAAAGTAAATAATACTCTGACATACAAACACGTCTGTTCAGACTGAGAACAGAACCAGGCTGGACAGGGAGATGACGACCTCTCCATCAGGAGCTACATTTCTCTGCATATTTACTGCTTTTTCCACAAATTTGCATTTTATTTTCTCCAAGTTCTTCCTGGTTCTGAAGTATTATACTGGATCCATCCTGTTCAGAGAAAACCAGTCTGATCCGGCTGGTTTTTAGCTTCGGTTGTTGGATTTGATCAGACTTTAGACCACAGTCCTGCAGCACCTCCGCTGCTCTTCATGCTGTTGTCTGGAAATGGAAGAAGAAGAAGAAGAAGAAGAAGAAGAAGAAGAAGAGGAAGAGGAAGAAGAAGAAGAAGAGGATGAAGAAGAGGAAGAAGAGGATGAAGAAGAGGAAGAAGAGGGAAGAAGAAGAGGAAGAAGAGGAGGAGGAAAAAGAAGAAGAAGAAGAAGAGGAGGAAGAAGAAGAAGAAGAAAAAGAGGAGGAAGAAGAAGAAGAAGAAAAAGAGGATGAAGAAGAGGAAGAAGAAGAAGAAGAGGAGGAAGAAGGAGAGGAAGAAGAAGAAGAGGAGGAAGAAGAGGAAGAAGAAGAAGAAGAAGAGGAGGAGGAAAAAGAAGAAGAAGAAAAAGAAGAAGAAAAAGAGGATGAAGAAGAGGAAGAAGAAGAAGAGGAGGAGGAAGAAGAAGAAGAAGAAGAGGAAGAAGAAGAAGAAGAAGAGGAGGAGGAAGAAGAAGAAGAATAAAAAGAGGATGATGAAGAGGAAGAAGAAGAAGAAGAAGAGGAGGAAGAAGGAGAGGAAGAAGAAGAGGATGAAGAAGAAGAGGAAGAAGAAGAAGAAGAGGAGGAAGAAGAAAAAGAAGAAGAAGAGGAGGAAGAAGAAGAAGAAGAAGAAAAAGAGGATGAAGAAGAGGAAGAAGAAGAAGAAGAAGAGGAGGAAGAAGAAGAGGATGAAGAAGAGGAAGAAGAAGAAGAGGATGAAGAAGAAGAAGAAGAGGAGGAGGAAAAAGAAGAAGAAGAAGAAGAGGAGGAAGAAGAAGAGGATGAAGAAGAGGAAGAAGAAGAAGAGGATGAAGAAGAAGAAGAAGAGGAGGAGGAAAAAGAAGAAGAAGAAGAAGAGGAGGAAGAAGAGGAAGAAGAAGAGGAGGAAGAGAGGGATCTGAGTTGTGATCAAAACTAAGTTTTCTAATTCTGATGATTGCTCTGCTGTCGTCCGTCTGGTGTTTTTCTGTTTTAGTCCTCCTCGCTTGTGATGACATCTGTTTTTTACCCCCTTCACTGCGTGCTAACTTCGCTGCAGCCAGGATTTGACCCGTGTTTTCCACCATCTCCAACCCAACGGGCTGGGAGCTTTTTGAAGGGCTGCACTTAAGACTTTCTGCATTGGTTGAATAGCCTGAATCATTTACTCTGCATGGACTGGGAGAGATGCAGGCGTATTCTCCGTGCACTCTGGGTGCGTGGGACTTGACAGCTTCGCTGTTAGAGTGGGAAGCTAATTGACTGTAATTTTTATACTTTTCTTTAAGCCGTGGAAAAGATGGAATTAAAGTGTGTGTTGGGAAGGTTGTGAATGAAAGATAAGTTATATTGCTCCATTTGCTCCAACTTTACTTTTTATTACATGAGGTTCCTATAATTACACCACTTGTTTACTCTAACAATCACACGGATCTCCTGATCATCATAATTATGAAATATTATAATTGTTGGGCAACGTATCAGTTTGAAAATCTGGAAAAATCAAGTTTTATGCTCCGAGTAAATGTGTGATGTTGGATTTAGCTCTGGGGTGGGCAACATCAGTCCTGCTGGTTTCAGATTGTTGCTTCTGCACCTGAAGCCGATGAACGGGCCAACATCAGTGAGCAGAACTCGATGATGGGATCCATTTGGACTGAATCAGGTGCATTGGAGCAGGGAAATACTGAAACCTGCAGCCCTGCAGGACCAGAGTTGTTCGTTGATTTTACAATTTTCTACCTGGGAACAGCTTGAGAGACAGTAAGGTAAAGAGATATGTTTTGGCCACTAGGGGCGCTACATCTCTGACCTCCTACAGGGGTGCCCAGATCCAGTCCTGGAGATCCACCATCCTGCTACCTTTAGATGCAACCCCTGTCCAGCACAGCTGAGTCAAACAGCTGAATTCCTCTTCTGCATGTCGTCCAGCTCTGCAGAGACCTGCTAACGGGCCACTTATTAGATTCAGGTGTGTTGGAGAAGGGTTGCACCTAAAAACAGCAGGATGGTGGATCTCCAGGACCGGACTTGGGGACCCCAGTCCTACAGGATACACGACACTGTCGCAACATGAACAGTCTGCATATGGACACTCACCAGAAAACACACCCAAAGCAAAAACTGCCACAAAAACATGACTATAAGTGAATTTTGAGAAATGAAGCAACTTTGACATAACTCTTGTCAATAAGTTACTGTTATGGAAACGTTAGCGTTAGCCGTTAGCTTATGGGGCATTACAGTCGCACTGCTTCCTACTGAAAAGCGGATGAAAACCATAAAACCAAAGCAGATCATTTGCTCATCGTTACTTCGTTAATATTTACATGAATCATAAAAAATTGAATTTATTGTTGCCAACTCGTTTTCTCTTTCTGGCGTCTCCAGCCACCGTGTCCACCTTCAGATTTGGTTCAGTCATGACAAACTTTAGGTCACTGCAAAGTTATAATGTCTGGTTTCTGAAGAGGGCTGACACACGTCAAGACCCCAGAAATCATCCATTATTACTGATGTTCGGGTCAAATGTTATACTGGATCCATTCAAATAATAAAACAGAACATTTTGTCAGGTGAAATGCAAAAGAAAAGGAGAACTGCTGAAACACGATTGGTTGACGATGCATTAACTATAAACAGGTTTCAGGTTTAATTCAGATGGAAATTTCTCTAAACCATGCAGTCTCTGATTGTATTTCCTTGGAAATTGTTCATTTTTCTGGTTTAAAGGATAAGAAAAGCCTCGTTACAGTGAAATTGTTAGAATATGTTGAAGATCCAGTGGTTCTCACACAGGAAGGAAACTAACTGGAAGAGTTTAAAGTCTGTATTGTCCCAAACAGGCCTGACATTTCTTCATTTCAGCTGCAAGGCCACCTGTCAGCTTTGTGAGGACACAAAGGGCAGGAAGGTCATCCAGTGTGGCCGATGTGGTGTGTAAATATCATACTAATGGTATAAAATATGCACATCTTCCCCTCAAGATATATACAGTTTGCCACAATGAAAACTAGATATCTAGATAGATAGATAGATAGACAGATAGATAAGATAGATAGATAGATGGATGGATGAATGGATGGATGGATGGATGGATGGATGGATGGATAGATAGATAGATAGATAGATAGATAGATAGATAGATAGATAGATAGATAGATAGATAGATAGATAGATAGATAGACATAACGAGGTTGCCTTTCCTCCACGCTACTCGGTCTTCTCACCACACAAAGCCAACCAGGCTGAATGGCAATAAGCACCGAGCCAGAATTAGTAACCAAAACCTCTCTTGGCTCTGCTTTTCTTTTCCAGCCAATTAAGCCGTTTTTATTTGCTTCCTCTACGCTGTCTGCTCCTCGCTCCCAGCAGCTCATTTGGTAGAAAACCAGCAGCAGACAAACAGCCAGTAAGGATTTGGTATGAGCGTGACCATGCAGTCTTTTCCTATTCCAGTAAACAAATTGATTCCGGTTGGACTGTGCTACAGGGGAGGCGAGGATTACTGACCGGAGTGACAGCTGTCACAGACATTTTCTGCTTCCTCTGTGTGTGTGTGTGTGTGTGTGAGTGTGTGTGATAAAGAGTTTTTTTGCCTCGCAGTTGGCTTTCATTCAGGTCATCAGCTTTGACTCACTCTATGACCAAACTGGGACAAAAGGCAGAGTCCAGCACCAGCCTGAGGGGTTATGATGAGAAGTAGGCAGCTTGGAGTCAGACTGAACTTCACGTTGGGTCAGAAACAGGTCAGAAACCGGATATTATGGGGTGCCAGACCTGGGGAGCTGTCTTTATACTCATTGTCTCTAAATATTCTTTCTTTTGTTCTCATCTGGAGCACCAGAAGTTTAGGTTTGGAGGGGAAGCCGAAGTCGTCTCGTCAGTGTGCAGAGACATGTCTCGTGGTTCTTTTTTCCACTATTTCAGATTAAAAGCGGAGTTAAAACCTGGATAAACCAGTTATTACACAGCTCTGCAGATGCAAAGTCAACAGAATAACTTTGTTCAGGTTTGTTTTGCTGGGAATTCATTTTGCTTTGTTTGATTTTCTTGCATTTCCCAATTCTCACGTTTTCTTTAATAACCGTCAGTCAGGTAGCTTAAAGCGCCACCAACCAACCACAGGTCAATATCATGACAGCGGGTCTGAATCAAGATGGTTCGTCCAGTTCAGCAGGTGATGGATGGATGAAATTATTCATTTTGTCCTTCAGCAGCGTCACAACGTTTCACATTGACACGATTCCACAATGTTTCATCCTTAATCTTAATTCCCTCCTCATGACATTTTGGTCCATTTTTCTCAACATTTCTTCTTTTATCTAGTGATGACTTCTGCTCTCCAGTGGTGCTGTTGACAATAAAACTGTCAAAAAGGACCATGATTCCCAACGTCTGCTCACAATAGGAAACCCGTTGGAATGAAGTAAAGACCTGACATGTTACTAAATAAGTCGCCATTTTTGTCCTTTTACATATTTATTATGTGATTGCGTTTGTTGTTGTGTTTTATTGCTCTCTGCAGAGCAAATTACCCTCGGGGATGATAAAGACTGCATGAACCTTAACTCTGGTGAATGATTTCAAGCTGTAAAGATGGTGAGATCACAAGAGAGAGTTTCTGATAACAAAAATATTAATAAAATCTTCCTAATTTTGTTGTTGACATTTTATATGTCTACGACTTTAATCACAACCGAAGCCTACATGCACATATGTTTTTCGAAAGGCAGGGTACACCCTGGACAGCTCACCAGTCCATCGCAAATATTTCAAAATTAATTTTGTAAACGTTTTCTGGCAGTCATAATGTCTCATCGTGTATGAGGCTGAGAATTCTGTACATGAGGCCTAAAAAAGAAAAAATTCTGTCTCCGTTCTCACCTACTCCACGTTTTAGTGAATGATTTGCTCAAAGAAGAGAGTTTGAGATCTTTTTCTTTGTGACCTCAAGAAGGGAAATAACCACAGCCCCTAGTAGTGGACACTGCTGTGGACCCACCTCCTGGCTGGCTGAACCTACACTCTAAAATCACAGGAAGCTAAAAGATAGTCCACTAGACTCGGTCTGATCAGGGTCTCAGCCCAGCTGTAGGGGGGTGTATCCCTGCGGACTGAGACCATGCTCACGCTGCACTTTATGTCAAACCAGCCAAACCATTAGAATAATATCTCCCCATTCCCACCAGAGGGGACGCTGCACTAGTATTGAGCAGAAGAGAGGACCAGACCGGCGTGAAGAAGAAAACTCTGTTTCCTCCACCTGCCAGTTAAACATGGAGACCAAACTATGGCTGTTTTGGGTTTTTATTGTCTTATGCAAGTATCCTGCAGAAATCCACTGCAACAATGGACGCAGTATGAACACCAGACGAGGCAGAGGAGCCTTAACGCCATCGCTATGGATTTACCCACAATGCAACGCTACGCCACATGCAGGAAGGGACTTGTTTTGTAGTCCGCTTCCTGTATTTGGCTTGAAAGTCGCAGAGATCTGCGTTTGTAGGCAGACCGAGTCGCTTCTTTGGTCCAAATCAGAATTCGTTTGGTGCGTTCACATTTCCCCAAACGAAGCAGAGTTTCCGAGCAAAGGGACTCTGATTCGAACCAAAAAGGCTGATGTGAATGTTCCCTTAAAGACAAAGACATGGAATTCAAAGAGAATAGAAATGGGTTTGTGGCCTACAGCTCGTCAGCAGGACCGCTGTAGGAGCCGCATTTAGACCCAGGTTTGAGCTCTTCAGATGCATCCTTAGTACTTAACCTCACACAGGACGGAAAGAGGTTTTTCCTGTTGGAGTTGAACAATATCTGTCAAATCAAACCGTTTGTGTTCAACCATCTCCGACTAATTCCCCTGGCATCATCGTCACCATGTCTTTTTAAATGTCAACACCAGTCTTTCCCTGGAAGCAGCTTTAGAGGCGCCTCCTGAGCACAAGCCACGAGTAGAATATGTCTTTCCTCAGACTGACAGGGCAGCTGTACCGCGTTGGACTGGTTGCGTATACAGTTACCAGTCCCGTCAATGCACTGCCATCTGATGAAACACAATCACGCCTTACTCCTTGTTAAAGCTCTTTTTAAGCCAGGATTGCTGAACAATGTGTTGCAGTGTCACAGGCTTCTGTTTTCCATTATTGTTTAAAGTAAATAAAACAGAATGAGTTAATAACCTGATTTTATCTTTCTAATCTGTACGGTGGTCTGCAACCATCCAGGAAGGAAATGTTCAGGATCAGAATTATATTATTAATATCTTGAGTGGATGACAGAACTACTGGACTGATTGTTGGATTTGCTAATTATCTTCAAGAAAACAAGGAGAAGTGTGTTCAGGTTGTCAACCAAGATGCTTTTGAAAAGGCATTTGTTAAACTAATCTATTGTATCTTAGATGTAGTTGGATAAGTTTAACTGCACAGTCCACACACTCTTGACCTGGACTGGGCATCTGCTCAGCACTGATTCAGCAAATGCACAACCACAGTATGTTTTTCTTCCTCTTTTCAAGCATATTTATTTTACAGAGTTATACAACTATCTCTCCATATTTGCATTAAAACTGTGTCAAGCTAAGTCAGTTCTAACCTTGCTGCTTTTCCTGAGGGTACACACTGTACAGCATGCTGCTAAGGTACACCTAATTCACACAGTCTGTCAAGTGGAAGCAACAGCAAGTGGCAGGACCTGTGTGTTCAGATGTAGGCGTGCATTAGCTGTGTGACTATGTATTCAGCTGCCTGGAAGTGTATGTTCCCACTTCTGCTTCATTTCCTAGTGAGAGAAAGTAATTCTGGGCCATAACCTCCTTATTAACATCTCTGTAGACTGAAGAACACATGCTGTCGGCATCTGATGACTTGTGACTGGCCTCATTCCTCCTTATCGTTCCTCTTTAAAATGGAAAGGAGTGTTCATGTCTGTCCCTGTAAACCTGCATGTCTAATCTGTACAACCGCAGTGATCAGTAAAATTTCCAAATGAGTAAATCCATAAATATACCAAGATAGAATAAAAATAAAAATTATGAAGAAAAAAGTAGAATAACAATTGTTAGTTATTAACAATATGTATGTGATCATATATCCAGCCTTTCTGTTGTGTATGTGTGTGTGTGTCTATACATTGCTAGCATCACATTACCATCTGGTAGCACTGTCAGACCCAATGTTAAAAGAGCTCATTTTAGCTATTTCTGGTAGTTGAAGACTACTAAATGCATTAGATGTGTAGCAATATGGAAATTACCAGATTAGATCAACCTTCATGTGTCTGAATGTAAACGTTAGTCTCATTGGCGGGAATGCTAAGCCAGCATGCTACTCACAGTTTGCCATAAAGAAGGTAGGGAGGAAGCAAAAACAAAAAGCTCAACAGGAAACATTTTAAATGTTACAAAGGAAGGAAAATAAAGGAAATAAGGACACGTTCACATCCACAGTCCGTTTGCTCATAAAGTCTGCTTCGTATGGGGAAATGTGAACGCATCAAACAAATTCTCGGTCCGTCTACAAATCCAGGTCTCTGCGACTTTCAAGCGGACCAAATACAGGAAGCGGACTACAAAACAAGTCCCTTCCTGCATGTGGCGTAGCATTGCATTGTGGGTAAATCCATAGCGATGGCGTTAAGGGTCATCTGCCTCGTCTGGTGTTCATACTGCGTCCATTGTTGCAGTGGATTTCTGCAGGATACTTGCATAAGACACAATAAAAACCCAAAACAGCCATAGTTTGGTCTCCATGTTTAACTGGCAGGTGGAGGAAACAGAGTTTTCTTCTTCACGCCGGTCTGGTCCTCTCTTCTGCTAAATACTAGTGCAGCGCCACCTCTGGTGGGAATGGGGAGATATTATTCTAATGGTTTGACCACAGTGCAGCGTGAACACGGTCTCGGTTCGCATGGATACACCCCCCTACAGCTGGGCCCAGTGCCCAACCGGACCGAGTCTAGCGGACTGTCCTGATGTGAATGCAGCATAAATTACAAAAGAGAAAGAAGAGAAGGACAATAGACAGGAAGGAAAGACAGACAACAAGAAAAGTAAATATACAACAGAAACACGATAAAAATGTCATAAGACAGAAGAAAGACAGACAAAAAGAGAAGGTGGAAGCTGTGGAAGAAAAGTTCCTGAGAATATGTTAAAACAATGAAAACTGGAGCAGAAGTAAGAATCTGCATCCAGCATGTGGAAGTGGTTTTACTGAGCAATATTTACAACACAGAGGCTCATTTTCATCTATGGAAACCTGAGTTTAGAAATATAGAAATGTTTCTGCAAATTCAACAGAAAACCCGACCGTCCTAAAGTTTCAAAGAGACAGGAGGGTCATTCAGGATGGCGACTGAGTGGGACTCACACTTCCCTGCAGTTTCATACAAAATGATATTCTCTGACGGTCTGGAAGGCAGCGTGAGCATTCATCGGAGGGAACACAGGACTGTTTGTGTGTTGTAGAAACATTTCACTACCTCAACACACAATGAGACTCAAGCTTCCATTTAACAATGACAGTTTCATACAAAATAAAATAAAGTAAAAGTCACTGAAAAGCAGATTTTACCCCAAACAGAAACACAACAGTGACTCTTCACTTAAGTTGGAATTTGACATCTTTTATTAAAATCATCTCGATAAAGCTGCGTTCTCTGCATTTAACTCCCTTTGAGACGTAATTAACTAAAAAGTACAGCCGGTTAGATGTTCTGTGACAAGTTTTGGCAGAAGCCCAAACTGCACTAATCCATGTAGTAATGGTTCCCATTAAGTGGTTATTTACCACCTCATTTAAGCAGTCAGTGCCATTTGGCCTGCTGTCTGGCACATAATGAGCCAAACACAAGTCTGGTACCAAAGTCTCTGATGGCCTCCAAGGCAGCACAAGCGCTCATCAGAGGGAGCGCCGCACTGTTAGCGACATTAAAGAAGCATGCGGTAGGCCTTCAGTACCCCCGCACGTCTCAGGGTTGGGGTACACTCATCACACACACAAACCCACAGCCATCACACCGATATTGCTTCATCCTTCTCTGTTTTTGGCGCCGCTGGTTCACGTGTTCAGAGTGTCGTTAAGCTTTCATTAAAACATCATCATCATTAGAGGGGGATTAGTAATTCCCCGGATCCACCATCGGCTCAGGGTATCCAAACATAATCTAAGTGTAGCGCAACAACAATGTTGCTGGTCTGCAGAGGGTTTTATTTTATTTTATTTTATTTTATTTTATTTTATTTTATTTTATTTTTATTTTCATTTTTATTTTATTTTATTTTATTTTATTTTATTTTATTTTATTTTATTTTATTTTATTTTATTTTATTTTATTTTATTTTATTACCTTTAGTTCTATTTCACATAAATAAAGAGTAAACTCAAACTTGCTTCAACATGTCAGGTTATGTAATGCTTAATTTGAACCAGAGATACTAAGGAGAAACTGACTGTATATACTGACTATTGTTATTATAATGTTGGTTAATATGAGATTACATGATGGCCAGTAGCTGATGATGATGATGCTACAATAACAGAAAACTGTTGTAGATAACTGGGATTAGATAAGCCGCTCTAGTCCTTTTAAACTGTTCAGTTTTTTGTTTGGTTCATTTTGGTTTTATATTTAATCATTATGTTTAAATAAAGTTTGAACCAAATCAGAAATCAAACAAAATGCTTTTCATACAAAATATTTGTAATCAAAATGCTCTGCATCATTATTGAACACAAACAAATTGAATAAAAACTGTAGTGATGAAGAACAGAACCATGTCATCGTCAGACTGCTTCAGCCTCGAAGACCAACAGATTTACATGTCAGGAGAAGTTTAGCTTGTTGAACCTGAAACATGATGGTGGTTTGGTTTCCCTGACCAGCGAAGTAGCTTTACGTTCATCAGTCGCGCCGAACATGAGTAACTTTATTCTAGGAAAAGGGAAGTCAATGAGATCACCTGATGAGATTTTCTGAAGACTTCATGTTACTTCAGACCTGCAGAAAAAGTCCTGTAGATGTCCCCGTGTTTAACTGGTCGAGCTGTATAGTTCATTCATTCATTCATTCATTCATTCATTCATTCATTCATTCTCCAAAACCACTTAAGCAGGAGCCCATCCCGGCAGCCTTTGGGCGAGAGGCAGGTACACCCTGGACAGCTCGCCATTCCATCCCAGGAGCTGTTTGGTTTCTAAACTAAATGAAAAGACACAAGTTGTGCTAAATGCAAAAACCTGGAATAAAAATGCAAGCGGTGAAATAGAATACTTCTCATTCTGAGGCTTTCACAGCATCACTGAGAGAAATAGTTGCTGTAGAAGAATGAAAAATCTCTTTTTAGAAAGCAACAGGCTTTTACCGGTTATCCAGCAGGTTCTGCAGTTCATTGTCATTTATTTGAGAAACACACTGCAGTGCAAATGTTCCTTCTGATGGCAGAAATGCACCAAAGGGACGTAGAGAAACTGTAATGTCCTCACAGATCGCACTGTTTCATCTTTCTCCCTTTGAATGAACATCATGAGGATCTCCATCACCATGTTTCCACTTGTCTGAAATGGGCATCGGAACTTGGTGGGGGGGGACTCTGAACTCTGCACCGCCCTGCCATGGTTGTATCACCAGCAACTGTGGAAATGTAAAGGACACAAGTGTATGAGACAAATGACATTTGAAGATGACTTGTTAACATGGATCTATGTGCATTAATGGGCCTTCACTTTTAAACAACAGAGCAACCAGTTTTCCCAGTAATGACCACAACAGCAGCGACTGAACACATGAACTTCCCACTGATACATTTCATGACCAGCAGCCAGTCCCACTGCCGACAGGAACCCTGAAGAACAATGCAGTACAAATCATAAGCATAGAAATGTGGCAAAACATGACTAACACTGGACTACTTATCTTCAACCCAGCGTCTGTTGATGTTTTTACCACGAGGTTTGTTGTTGGAGCCGGGATTCATGTTGGGTTCCTTCAGCCGTTGGTTCACATTTGTGTTTGAAAGAAACTTGACAGAGAAACTGGACCAACTGAATCATCCTTCTCTATTTAACACAGATCACCTGGATACTGTTGAGTTGCTTTTTTTTTTTTTTTTTCCAAGAACTATGGGTACATAATCTCAGAAAATTGGAATATTATGAAAAAGTCCAATATTATTTGTCAGTCATTTCAGAATGTGAAACCCAGATAATATATAGATTTATTACACATAGAGTGAAACATTTCAAACGTTTATTGAAATGTTGATGATTGTGACCTGAAGGCTATCAAAGCAACCTGGGCTTCCATTCCACCTGAGCAGCGCCACACGCTGGTGGCTTCCATTGCCACGCCGCGTTCATGCAGTAATTCATGCAGGAGGCCCAACCAGGTACTGAGTGCATGGAAATTATCATACTGTTCAGAAGTCTGACATTTCTGTTTAAAATATCCTTTTTTTTTCATTGATCTTGTGTAATATTTTAATTTTCTGAGAAACTGTATTTTGGGTTTTTATCATCTAAAAGCCACAATCATCAATATTTCAATAAATGTTTGAAATGTTTCACTCTATGTGTAATAAATCTATATAATATATGGGTTTCATTCTGAAAAGACAGAACTTTTTCACATTGAACTTTTTCACAATATTCTAATTTTATCTGTATACACAGAGATCAAGGCAGTTTCACACATTAAAGAGTTGGTTTATTGGGACAGAGGTAAACTGATGATGGGCCCTAACACAAGCTGAACTATGTTTATGTTTTTCCTGAAGGGTGGTTAGGCTTGATGTCCTGTAATTATGGTCTCTTCATACATGCCATATTCACTATCATCTAATCATAATCCCAGGTGATTGTATAGATAGTATTTTTTAGCACCAGTATGTCTTTCGTTTTTCTATTCATTACACCCAGAACTGCGCAAAAACTAAATATTGCAAAAAAAAAAAAAGTGCTGATAGAAACACCTACATTTTGAAAAAAAAAGTTTTAGATGTTGCTAAAAGGTTTTTACGCTTTCATGAGGTGGGTTTATATAGAAATATATCACAAGAGAGTAATGGAATCAGTTTTTTCACATTTACGTGTTCCGTACGCGACGTTGGGGGGCGTGACCAGTTCATTTCCTGGAAAGATGGCGCAGTGTGGAATAAACAACAGCAAATTTTTTAAAAGTTTTAAAATGAAAATGAGGGAGAAAAGCTTTGAAAAGGCATAAATAATTCTCTGCAGCAAATAGAAAACCCCAAAATAACGCTATGTTGCTACGTTGCATAAGCCACCATTCTGACTGAGCCTTATGCATTAAACACTCTTCAGTGGAAACACTGAATTGTTTGTTGAAACTTACAAATATCGCTTTTAGTTTGTGAAAAAATGTAATGGAAAGACAGCTGGAGACAGTTTAGTTTTAAAGCTCAGGAAGATGCTTCTCTGGACAAGACTAAGGTCCTTTCTGTCTGCTGCAGATGTGAACTGAGTTTCCGCCGCAGTGTTTTACGTCTCAAACACCAGCTGCTGTGCAGCAAACAGCGGATTCAGAGCCCATCTCCTCCTCTAAAAACAGATGGTGAGAGATCTTCCAGCAGAGACGTCCTGACAATCCTACAAGTGGCAGTCTTTCAGCAGCTGATCTGATTAAACAGGAAAAGCTGGAGCCTTGCACAACGTTTACTCCTGTTCACATGTTTGTTTCTAGATGAAGGTGTTGCTGTCAGAAGACGGAAGAGAGACAGTCTGCGTGTAAACTCATTCACCCTCAAGTGGTTAAATCTGGCAAAGTGCCTTTTCTATAACAGCAGGTGTAAAGCTGCTTACAAGAGTATTAAAGGAAAACAATTATGCTTCAGTACATTTAGTGACATAAAAATATCTGCAATTACTTTGTCATTAATTGCAAGCAACGTTCATGCAATTAATTGTGATTAAATCCAATGACTGACGTCCTGAGATATATTTGTAAAAAAACAAATAAATGCAACATTAAACACAATGAAAGCACACAAAATGCAAACTCATACTGGTGAATATATTTCAACAATAAAAGCCCAGATTTACTCCAACAAGACACATTTGGTGAAACTAGAAATTATTGAATGAAAAAAATGTGTAATTTTTGAAAGGTTAATAACTAGGAGGCATGGAGGTGAGTAGCGTACATACAGGAGATGTCAGTTGGTTTGTTAAAGGAAAAAACAAAAGAAAGGAAAAGCAGAAGGATCCAAATGGTGCCGTGGGCCTTTAACAGTACATCAGCTGGGACATTGCAGATGATACATGGACATCATTTGGGAAATCAAGCGTTGTCTTTCAGTTCCTCCAACACTTCCTGACAGTTTTTCATCTAAGTGGTTTGATGATTTCGGTCCAGCTTGCACATCAGAGGCAGTGGTGGTCTTGCCTCCGTGAACATGTCAAGATGTCAGAGTCCTGCAGTCGTCTGTACACACACACACATGCACACACACACTCAAAGAAACATTGCCCTATAGAGCCAGTCTGTCAGTCCAGGTATCAGTCAATATCAGTGTCCAGTAATGGAAAGACTGATTTACAGAGCGCAGAATCTGCCCAGCTATTGATTTGTTGAGTTCTTGCTTTACTGGACATTCAGAGGATGAAGAAAAGAGAAGAAGGGCTGTAGATGGTTTAATTCCAAAAGAAAAGTGAAGTGTAAAATTGCAGAATGTTAGAAAGACTGTGAGCTGGGAAAGCAGAAAGACAGCCAGCAAAGTGCAACACTGCTGAATAAATTATTCTCTGAATAAATGTCTGCTGAAGGACGGGAAGCGAAAACAAAGAAAACGGCAAAAGTCCTGGCTTTTCACAAATCCTAATCAAAGGCAGCAATTATCAAGCAGATTGTAATCAAAGCTTCTGAAACTGTTTTGGTCTCTTTGTTCTCATAACATAAGTTTAAAGACTGAAGGTCTGAGGAAACCGTTTGGGAGACGTCACTGAGTGCAGAAATGTACATGAGTTTTTCTACACTTCTCAAAAAAATAAAGGGAACACCGAAACAACATGATGTAACTCCAAGTCAACCAGACTTCTGTGAAATGGAACTGTCCAATTAGGAAGCAACACTGATTGACAATCAGTTCCACCTGCTGTTGTGCAAATGGAACAGACAACAGGTGGAAATTACAGGCAACTGGCAAGACACACCCAATAAAGGAGTGGTTCTGCAGGTGGTGACCACAGACCACTTCTCAGTTCCGATGCTTTCTGGCTGATGTTTTGGTCTGAATGCTGGCGGTGCTTTCACTCTAGTGGTAGCATGAGACGGAGTCTACAACCCACACAAGTGGCTCAGGTAGTGCAGCTCATCCAGGATGGCACATCAATGCCATCAGTGGCAAGAAGGTTTTCTGTGTCTGTCAGCGTAGTGTCCAGAGCATGGAGGCGCTACCAGGAGACAGGCCAGTACATCAGGAGACAAGGAGGAGGCCGTGGGAGGACAACAACCCAGCAGCAGGACCGCTACCTCCTTCTTTGTGCAAGGAGGAACAGAAGGAGCACTGCCAGAGCCCTGCAGAATGAGCTCCAGCAGGACACAAATGTGCATGTGTCTGCTCCAACAGTCAGAAACAGACTCCATGAGGGTGGCATGAGGGCCCGACGTCCACAGGTGGGGGTTGTGTTTACAGCCCAACACCGTGCAGGACGTTTGGCGTTTGCCAGAGAACACCAAGATTGGTAAATTCTCCACTGGCGCCCTGGTCTCTTCACAGATGGAAGCAGGTTCACACTGAGCACATGGGACAGACGTGACAGAGTCCAGAGTCTGGAGACGCCGTGGAGAACGTTCTGCTGCCTGCAACATCCTCCAGCAGGACCGGTTTGGCAGTGGGTCAGTAATGGTGTGGGGTGGCATTTCTTTGGAGGGCAGAACAGCCCTCCATGTGCTCGCCAGAGGTAGCCTGACTGCCATTAGGTACCGAGATGAGATCCTCAGACCCCTTGTGGGACCATATGCTGGTGCGGTTGGCCCTGGGTTCCTCCTAATGCAAGACAATGCTAGACCTCATGTGGCTGGAGTGTGTCAGCAGTTCCTGCAACATGAAGGCATCGATGTTATGGACCGGCCCGCCCGTTCCCCAGACCTGAATCCAGCTGAGCACATCTGGGACATCATGTCTCGCTCCATCCACCAACACCAAGTTGCACCAAAGACTGTCCAGGAGTTGGCAGATGCTTTAGTCCAGGTATGGAGATCCCTCAGGAGAACATCCACCGCCTCATCAGGAGCATGCCCAGGTGTTGTAGGGAGGTCATACAGGCACGCGGAGGCCACACACACTACTGAGCCTCATTCTGACTTGTTTAAAGGACATTACATCAAAGTTGGATCAGCCTGTAGTGTGTTTTTCCACTTTCATTTGGAGTAGTGATTTTGTGTGATTTTGTTGTCAGAACATCCAACTATGGAAAGAACAAAGTATTTAATAACAATATTTCAATTATTCAGATCTACATGTTACTTTACTGTTTCCTTTATTTTTTTGAGCAGTGTGTTATACATGATTCTCATTCATTCCATCCAAACAACATCAAAATACATCATTCTCAGAGCTCCATGAATATGTTTCTCATGCTCACTTTTTCTTTGTTCCTATTAAGGCAGACATTACTAACATATGCCGATTGGTGATTTTATGTGATGTACCTTCTGAGGCCCACAAAGGGCATAAATAATCCCTGTATTCCAACAAGCAGTCACAAGACTGTCATGATCTGCCAATCGGCTCCTGTATTGATAAACTTTATGAACTGCTAGAAAAACACTGTAGAAGAACACTGATCTCCGCAAAGCCATTGTCACTTTTTTTTTTCTTTTTTTACAATAATTGGGCATTATTTTTGAGTTAGAAGGTATAGCAGCAACACGGACCCAACTGTTTCATGGTAAATAATCCTTAAAAAAATTCCTGGATCCAGCTAGTCAAAAATCTGACCACTTCTTTCCCATTCGATTTCCTACATTTCCTTCAAATTTATTCAAAGTCAGTCCAAAACTTAATGACTTATGTTGCTGACAGAGAAATACAGACCAACAGCACAGAATACAGGACTTATAGGCGGAAAACTAGGTGATGAAAACTGAGGCAGATGACAAGTCCACAAGAATTTCAGCACTTTCTTCTTGGTTGGACTATCTTTTCCTCCAGAACTACATTTAGTCTTGGTGTGATATGTTCAACAAGGTGTTGGAAACATTCCTCTGTATTGTTTCTTCATATTGACATGAATAATGACAGTTCTACCTCATCAACCATGAGAATCTCCCGTTCCACCTCATCATGATGAGAATCTCCCGTTCCACCTCATCACCATGAGAATCTCCCATTCCATCTCATCACCATGAGAATCTCCCGTTCCATCTCACCACCATGAGAATCTCCCGTTCCACCTCATCACCATGAGAATCTCCCGTTCCATCTCATCACCATGAGAATCTCCCATTCCGCCTCATCACCATGAGAATCTCCCGTTCCATCTCATCACCATGAGAATCTCCCGTTCCACCTCATCATGATGAGAATCTCCCGTTCCACCATATCATGATGAGAATCTCCCGTTCCATCTCATCACCATGAGAATCTCCCGTTCCATCTCATCACCATGAGAATCTCCCGTTCCGCCTCATCAACATGAGAATCTCCCGTTCCACCTCATCACCATGAGAATCTCCCATTCCATCTCATCACCATGAAAATCTCCCGTTCCGCCTCATCACCATGAGAATCTCCCGTTCCACCTCATCACCATGAGAATCTCCCGTTCCACCTCATCATGATGAGAATCTCCCGTTCCATCTCATCACCATGAGAATCTCCCGTTCCACCTCATCACCATGAGAATCTCCCGTTCCACCTCATCAAGATGAGAATCTCCCGTTCCACCTCATCATGATGAGAATCTCCCGTTCCATCTCATCACCATGAGAATCTCCCGTTCCACCTCATCATGATGAGAATCTCCCGTTCCATCTCATCACCATGAGAATCTCCCGTTCCACCTCATCATGATGAGAATCTCCCGTTCCACCTCATCATGATGAGAATCTCCCGTTCCACCTCATCACCATGAGAATCTCCCGTTCCACCTCATCATGATGAGAATCTCCCATTCCACCTCATCATGATGAGAATCTCCCGTTCCACCTCATCACCATGAGAATCTCCCGTTCCACCTCATCATGATGAGAATCTCCCGTTCCACCTCATCATGATGAGAATCTCCCGTTCCACCTCATCACCATGAGAATCTCCCGTTCCACCTCATCACCATGAGAATCTCCCGTTCCACCTCATCACCATGAGAATCTCCCGTTCCATCTCATCACCATGAGAATCTCCCATTCCACCTCATCATGATGAGAATCTCCCGTTCCACCTCATCATGATGAGAATCTCCCGTTCCACCTCATCACCATGAGAATCTCCCGTTCCACCTCATCATGACGAGAATCTCCCGTTCCACCTCATCACCATGAGAATCTCCCGTTCCACCTCATCACCATGAGAATCTCCCGTTCCACCTCATCATGATGAGAATCTCCCGTTCCACCTCATCACCATGAGAATCTCCCGTTCCACCTCATCATGATGAGAATCTCCCGTTCCATCTCATCACCATGAGAATCTCCCGTTCCACCTCATCACCATGAAAATCTCCCGTTCCACCTCATCACCATGAGAATCTCCCGTTCCACCTCATCATGATGAGAATCTCCCGTTCCACCTCATCATGATGAGTATCTCCCGTTCCACCTCATCATGATGAGAATCTCCCGTTCCACCTCATCATGATGAGAATCTCCCGTTCCACCTCATCATGATGAGAATCTCCCGTTCCACCTCATCATGATGAGAATCTCCCGTTCCACCTCATCATGATGAGAATCTCCCGTTCCACCTCATCACCATGAGAATCTCCCGTTCCACCTCATCATGATGAGAATCTCCCATTCCACCTCATCACCATGAGAATCTCCCGTTCCACCTCATCACGATGAGAATCTCCCGTTCCACCTCATCACGATGAGAATCTCCCATTCCACCTCATCAGGATGAGTATCTCCCGTTCCACCTCATCATGATGAGAATCTCCCGTTCCACCTCATCATGATGAGAATCTCCCGTTCCACCTCATCATGATGAGAATCTCCCGTTCCACCTCATCACGATGAGAATCTCCCGTTCCACCTCATCATGATGAGAATCTCCCGTTTCACCTCATCATGATGAGAATCTCCCGTTCCACCTCATCATGATGAGAATCTCCCGTTCCACCTCATCACCATGAGAATCTCCCGTTCCACCTCATCACCATGAGAATCTCCTGTTCCCCTCACCCCCTCCCACCATTACACCAGCAGCACCTTGATCCAAGTCAGGACTATATGTTGCCTTGTTATTCACTGATTCAAAAGTCATTTAAACAGGATTTTACATTGTTAGATTATTTTATGATGCACTTTATTTGTGTTGTCATGTCAAGTTTCCTCCATAGAAAACAACCAACAAATATTTGTCCATGTCTTAAATATGACACCATTATGTAGAGCCGCTTCATTTTGCCTTTTCCCTTCTCCTCGCCTCTCGTCCAGCGTCTCGTCATCATTTTTCTGTGACCTTCTCTCTCCAATCTCACCACGCTGTCTCCTTCCTTCCACTTTCATCTTTCCTTCTCTCCTCCCTTCCTCGACCAGTTTTTTTCTTACCCCTTGCCTCTTTTTCACCACTTCTCCCTCTTGTCTCGTCTCTCGTGTCGTTCATGGATTATTAATCATCTTGTGGGGCTAGAGTGCTGCAGTGACACTGTAGAACTGTGGCAGAAAGTCATTGACTTTAAATTTGGTTCAGAGACCACAAGGGATTCTTCAGTGCTTGGTGAGCCTGTCCTCCCTGCTAAGTTTAGAACATCACATTTAGGCAAAGTATGGACCAGCTGGAGAGCAGAGAAGTAAGGATATGCACAAGTTAATGGGGTATATAAGATGCAACTGTCTGAGGAAATGAGATATTTGAGACCACAAAGCATGTAGTTATAATGAGTTCCAATGTTGGTTCTGACAGATTGCATCAGACCCCATTTCTTTGTGCAGATAGTTTGGTTCGGAAATGGCAAAAGGTAAAAATGCAACAAAATATTTCAATTCCAACTCAAATTTTTTATTTTTCTTTCACCAGCAAATGATGGCTTAATAGAAAGATGGTTTTGGATGTCACGGATTTGCCCGATGTGTCCCAGGACTTAGCTTTGTCTGTCCAAGATGAAAGATTGTTAAAATCTAATGTTTCCCTTTCTATACATGGAAATGCAGTCAGAAGTGTGGTCCTCTTCCACCTACAAGGTTGGTGGATCAATCCCAGGCTTCCCCTTGAGTACTAAGTGTTCTTGGGCAAGACACTGAAGCCATTGATGTGTGAACTGGTGAATGTGGCATGTATTGACATACACATGAGTATGTCAGAGCCCAAAACTGAAGCCAGTCAGAATCTTTGGGATGTGCTGGAGGAGACTTAATTCAGTCGTCAGACTCCTTCATCAATACAAGGAGAAAAATGAATGTGATACTGGATATAAATAAATGATGTGATGGTGCAGATGCTAACAGATGCTAACAGAAACGACGACACAGAGAATGTGTCATTGTATCTTAACTACCCTGCTGTTATTTGGGGATTTTAAACTACCCTTTGAGAGGAACTTATTTTTGTCCAGCACACAGAAACGTATCTGTTGGTTAAGTTTGTTTCACCCTCTCTTTAAATCTCCTTGTGCCAGTAAAACTACAGCCTGAGTATGATGATTCAACTTTCCTTTCATAAACTTCTCCATGTCGATGCGGTGAAAGAATTTCTTCAACACAGTCTTTTTCTCTCCTTGGTACGGACATTTTTTAACTAAAGTGCAAACATCTGAGATATTTGTGGCCAGAAATCAGCCTCAGTTTAATGCAACACCCTGTTCATCCTTCCAGGATGCGTATTGACATAATATGACTGAACACTGGCTCTACGTTGGCTGTCAGGTCCAAGAAGCTTGTTAGATAAACAGATTGTAGATTTGTCCCATGTGTGTCCTTGTTAATATTTAAATCACAATTATCCTTTTTATTATTTAATGAGGTGTCCAGTTCCAGCTTTAATGTATTTCCCTTTTCTTTCCAGCTGGTGCAGGAGGAAATCTGACATCTCTGCTGGTTCAGCCCATCTCTGCCTTCCTGGCCAAGACTTTATTGTCCTCTTCTTCCACAAGCCAAGGAGACACCTGCATTCCTCTAGCCATGCCTCCCACCACAGGTAAGCTGCAGAATGCTGAGTGGCTACTATGGAGCTATCATCAGTAACATTGTTTTTATATTTTCAACAGTAAAATCACACAAATGTGTAAAGAATGAAAAACTAAAAGATGTTGTGAAAACTGGATAAAAGCAGGGTTGCCTGCAGAAGACAGAATACTTCCACTATATGAAGCAACTTACGTGTGAGAAGCGATCAATAAACAAACATGCCTGTCTTATGGGTGGGAGGAAGCCAAGGTACCTGGATGTTTGGACCACTAGCGGGTTCCAGGAATGTCGTAAAAGGATTATTTACTATGGGAAATAGATGATTTTGCTATTAGAGCTTCTAGCTGAAGAAAAAAAACACAATGGCTTGGTTTGACTTGACATCAGACTGGTGCAGCGATCCGGGTCATTCACGCCGGTCTGGAAAGATGATTCAGTCCTCCTCCTGCAGCAGCCTGTCAGTCACCTGAGGTGACACCTGTGGTCACCCAGGTTACTCTTTTAGCTCCAGTCCTGCTGCTGGAAATAAAAAAAAGCTTATTTTAGGTTCAGCACTTTCCAGAAATAACGTGTCTTTGAAGTACTCACAGCTCTTGGCATTTATCCAAAAAATATATGAAACTGATCTTAAAAGGAAAAAAAGTGCATGTGTGTGTTTTTATTCTCTTCGCTCTCAGGGTTTGAAGATGGATTCTTCCAGCTAGCTTCAGATGTCATCAGTTCAAACGAATCCCTCTGTTTGCAGCAGCATTGTCACACGATCTCAGTTTAAATGGATGGGGGGGTGTGAGGTCACTGAATGTCTCAGCGCTGCTACAGGAATAGTTAGTATCAGGTTCAGGCCATTAAGCTCATCGTTAAACTAATTCTTCATCCAACTAAACCAAATGTAAGATAAGAAAAAAGAATATTTTTTCCACAGCTGCTGAGTCTGCAGTCCACATCGGGACTTTTTCCAGGTGACACATCAAGTCAGACCTAAAAGTCCCATAAAAACCAGTCCCAGGATGCAGTTAGAGTGAATCTGACTCTGGAAAGTGTCTGAAGAGCTCATCTGAAGAATTCATAGTTTGTAAGAAGCGCTTTCCCCCGCTGGTCTTCAACACCACCCATGTCCGTGTTAGATTAGCTCGCCGTGCCCGTCGTCAGCAGACAGAAAGACGTAGAACCAGCTGGATTGACTAGGCATGGCTTTGTGGACTCCCAGCTTCTGGGGAATCATGAGCTGCATGGACAGTTTAGAGGAAGCACGCTAGAGGACTGGAACTGAGAAACACTGGACTAAGTGGTGTCAGAATGGATTCATGGTGTAGGAAATGAGTTATTGGGAATAAAGTACATAATATGTCACTTTAAAGATGTGTCCTGAAGCAAAAACTCTGTTCTGCTTCGCTTTATCAGCGGAAAGAAAATGTTCCCATATTGTTTCATATCTGATGGAGACTCAGAGCGACGGCTGCGTGTTTGTTAGCTTTCAGCTTTATGTGAGGGTTACAGACTTTAGTTCAGCTGAACTAGCTCTGCTCTGCTTCTTCTCCCACCAGTTCCAGGGAAGCTGTAACGTCATTCCCGCCGTACCGACTCGGCCGTGTTGTGTGAGTCATGAACAAACAGAATGTTGTATTATTAGATCATGGCTTTAACGCCACTGCCGCCACTCTGTCGTTGTGTCACGTCTTTGTTCGGAGCTTTCCCCCAAGCCTTCGCCTCAGTGTTCATCTCCTGCTATCGACATGTTTCCAGTCGTGCACAATTGTTGTTGTCCATTCCTGTTTATTCCACAGTAAACCCTGGCCAGTGACTGGAAAACAGCATTCTGCCTCTCTCCAGTGCTGCTGCGATAACACTCCCATCCTCGTGAAGTTTCAGCGTTATGGACCAGAACAGTCGGAATGAGTTACACAGACAATCGATAATGCTAAAAAGCGGCGAGTGGAATGCTGTTTGTTAGTGCAGGGTGGCTGACTGGGCGTGTTCGTACCACTGCTGTTATGTATTTCATTCTGTTTCCAATTGAATCGTCTTTGATTGACATGTATGAACAAATACTGGCTCAAGTTCTTTATTTATACACTCAGATGTAGTGAAAAGGTTTGTACTGTATCCCACATGATGGCTTCCGATGTGGTTCTCACTCTGGCAGAAGTTCTGTTGGACATTTTAAATCACCATGTGTGCCTATTTCTGCACCACGCTGCGCTTAAAGCACATCGACTGGTTCTGCAGGGTAGGCTTCTTTTTTTCAAGTGTTTCCATTACATCAGATGAGTTGGAAAAAGGAGAGGAGGCCAGGAGAGGGAGAGAGACAAAAGGAGAAGACAAAGACAGAGAGCGAGAGAGATGTAATCTGTCTCCAATCGATTGGCTGCACCATGACCACACTTGGGATCCACTATCGTTTGTTTCCATCTGCCTGCCTCTTTTCATTTTTGTCCTTCCTTTTAATTCTGTTCCCATTTTTTTCTCTTTTAATTCCCATTCAATTAAGACTGGTTGTATTGGCTGGCCATTGGTTAATTGCTTAGGGGCCCTCTGTAGGGATCAGCAGACCTTAACGCCATGACTTGGTCAACTTCAGACTGCTCCTAGCATCGTGTGTGTGTGTGTGTGTGTGTGTGTGTGTGTGTGTGTGTGTGTGAACCTGCTAGTGTATATACAGGATATACAGCAGTCCTCGTCCCGTGCAGAATCCCACCACATTATTTAATACTAGGAGCAGTATTCATAGTACTACTGTCACATAAAATACATTCCTGAAGATAAAAAAGTATTTTTGCAGCAAAGACTAAACTAAGTTTTCATTAAATTAAGTTTTAAAACTTCCAGTACAAAATACAACCTTCATCGTTCTTTCCAAACACTTCATTCAGTCTGTTTCTCTTCCCACGCTCAACACAACAACCCCCCAGCTTTTGTTAAATTGCTCTTATCGCTGCCAGCAGGTTCTGTTCCTCTCTATTGCTTGCATGTCTATTCCTTGATGGACTCGTCAGGACAAAGGTCATGGTGGAAGCTATAAAAGGAAGAGTACTGTGTCGTTTCCAGGGAGGGGCGTCCAGATGACCGGACTTCTACAGATGTGATGGGGGGGGGCAGGTAGGAGAGTTCTCCATTGGCCGTCTGAAAGGAAAGTAGAAACAACATGGTGGAACGGGGAATTACACAGAGAAGGAAGAACAACGTTGGACTCGTAAGAGACTGAAAGGATTACAGAGAGATGCAGGAAGCTGGAGGTGTAACAAGGAGTGCACGGTGATCTGTAAGCTATGTGGGGAGGGGAGACTGACCCGTCCAGGGTGGTCAGGACGTCCAGCAGGTTGGTCTGGTTCAGCATAGAGAGGTGGTGTCTGCAGAGGAGGGAGCATGAAAGATGGGGCGGTTGGAACTACGTGTCATTGTACTAGAAATGGTTTCCTCTATCATGCATGTTTGATTGTGTGTGTGTGTGTGTGTGTGTGCGTGTTTCATAGAGGATACCCAGCTCCTTCATTTCTTTAGTATTTGCAGATTTTCCTGAGACCCCAGTTGCATCTGGGTTTGTCTGTCTCCATCTCTGTCTCTTCACCAGACCCGTGTTTACCTGGGCCAGGTGTGACTGACTGTACACACACACACACCGTTGGATACTAACACACACACACACAGACTTACTTTGCTGCAACTTCCAGCCTCATCTTGTGTTTTTTAGAAGAGTTATGGACTGTCAGAAAAGTACAGTTATTTCCACCTGGTTGCTGCATCATGCTGCAAACTTTCCACCGGCTGTGTTGGCTCATCTGAAACTTCAGCTTTTACTTTCACTTTGTCATTTTACGAAGATTTAACACTAATTACCGCGTTACAGCTCCAAGATGTGGAGGAGAGTTACTAAGACAGTGGTTGGAGAGGAAAGTTAAAGTGCATCCAATCAGGAAACTGGAATTTGAGGTTTCCAGCTTCTTTCTTCTCATCTGTTTCTTTTTCTTCACATTGACAGAAGCTCATTGTCTCACCATTTCCTGCTTAATATGGTTACAGTTATGTAGAGATATACGGAGCTGAGCTTATGGATCCGAAGAACACATTTCAACTTGTAGATCAGTTGATCTTAATGGGGAGTGACTCACACTGACGCAGAAGATGCTTTGTACCAGACTGAGCTAATTGCTGGTTTCTAACTGCACTACCTGGGTAAAACTTATATAAGCTCTCCCTCAACACCCCCTCCTCCAACATGGTGGATTATAGATGGAGCCATAGATGAGGGGATTGGTTGAAGAGTATTTGTAACAGTCAGACTGTAATCAAGTTAAAAGATCGGTCCATGCAACAGAGGAAGAGTTTCTTACGAAGCCAGGCCACCAATTTCTCGTTTGCACGAGAAAGAATGTCGTGCTCATGAGAAAGTATCTGGTGCGCACAAGAAAACTGGATGTTCTTTACCTATAGAAGCCTGTTCCAGTCATCAGTCAGCCAGAAATGACTTTATGAGAATAAATCTAGCTGTGGGCTCGCCTGCAGAGATACTGCAGCCATGTGGTCTTTGTGATGCATGAGATACACCAGCTGTGGTCAGGTTACCACTTTATCCAGGTAGAGCTACAAACATCTGGCCAACTCCTGATGGACACATAAGAAAGGAGCACACATGTTGCTTTTAACGTCTTCATCCAAAGCTGGACTGATTTTTCAGAGCTGGACATCTTTTCCTGCGCAGATAAATGTGCAGCGTTTTAATCTTTGTCTTCTCATCAAGCTCAGCTTCTCTGCATTCAGTCACAACTATCTTGTAGCGGAGATCATGGAGAATAAACCTCGTCAGCTGCTGTGTAGGCCTGAGAAATCTTAGAGTCTGTGGTAGAAAAGCAATGTTGGAGCTGCTGGAGGGACATGAGGGAGGAGGAGCGAGAACTGAACCAGGAAGTGGTCTGAGAAGAGCAGTTTCTGGTCAGAAGTCCAGACTGATGCAGCTTTGTGGTTTGGAGGAGCCTGAACCAGTTTGAGTCTGATGCACAAACTGGGGGTAGAGGGAGGTGTGGTTCATGATGCACTTTGATCTGGTCGAAGAGAATACTGTGCAGCTTGTTTGTGGTGAAACCATTTTGTGTTTTGCTCCTGTAAGATCCTAAGAAAGACCTGAGCTCATTTAGTCCTTGGCTGCCGGCTACAGCAGGGACCCCGTGCTGCCGGTGGTTTGGATCATTTTGGCTCAAATTTTAGGATTGAAAAAGGTTGTAAATGTGGATTTTCCAGGGTGGATCACGGCGTCTTCAGGTTGCGCACTCAGAGCGGGTTGAATTGGATGTTTCTTTTAGACTGAAAAACCTAAAACAGACAATCGATGTAATCACTAACAGGAACATCTAAATTTCATCATGCAGCTTGTGGAGTTCCTCCTCCTGGTCGACACACAGTGTGAGTAGCTGTGTAATCCTGTTCCACAGCGACTCTGTTCAGTCTCCACCGGGTTACAGAGAACTTGACGACTCCACTGTACCGGAACACTGGCCTGTTTCTTGATGTTTGTGAAGTTCTATTCCACTTCTTCTTTACTTCTTTTATTTGGTTGTTGTTTTTGCTGCGATGTAACAGGAGCAGGAAGTGAACTGGAAACCACTTTGCCAAAAACCAGGAGTTTGCTACGAGGCTTTTGCACAGCGCCCATTTACTGCTATATAAAACAGCAGAGATGCTAATTTGTAAGTTAGCCTACAGTGGAAAAGCTCCGTTGTAACTGTCTGCGGTTAGAGTTTTCCTTGTGTTTCATCATTTCATTCAGCTGATTTGTCAAGGGGCTGTTAGCAGCTATTAGCTATTAGCAGTAGCGTGGTACAAAATACATGAAAAGCAGGCTTGGAACTTATTGGTATCAAAAACAAAACAGAATTATGTATTGATCTGTTCCTCATCACCTGATGGGACATCCCAACTTATGCAAAATGTTGATGTTTTCACATTTATGACTGTCATGGCTTCGCTAATGGGGATCATGTGCTTAAACAACAATGTGCCAGAGAAAATTAGTAGATGGGGGTAATTCTCTCACACTGGAGCTTGGACTAAATATCTCGGTGCATCAGAAAGTATGAATCATGCCATGACATGCTGACATGATAGTTCCTCATCCAGTACCACAGGTTAATGATTTATAAAAGATTTACACAAACTCTCTAAATATGTTCAGACTTTTCTGTAGGTATTTAAAGATCAGAGTTCTGCACCGTGTTACAATTTATTTCACTTAGAGCTTGGAACTTACTGATGCTTCTTTAACAACATTTTGTACCAAAAGTTGAGCCGCAGAGCATTCTTTCATGAGAAGTTGAAGCTTCTGTTCTGTGACTTCTTTTATTCAGATTGCGAAACACCGACACGCCAAGACGCTGAAACACCGACACACCAACACGCCTACACACCGACACGCCTACACACCGACACGCCCACACAACGACACGCCTACACACCGACACGCCTACACACCGACACGCCCACACACCGACACGCCTACACACCGACACACCCACACACCGACACGCCTACACACCGACACACCCACACACCGACACGCCTACACACCGACACGCCCACACAACGACACGCCTACACACCGACACGCCTACACACCGACACACCCACACACCGACACGCCTACACACCGACACGCCCACACACCGACACGCCTACACACGACACGCCTACACACCGACACGCCTACACACCGACATGCCGTCACGCCAACACGCCGACACACCGACAGACCGACACGCCAACACGCCAACACACCGACACGCCTACACACCGACACGCCCACACAACGACACGCCTACACACCGACACGCCTACACACCGACACACCCACACACCGACACGCCTACACACCGACACGCCCAAACACCGACACGCCTACACACCGACATGCCGTCACGCCAACACGCCGACACACCGACAGACCGACACGCCAACACACCGACAGACCGACACGCCAACACGGCGACACACCGACAGACCGACACGCCAACACGCCGACACGCTGACACACCGACAGACCGACACGCCAACACACCGACACACCGACAGACCGACACGCCGACAGACCGTACACGCCAACACGCCAACACACCGACAGACCGACACGCCGACAGACCGACACGCCAACACGCCGACACACCGACAGACCGACAGACCGACACGCCAACACGCCGACACGGCAACACGCCAACACACCGACACGCCGACAGACCGACACGCCAACACGCCAACACGCCGACACACCGACACGCCGACAGACCGACACGCCAACACGCCGACACGCCAACACGCCGACACGGCAACACGCCGACACACCGACACGCCGACAGGCCGACAGACCGACACGCCAACACGCCGACACACCGACACGCCGACAGACCGACACGCCGACACACCGACACGCCGACAGGTCGACAGACCGACACGCCAACACGCCGACAGACCGACACGCCAACACGCCGACACGCTGACACACCGACACGCCTACACACCGACATGTCTACACACCGACACACCAACACACGACACACCAACAGACCGACAGACCGACACACCAATACGCCGACACGCTGACACACCGACAGACCGACACGCCGACACACCGACACGCCGTCACGCCAAAACGCCGACACACCGACAGACCGACACGCCAACACGCCAACACACCGACAGACCGACACGCCGACAGACCGGCACGCCAACACGGCGACACACCGACAGACCGACACGCCGACACGCTGACACACCGACAGACCGACACGCCAACACACCGACACACCGACAGACCGACACGCCGACAGACCGACACGCCAACACGCCGACACACCGACAGACCGACACGCCAACACGCCGACACGGCAACACGCCAACACACCGACACGCCGACAGACCGACACGCCAACACGCCGACACACCGACACGCCGACAGACCGACACACCGACACACCGACACGCCGACAGGCCGACAGATCGACACGCCAACACGCCGACACACCGACACGCCGACAGACCGACAGACCGACACGCCGACAGGCCGACAGATCGACACGCCAACACGCCGACACACCGACACGCCAACACGCCGACACACCGACACGCCGACAGACCGACACACCGACACGCCGACAGATCGACACGCCAACACGCCGACACACCGACACGCCGACAGATCGACACGCCAACACGCCGACACACCGACACGCCGACAGACCGACACACCGACACGCCGACAGGCCGACAGATCGACACGCCAATACGCCGACACACCGACACGCCGACAGACCGACAGACCGACACGCCGACAGGTCGACAGACCGACACACCGACACGCCGACAGACCGACAGACCGACACGCCGACAGGTCGACAGACCGACACGCCAACACGCCGACACACCGACACGCCAACACGCCGACACACCGACACGCCGACAGATCGACACGCCAACACGCCGACACACCGACACGCCGACAGACCGACAGACCGACACGCCGACAGGTCGACAGACCGACACACCGACACGCCGACAGACCGACAGACCGACACGCCGACAGGTCGACAGACCGACACGCCAACACGCCGACACACCGACAGACCGACACGCCAACACGCTGACACACCGACAGACCGACACGCCAACACGCTGACACGCTAACACACCAACAGACCGACACACCGACAGACCGATACACCGACAGACCGACACGCCGACACACCGACACACTGACACACCAACAGACCGACACACCGACAGACCGATACACCGACAGACCGACACGCCAACATGCCAACACGCCGACACGCTGACACGCTAACAAGCCGACACGCCGACAGACCGACACGCCAACACGCCGACACGCCGACACGCTGACACGCTGACACGCCGACACGCCGACACACCGACAGACCGACACACCGACACGCCGACACGCCGCGCCGATACGCTGACGCCGACACACCGACACGCCGACACGCCGCGCCGATACGCTGACGCCGACACACCGACACGCCGACACGCCGCGCCGATACGCTGACGCCGACACACCGACACGCTGACAGACCGACAGACCGACACGCCAACATGCCAACACGCCGACACGCTAACACGCCGACACGCCGACACACCGACACGCCGACACGCCGACGCACCGACAGACCGACACGCCGACACGCCGCGCCGATACGCCGACACGCTGACGCCGACACACCGACACGCTGACAGACCGACACGCCAACATGCCAACACGCCGACACGCTGACACGCTAACATGCCGACACGCCGACACACCAACAGACCGACAGACCGACACGCCGACACACCGATACGCCGACACACCGACACGCCGACACACCGATACGCCGACACACCAACACGCCGACACGCTGACACGCTAACATGCCGATACGCCGACACACCAACACGCCGACACGCTGACACGCTAACATGCCGACACGCCGACACACCAACAGACCGACAGACCGACACGCCGACACACCGATACGCCGACACACCGACACGCCGACACACCGACACACCGATACGCCGACACACCAACACGCTGACACACCAACAGACCGACACACCGACAGACCGACACGCTGACACACCAACAGACCGACACACCAACAGACCGACACACCGACACGCCGACACGCCAACAGACCGACACGCCGACACGCTGACACACCAACAGACCGACACACCGACAGACCGACACGCCGACACGCTGACACACCAACAGACCGACACGCCGACACGCCAACAGACCGACACACCGACAGACCGACACGCCAACAGACCGACACGCCAACAGACCAACACACCAACACGCCAACAGCCCAACAGCCCGACACACCGACACCATGCTGACTGTAGCGTGATGTAATATCTTACTTAGCCTCTCTTTCCACTTTTATCCTTTTCCTTCCTCACATAAGCTTCTCCTCTCCAGGCTTGCTAAAGGATGCAGGTCTTTCTTCCATTTTTCCATGTTTTCCCCTTTCTCTCTCTATCCTTCACTGAACAAATGCCAAAAGTCCACCAAATTTCCGTAGCAATTACTCTGCATTGCCGCAGAGGGAGAGGCAAGTGAAGCAAAGCAACTTAAAATGGCTTTATAAAAAGGCCTCCCAGGCCCTTTAATTACACCTATATTGATTGCTATGTGCAGGTTTCCCACTTTCACTTACTGCTCTTTCTTCTCTAGTCTGCATTAAATACCCAGCTGAAAATGGAGCTGAGATGCTTCTTTCTGATTGCAAAGCAGCTTCATTACACGCTACTCGTGGCCTAAACGAAGGGTTGGTGAGAATACCAATAGGTTATTTCTAGATCGTTTGATTTGGACTTGTTAGAACCATCTTTAATTTTTTATGAGTTTCCCAGTAACTCTTAAAAAGTTTTATATTTCTTTTACAGAAAGCTTTAGTCTTCTTTTCCTGGGAAGTTCAGTGTTTTGTCTGAGGTTAAAATGCGCCTCCATCACTACATCAGCCCACATGAAAAGCTTACACCTGCATCGCTGTAGCCGAAGTGTCTAACAGACTCAGGGTCTAGGATAATGTTAAACCACAGCAGGTCAGAAGTCTTAGTCTCCACAATGTGGACTGGGATTGACTTACTGTACATTATTTAATCCCATCATAACATGAAAAATCCATCTGTGTATGTATGTCGACATGAGAACGTTTGCTTATGCATTCATCACATGGCACTGAATGTTGTCATCATCTGCCATAAAACATCTGATGCTCAGATTGTTCTCAGAAAACCTAAAATCTAGATATTTTTGACAGTTGTTTTCCTTTGTTTTGCAGATCATGACAAAACTCTTCCTAGGATTATATCAGTTATAGTTTTCCTCTGTAAGCAATGCAAACAGAAAGGAACTGCTTTCAGCAGCCACTCAGACTGAACACAACTTCATCTGCTTATATATGATTCACCAATAAACAACCAGAAAAGATTATTGATATTTGTGATTAAAAAGAACTGGTGATTAGATCCACCTTGCCTGACACCATTTCTAAGTTTGGATTATTTACTTCAATGTTTAAATGGCAGAATAATCTGAAATGGGAAAAATAACATTGAGAAGAAAATATGCATCAAACCAAGTTATGACATAAAACTGAACTCTGCACAGAAAAATATTTTACTCAAATATTCTTCAGTGTTTTCAATTAGAAATATTTCAAATGAATATTTCAGTTTCTTTAATCAAACTGATGTTTGCAGGCTAAAGAATACGTCAGCATTTGTTCAGACCTCTTTGTTAGAGAAAGCGCTTTGAAATTTTGAGAATATTTTCTCCTTTTTCTCAAGTCAGAACCAAGCTAGGTTTTAACTTCCTTACTCTTGAAACACTGTGATGGCCTGTGATGGCGACCTGTCCAGGTGTACCTGCCTCTCGCCCAGTCTCCAGCTCCAACTGGACTAAGTGCTTAAGAAAAAGGATAAATGACTTTTCTGGAAACAAAGTTTAACGATCTAGTCATGACATGGATTATGCAATAGAGGTTTGATCCTTCAAATAAAAGTCATTTTCAAAAGAAGGATGACAAACTTTGCTGAAAAACTGGTTTAAATAAAAAAAGATCCTCTATGGCTGGAATAAAGCCAAGAAGACGTTTGGAATGCAGCTGAGGTGGAGGCGCTGCAGTGAGGAGAGCAGGTAGACAGTAGCAGGAAGACGTGTGGAAACATGGAAACAGTGTGTGTGTGTGTGTGTGTGTGTTTCAGATGTGAGAGAATGATGTGCAGATGAGAAAAGGCTTGGTCACTGCTGATCTATGTGTGTTATTTCTACAAACTTCTGGTTGCTCTTTATGCTGCTTTATCTGTTCATACATTCATTTTACATCATTTTAGCCTCAGAATCTGACAGCTGAGTCTGAAAACATCACGTCTGTATGGAAACGTCACGTCTGCATGGAAACGTCTCGTCTGCATGGAAACATCACGTCTGCATGGAAACATCACGTCTGTATGGAAACATCACGTCTGCATGGAAACGTCACGTCTGTATGGAAACATCACGTCTGCATGGAAACATCTCGTCTGCATGGAAACATCACGTCTGTATGGAAACATGTCTGCATGGAAACATGTCTGCATGGAAACATCACGTCTGCATGGAAACATCAGGTCTGCATGGAAACATCAGGTCTGCATGGAAACATCACGTCTGCATGGAAACATCACGTCTGCATGGAAACGTCACGTCTGTATGGAAACATGTCTGCATGGAAACATGTCTGCATGGAAACATCACGTCTGCATGGAAACATCAGGTCTGTATGGAAACATCACGTCTGCATGGAAACATCACGTCTGTATGGAAACATTACGTCTGTATGGAAACATCACGTCTGCATGGAAACATCACGTCTGCATGGAAACATCACGTCTGTATGGAAACATGTCTGCATGGAAACATCACGTCTGCATGGAAACATCACGTCTGTATGGAAACATCACGTCTGTATGGAAACATCACGTCTGCATGGAAACATCACGTCTGCATGGAAACATCAGGTCTGTATGGAAACATCACGTCTGCATGGAAACATCACGTCTGCATGGAAACATCACGTCTGCATGGAAACATCACGTCTGTATGGAAACATCACGTCTGTATGGAAACATCACGTCTGCATGGAAACATCACGTCTGCATGGAAACATCACGTCTGTATGGAAACATCACGTCTGCATGGAAACATCACGTCTGTATGGAAACATCACGTCTGCATGGAAACGTCATGTCTGTATGGAAACATCACGTCTGCATGGAAACATCACGTCTGTATGGAAACATCACGTCTGCATGGAAACATCATGTCTGTATGGAAACATCACGTCTGCATGGAAACGTCTCGTCTGCATGGAAACATCACGTCTGTATGGAAACATCACGTCTGTATGGAAACATCATGTCTGCCGGTTGACTGGGAGTAAAAGCTTCAGATTCTGCAGGTTTATATGAAAGAATTCATAGGTGGACCAGTTTATAGCAAAAGATGGCTTGTGGTTTCAGGGTTAAAAAAAAAAAAAATCATCTATTATTAAATTAACTGTAAAAGAAGTAGAACATCTTGAGATGTAGAAGTAAGAAATGCTCCACGTTTCATAGATACTGAAATTACAACACATCCTATGTTTACTGTGGAACAATACATCATGTTCATGTTTACAACAAATAAACTAACAGACACTATAGTCCCTTAAAACAATTTAATCTATTTCAAACATGCACTAAATTTGAGTCACCTCTTACCTGTAGAAGCAGGCCTATCCGTAAAGCCATTCATCATGAAGGGGAATTATTCAATGACAAATCTCTCTCTGCCTCTCGGTGCGTATGTCTGCAGATTGAATACACAAAAGGGCCACATGTTCCATCCCCCCTCTTTAGCCACAGTCATTTGTGCCATTGTCAAAAGTGATAAATGGGTTATGTGGCTCCGATAAGAGAAAGCAGTGAATTTTTATAATGCATTAAACAGGAGTGAGAGGGCAAGCAGACAGGCTGGCTGGGAGGGAGCGCTGTGCTGTAGGCAGGAGACCTCTGTCACACACAGTCTGAGCTCCTGCTTCACATCTTCACTGGCACTTCGTCTGTATTTCCCTCAGATATTCAGCCATCAACCACCCTCGAGCTCTCAGCCGTCCAGCAAAGCAGCGGATCTGGCAGACACAATACCCAGTGACGCTGTCACACACATCATATGGCCCTTTGAGTGTGTGTTTGAGCATGATGTTCTTTTACTTTCATGTGAATGCTCTTTGGACTTGTCAGATGTCTTCTATTGTCATTTCCATTCTGTATTGATGAAGTCAAGAGGAATAATGAAAAGTGCACATGCAGCATCGACCAACATACCGGGTCAAAGCGCTTCTTAATTCTTGTATTGATAGATCGAACAAGCTGGAAACGTTCCTGAGATTTTGTTCCATATTGACATGAAGGATCACACAGCTGCTGCACATCCATGATGAAAATCACCCGTTCCACCTCATCATGATGAGATTCTCCCGTTCCACCTCATCATGATGAGAATCTCCCGTTCCACCTCATCATGATGAGAATCTCCCGTTCCACCTCATCATGATGAGAATCTCCCGTTTCACCTCATCATGATGAGAATCTCCCGTTCCACCTCATCATGATGAGAATCTCCCGTTCCAGCACATCATGATGAGAATCTCCCGTTCCACCTCATCATGATGAGAATCTCCCGTTCCACCACATCATGATGAGAATCTCCCGTTCCACCTCATCACCATGAGAATCTCCCGTTCCACCTCATCATGATGAGAATCTCCCGTTCCACCTCATCATGATGAGAATCTCCCGTTCCACCTCATCACCATGAGAATCTCCCGTTCCACCTCATCATGATGAGAATCTCCCGTTCCACCACATCATGATGAGAATCTCCCGTTCCACCTCATCACCATGAGAATCTCCCGTTCCACCTCATCATGATGAGAATCTCCCGTTCCACCTCATCACCATGAGAATCTCCCATTCCACCTCATCACCATGAAAATCACCCGTTCCACCTCATCATGATGAGATTCTCCCGTTCCACCTCATCATGATGAGAATCTCCCGTTCCACCTCATCATGATGAGAATCTCCCGTTCCACCTCATCACCATGAGAATCTCCCGTTCCACCTCATCATGATGAGAATCTCCCGTTCCACCACATCATGATGAGAATCTCCCGTTCCACCTCATCATGATGAGAATCTCCCGTTCCACCTCATCATGATGAGAATCTCCCGTTCCACCACATCATGATGAGAATCTCCCGTTCCACCTCATCATGATGAGAATCGCCCGTTCCATCCTGAGCTGCACGAGGCGACAGTGGGAAGGAAAAAAACTCCCCTTTAACAGGAAGAAAACCTCCGGCAGAACCCGGTTCAGGGAGGGCAGCCATCTGCCTCGACTGGTTGGGGTGGAGAGGAAAGGAAAGACAGATCAACATGTACAACTGCACTTATTCAGGAAGACCTGCGGAAAAAAGGAGAAATAAGTTAGAGACGGCAATATTGACATATATTTATACATTAATATATTAGAGAAATAGAGCGAGGTACTTCTCAGTGCATCAGGTAACATCCCCATTGCTACATAAGTAATGGATGGCTAGACTACCCATAACTATAAGAGCAATGAGCAGAACCTGGACAGTTGCGTCCCGTACATGCAGACTCCAACTCAGGAGATGCCCATATCCTAACTATAAGAATCATGGAAAAGGAAGGTTTTCAGCTCCATCTTAAAGGTGTGGAGGGAGTCTGCCTCCCAAACCCACGGTGGGAGCTAGTTCCATAAGAGAGGAGCCTGATAGCTAAAGGCCCTTCCTCCCATAGTACTCTTTGAGACTCTGGGAACCACCAGTAAACCTGCAGTCTGAGAGCCAAGTGCTCTGTTTGGAATATATGAAACAATAAGATCTTTTATAAGAATTTGAAACTTTATCCTGGATTTAACATCACCATGAGAATCTCCCATTCCACGTCATCGCGATGAGAATCTCCCATTCCACCTCATCATGATGAGAATCTCCCGTTCCACCTCATCATGATGAGAATCTCCCGTTCCACCTCATCATGATGAGAATCTCCCGTTCCACCTCATCATGATGAGAATCTCCCGTTCCACCTCATCACCATGAGAATCTCCCGTTCCACCTCATCACCATGAGAATCTCCCGTTCCACCTCATCACCATGAGAATCTCCCGTTCCACCTCATCACCATGAGAATCTCCCGTTCCACCTCATCATGATGAGAATCTCCCGTTCCACCTCATCATGATGAGAATCTCCCGTTCCACCTCATCATGATGAGAATCTCCCGTTCCACCTCATCACCATGAGAATCTCCCGTTCCACCTCATCATGATGAGAATCTCCCGTTCCACCTCATCATGATGAGAATCTCCCGTTCCACCTCATCACCATGAGAATCTCCCGTTCCACCTCATCATGATGAGAATCTCCCGTTCCACCTCATCATGATGAGAATCTCCCGTTCCACCTCATCACCATGAGAATCTCCCGTTCCACCTCATCATGATGAGAATCTCCCGTTCCACCACATCATGATGAGAATCTCCCGTTCCACCTCATCACCATGAGAATCTTCCGTTCCACCTCATCATGATGAGAATCTCCCGTTCCACCTCATCACCATGAGAATCTCCCGTTCCACCTCATCATGATGAGAATCTCCCGTTCCACCTCATCATGATGAGAATCTCCCGTTCCACCTCATCATGATGAGAATCTCCCGTTCCACCTCATCACCATGAGAATCTCCCGTTCCACCTCATCATGATGAGAATCTCCCGTTCCACCTCATCATGATGAGAATCTCCCGTTCCACCTCATCATGATGAGAATCTCCCGTTCCACCACATCATGATGAGAATCTCCCGTTCCACCTCATCACCATGAGAATCTTCCGTTCCACCACATCATGATGAGAATCTTCCGTTCCACCTCATCATGATGAGAATCTCCCGTTCCACCTCATCATGATGAGAATCTCCCGTTCCACCTCATCACCATGAGAATCTCCCGTTCCACCTCATCATGATGAGAATCTCCCGTTCCACCTCATCACCATGAGAATCTCCCGTTCCACCTCATCATGATGAGAATCTCCCGTTCCACCTCATCATGATGAGAATCTCCCGTTCCACCACATCATGATGAGAATCTCCCGTTCCACCTCATCACCATGAGAATCTCCCGTTCCACCTCATCATGATGAGAATCTCCCGTTCCACCTCATCATGATGAGAATCTCCCGTTCCACCTCATCATGATGAGAATCTCCCGTTCCACCACATCATGATGAGAATCTCCCGTTCCACCTCATCATGATGAGAATCTCCCGTTCCACCACATCATGATGAGAATCTCCCGTTCCACCTCATCATGATGAGAATCTTCCGTTCCACCACATCACGATGAGAATCTCCCGTTCCACCTCATCATGATGATAATCTCCCGTTCCACCTCATCATGATGAGAATCTCCCGTTCCACCTCATCACCATGAGAATCTCCCGTTCCACCTCATCATGATGAGAATCTCCCGTTCCACCTCATCATGATGAGAATCTCCCGTTCCACCACATCATGATGAGAATCTCCCGTTCCACCTCATCATGATGAGAATCTCCCGTTCCACCTCATCACCATGAGAATCTCCCGTTCCACCACATCATGATGAGAATCTCCCGTTCCACCACATCACGATGAGAATCTCCCGTTCCACCACATCATGATGAGAATCTCCCGTTCCACCTCATCATGATGAGAATCTTCCGTTCCACCACATCACGATGAGAATCTCCCGTTCCACCTCATCATGATGATAATCTCCCGTTCCACCTCATCATGATGAGAATCTCCCGTTCCACCTCATCACACTCCGTGCGTTTACATGGCAGTTCTGATTCCTGTTTAATTCCAAATAAAAGTTAATTCCGCTTTAAACTGATGAAAAACGACTATGTAAACACTTCATTCCTAATGCAGATTTCCATTCAGAATTAAACTTAATTCTGATATTAACGGCTGGTTTTATTCGCATTTCAATTCCAAACTATTTAGTTCCTCTGTCATATAAACCTTCATCCCACTCTAAGTTAATTCCCGTCGTTCTGAGCATGCTCGTTACCTTGTCCTGTCCCGATGACGCGCGTTTTTTTGCCTCCCGTGTTCGGTGGTCTATCTTTCTTCTCCTTCTCAGTTGCTGCAGAAAGTGAAGTAGTATGCTGGTGTTGACCTGATACTTCACATTTATAATAAAAAATAGTGGTGAAACTGGTTCTTATTATGTAGTTTTTACAAGTTACGACTGAAAAGACGAGAAGCAGGGAGCCAACTTTGTTTATTTCTGGTATACGTCATACATCACGAGTTCCCTCTGTCCAATCAGAACCCTTCCCAACCCGCCGCTGGAATTCAGTGAGGACGTGTTTCATGTAAACCTTCTTTTGGAATTATTATTTTTAAGTAAACTTGTATGAGAATACGTTAATTAAATGTAGATCTGGTGACTGTGGAGCCGTTGGAGGACAGTGAACTCATCGTCATGGTGGAGATGATGTGAGCTTTGTGACATGGTGCATCATCCTGCTGGAAGTTTCCATCAGAAGATGCTACACTGTGCTCAGAAAGGAATGGACATGGTCAGCAGCAGGACTCAGGTAGGCTGTGGAGGTTAAACAAGGTCATGTTGGTACTAAGGCGACCAAAGACTTCTTGATCACATTAACAACTGAAAGCGGATTAATGCTAATATTAACTGTGAATACTAAAAGCATTTTAACTCCTCAGTCTGATCCAAATCTTGGGTTATTATGAGCTTTTCTGTGGCTTTTAAGATAAAACATGAGTTTGACTTTTCGTCTGGTGTAAACTACTGTTGCGTGAACTAACATATCCCTACTAAAATATCATATGAGTTATGAGTCATATTTAAGGGTTTGGACATATTTGGTGGTTTTAATCTAATGACAGAGTAGTTAGCAGAATCACGTTCAGGAGTAATAACTTAAAATGATCATTTTCTGTGAGGTTGACAGTCTTCATGTAATATAATTTTATATAATTAATATAATTTGCATGCATTTTGGCCCACTTTGTTTCTCTGGGTCATAGATTTGCCAGCTTGAATCTGTAAGCTTGACTTTAACTTGCACATATTTTTATCTAATTGAGGTCTGCATTTGGGTTAATATGTAATTTTTTTCTTGTCTAATTGCTGCCTTTAAATGCCTCTTCCACCATGGAGTAGAACAGGAGGCTATTTGTCAGAGTAGAGAACACTTGTGGGAGGCTTTCACAACAAACCTCTCCTGCTTTTCCTTCTCCAGAAGTAGTCGTTTACAGGCATATTTTTCAAAAATTCCTTCTTGTGGAGCATTCCCGCAGACACTCTTAGCTTCAACTTGTTAACAGCTTTTTGTGTCAAACTCATTCATCAAGCACCGCCAGCACCCCTGCTGATGTAAACACACTGGTACAAGCTCAAACAAAGAAGAGGTGAGAAAAACAGAAAGTCTGGAGGAAGCAGACAGCAGCAGCCATTCCTACTCACCACTAAAGACTTTCTGAGAGGAAATGTTCACTTAAACAAGACATAATGATGGATGTTATGTGCTACACACAATCTCTAAAGTCAAGAGAATTTGTGAGGAATTTAACCCTTCGATGCATGATTGAATAAAAAAGTACCACATTCTGTCACAATATTTTACTTCTGCAGACGTGTGCAGCGATGCTTTTCTTTTCTCTGAATTCTTTATTTAATTCAATTCAACTTTATTTATACAGCGTCGCATTATGGCAATGCCATCTCAAGAGGCTTTACAGACAGAGAAAAACACATCATGAAAGCCAATTCATAACAGCCTATATAAGGAAACCAACAGATTGAGTTAGAAGACTCAATCCTTCTCCCAAAGCCACCGTGGTGTCATGTCAACACTGAGTGAGGAAGTTGTCAGGTTGGGTTCTTACAGCGACGCTCTGACTAGACGTAAAGGTGCAACAAGTGATGTTTCCTGGGTTGGGAAGACAGCGGCGAGCAAACAAATTCACCAGACAGCAACAGACAGTTGGTTTTCCTGGGGACGGAAGTCGGCTGCTGGTTCCCTGGGATTTGGAACCCTTTTGATCTGCTCCTAATCCTGGAATGAGTTGATGATCACTTAAAAAATGTTGAAAATGTCAGGGAGCTTGCGAGATGTGGAAGCAGCGCCCTGCCTTGGCCCCTCCCCCTGCATTGGCTCCTTACCCTACATTGGCTCCTCCCCGTCTGGTTCTGCTCCTTGCGTGATCCGAGGCTTTTTTATTCGCAGCTTTTTCCACCAATGATTTTCTCTTTCTCGGCTGTTTAGCAGGAGGAGGCAAATAAACCGAGCCGGGTCGGGAAATCCTTCCTGCATTTTCTCAGCCATGTTTGCCTTCCGAGTTTCTTCTTCACTACTTTGTATTTTCATCCTAACACACTGTTTATATGCAGGGTGTGGCGATCAGGTATGCGCTGTTGGAGGGGGAGGAGGGGAGCCGGGAGAAGAAGCTACGAAATATAAGAAATGAACAACTCCATTTGGGTCTGAACGTTTGGATTGGTCAGAGATTTTAGAGATTTACAGTAAACTGAGGGGTCTAACTATATTTCTTATTGTTCATGATTACAGAATGTATAGACTACTATCAGGACGAGGAACCACTTCACCCAGAGGAACATGTCTCTGAGGAACATTACCTACTGGAGCGCTAACACCCCCCACCATTAATATGCATTAAACATACACATATAAATCAATCAATCAATCAATCAATCAAATTTTATTTATAAAGCGCTTTACAACAACCTTAGTTGACCAAAGTGCTGAACAAAGATAAAAACAAGTAAAAATAGCAGTTCATTTGCATGTAAAAATCTCAACAGCCAAAGACTGATCTAAACAGATGAGTCTTTAGCCTGGCCTTAAACAGAGGCAGGTCCATGATGGAGCGTAACTCCAGAGGCAGAGAGTTCCAGAGTTTGGGCCCTGCCACTGCGAAGGCCCGATCGCCCCACTGTTTACACCTAGACCGAGGGACCACCAGGAGGTGCTGATCAGAGGAGCGCAGGGCTCTGCTGGGCTGGTGAGGAGTCAGGAGGTCACAAAGGTACGGAGGTGCAAGGCCATGGATGGAGCAGAAAACAAACAGAAGGATTTTGAATTGAATTCTGAACTGAACCGGGAGCCAGTGTAAAGAGAACAGTACAGGGGAGATATGGTCATGTTTGCGTGTGTTGGTGAGAAGGCGGGCAGCTGCATTCTGCACAAGCTGTAGACGGTGCAGAGAAGCCTGGCTGAGTCCAATGTAGAGGGCGTTGCAATAGTCCAAACGTGAACTGATGAAGGCGTGGATGGCTGTTTCAAGGTCTTGACGAGTGAGAAAGGATTTGATTTTGGCCAACTGGCGAAGCTGAAAAAAGCTTGCCCTGACCACAGAGTCTATTTGTTTATTGAGTCTGAGATTATTGTCCAACGTCACTCCAAGGTTCCTAACTGTCTGACTGAGATGGTTGGTGAGAGGTGTGAACAATGGAGCTGCATTTGCTGGGCTGGGGGCACCAAAGAGGATAAATTCAGATTTTGACTCATTCAGACAGAGGAAGTTTTGCGATAGCCACTGCTTAATGTCATCCAGACACCTGTAGATGGACTGTGTGTCTGAGGAGTTCTGGGAAACTGGCAGATAGATTTGGAGATCGTCTGCATACAAGTGGAATGAGACATTATGGCGGGATATCACAGAGCCGAGGGGCAACATATACAAAGAGAACAGAACAGGGCCAAGAATGGAACCCTGTGGCACACCGGAAGACAGAGGAGCTGAAGATGAAGAGAGGTCATTAATCATCACTGAGAAAGATCTATCAGTCAGGTATGACTTGAACCATTGGAGCACAGGTCCCTGAAGACCCACTTGCTGGGCTAAGCGAGTGAGAAGGACAGAGTGGTCCACTGTGTCAAATGCTGCGGTAAGATCAAGCATTACCAACAGCACAGGTTGCTTTAAATCCAGGGAGAGCAAGACATCATTTTGCACCTTAAGGAGTGCTGACTCTGTGCTGTGGCGCGTTCTGAAACCAGACTGAAACCTCTCAAAAATGTGATTCTGATCCAAAAATGATTGTAATTGTGAAAAAACCAGCTTTTCCAATACTTTAGAGAGAAATGGCAGATGGGACACGGGTCTGAAATTTGAGAGAACTGCTGGGTCTAGGTTAGGTTTCTTGGTAAGTGGCCTGACCACAGCCTGCTTAAAAACAGCCGGAACAGACCCTAACAGCATGCAGGAGTTGAAAAAAGAAAGTAGACATGGCCCCACTGTGTCAAAAACCTGTTTTAAAACTCTAGATGGGACAATGTCCAAGGGACAGCTTGTTGGTCTCAGCTTCTGAACCACTTCACAGAGCTGAGAGAGTGATACTGGCTCAAACACAGTCAACACAGCAGCAGGGGCAAAAGGCGGGGCACAAGGTGGAGCAGTAGCTGCAGCACTATTGTTGCTAATGCTCTGTCTAACAGAGGCCACCTTGTCTGTGAAATGATGGAGAAATGCATCACAGGTGGATTTAGACACATTTATCAACACATTGTCTGAAGGATTAGTCACAGACTGGATTGTATTGAACAAAACTTGAGGGCGATTGCTGCTAGTGGAAATAACAGTTGAAAGATATTTACATTTGGCTTCTTTAACAGCATTTTGATAGTCAGAAAGACAGTCTCTCAGTATGCCCAGAGACACATGCAGCTTGTCTTTCTTCCATCTCCGTTCAGCCTGCCTGCAGCGCCTTCTCAGGGCACGTGTGGTGTTTTTCAGCCAGGGATCTGGTTTAGGTTTGATGGACCTCAGCTTAAAGGGTGCAACACAGTCCAGAATTTCTGAGCAGGTAGAATTAAAAGAGGAAATAAATTCCTCTGGGCACAGATGTTCCAGTTCACCCAGAGCATAAAAACCAGTACCCATAAAGGCAGCAGCAAATTCACCTGCTGTAGCGGAAGTAAAAGTACGACGGCTACAAGCTGGGGCAGAAGATAACACACAGCTACACGTTTACACACAAACTGTTGCTGCTCTGTTCGTTCTCCGCGGTTTTTCCTCCTGATGATGTTGTGTTTGCTGAGAAGCTTTAGATGCTTCATGTTTCTGTGAAGGTGTGGAAGATGTTCAGTCTTCCTGCTGAGGATTTGTTGCAGGTGTGTGACCTGTGTTCACCCTTTTTTTCCTTTTTGTATTTTCTCCACCTTTTTTTCTTACTTTTTCATCCTCTTCCTCCATCTTCTCTTTCCCTCCAATGTGGTCCAACAGTTATAAGCAGAAACAGGAAAAATATATTGATGAAATGAATAATAAAATACAAAATAAAATGTAAGAATCAAGAGGAGCCTCGTCTTGGCAGAGTAAAGGTGTTCAGCACAGCACAGCATTCTGGTGTGATGATGCTGGACCGCAGGTTAAAGGTTAAACGAAGCAGATATGTCGAGCTGAGCGGGGTAAACGTCTCTGTGTGGCAGCTGATGTCCAGTAAAGTGTTTTATTATATGTACACATCATTTTATATTAAAATCAGTGTTTAAAACCCTGTTGATGCATCTGGTGGACAGCAGCAGCCAGAAGATAATCATTATAACATTCCACACATTAATTATTAAATAAATAAACAATATTTTTGTTTATTATTAATCATGTGTTCCAAAACGGCCAAATTAAGGCTTCAGATTTTTAAAAATGAGGGGGGGGGGGCTAGACTCGCTCCGGGTTTCCTCCCACCGTCCAAACACATGCATGTTAGGTTAATTCACCACTCTGACTTCTCATTTAGAATGGATGTAAATGTTGTTTGTCTCTGCTGGTCCAGCGATGGACTGGGGACCTGTCCCGGGTGTACCCTGCCTCGCACCGAGGGTTGGTGGGATAGACTCCAGCTTCAGCTTATTCATACCTTTCCTACAGCAGGTTTTCCATGTGTCCCTGCTTCAACACGCCTGACTCAAAGTAACGAGTCTTGTGTCAAACCTGATAGGCTGTTAGATTGGCTTCAGGTGTGTTGGAGTAGGAATACATAGAAAACTTGTTGGTCCACTCATCGGACCAGAATGAGTAACGCTGGTTTAAAGGCTCAGTCTGCAAATGTACCATCACACCCAGGAGTCCGCTACGCATCAAAGTGTTTAGGAAGGATAAGAGATGTTGGTGGATGGTTGGTCGTAGGTTTCCAACCTGCATTACGAGACCCTATAAAAGACTCCACCAGTTTTCCCATCATGGCAGCATTTATAATAACCATGGATTAGATGTTCACACTGGTTTATGGGGAACTATATGTCAAGCCACAGCTGTTCTGCAGCAGATGGAAGTGTAGCAGGCAGTCCCGGCGTCTCCAACCATTCCAACACATTCAGACAGCGATGCTGACACTGGAGCGGGGGGGTTGGGGTGTCTCCCCCCAGCACACAGTTCCAGATTGACAGGGATGAAGTGGTATTCCAAACATTATTTCTGCTTTTCCACCTGAGCCACCACCTCCGCCATGCTGCAGGGTCCTGCGCTCACCTCCTTCACGTTGGTTCCTGCTCTGTGAGAACATGCTGAGGCTTCAGCAGCCGTCACTCCGGGAACAAACGTCTGACCAGCAAACATCTGAAACACTTCTGAAGTATTTATTCATGTATTTCCTTTTCCCCAGTAAATAAAACGTGTTTTATTTTCCTCCAGAGCGAAAGAAGATAACTCTGACTGTTGGAAACCAGCTGTCCTCCACGAAGATTTACAATGTTGTGGGATATCTGAAAGGAAGAAGAAACCCAGGTTTGTTACAAACCATTCAAAGGTTCTTTCAACACAGAATGTGTGTGAACCATCGTCTTATTTCAGGTAATGCATGGCCGCCGTGTGTCATCCGAGGCAGCCTCGAAGGGCTGTTTAATCCGGCGAACAGGGAACACGCTAACCTGTCTCTGTGGAGAATTACCAGGAAACCCGAAATCAGAAAAGCTGTCGTCCAGGACAGAAAATATCCCACTGATTCTGAGGAAAAAGCGACTTTTCATTTGGGCATCTCAGCCCAGTAGAGGTGTGTGTTGTTGTGGTTTCTGATGTGCAGGATGTGGGGAAAGACGAGCCGTTAAAAGTGGGTTTCTGTGGTTTCAAGGCGGTTGCTTCATGCTGCTGACGTGTTCGCTGCTCTCCACTCGCCTGTCGACACGGCAGCTGCACGCGTGCGTCATTCTCTCACGCTGAGGGTAATTTCATCAGCATACGTCCTATTTCTCCAGACTGACATCTTCTCATGCACAGCTGTGGACTCGTCTCAGCACCGAAGCTCCCGCCACCATGTGGGTGGGCAGTTAGCAACAGGGGAACCGGCGGGTGCAGATTCTGAAACCATCATTTCTAAAATGCCTTAAAAGACCTTTTAAAGGTTTTTAGGGGCTTTAATGGAAACTTACAGAAATGTGGTTGTTTGTCTTTAATTCTTCCGACTGAAGAGTTTGTAGTAGTTTCCCTTTAACAGGATCAGGAGAGTGGAGTGGCGGGAAAGCAGCACCGATGAGCGTTTCCACTTCACAGAAGTGTTTCCTTTAAGAAGCTGGAAAATTCTGATGGAGGGTTTTTCTGTTTGTTTTTCTTTGTTTGGTTGTTTAGTGGGGTGAGATGATAAAATAACACACTCACATCCAGTGGGATTGTCCTCCTCTGCTTTACTTTGTATAACAACAGGTTCCTGCAGCGCTCCGTGCAGGCCGGGATGTTAACAGGACACGTTTCTTCAGGTCCCGACAGGAAAAAACCAAAAGAAAACTCCTCAAACTTAGAAAACAGGGTGGAACATTTACAACAAAGTCATGACGAGGCACTTCCATTTAATCTGGTCTAATAAAGTCCAGTTAAAACAGATCCATATGATCCGTATCATACGTAGTTCATTTAAGACAAAGTTTTATATCACCCTTATTTTACCAGAAAAACTTTGAGAAGAAATTATTATTAACATTATTGATCTGGGAAGGGCCAGAAAACCCCTGCAGGACAAACAAACACAAAAAACAAAACACATTAAACTGTGATGTGCATAAATTTCAGTAATTATTAAAAACATTTTAAAAAGTAGTTTCAAGTTGTAAAATAAATCTTTAGCGGCGTCCTGAAAAAGGTGTTTAACAGCAGAAGAGAAAGAAAATATTCAGGCAAAGCCAGACCTGGTTGTGGGAATGTGTAGTACGATGTGATGGGAGGAGTGTGTGTTGGCTGCAGAAGGGTTGTACAGAATGATTTTTACGAGGTTGTGAGAAAGTTAGCTGGACCAGACGGCGTGGTGTCAGACCACCAGACTTCTCTTGTTTAAATCTGAGCAGCTTAACCTTCAGGTTTCGTCTTAACGCTGTTATCTGGTGCATTCAACACATCTGCAGAAACACAAACCATAAGAATTCATTTGAGGCTTTCATGCTTTTTTCATCTTAAATGAAGAACTGAGTCCATTGCTGCCTTTCTTTTAACGCCAGTGTTCCACCAGCTCCAGAGGGAACTATCAGGCTCTCTATGTGTTGCTGCCCTTTTCCTTTTTTAAAGCTGTCACTGCGGAGTGGAGCCTTTATCTCGTCCTTGCCTCTCCTCTACACCCCCCTCGTTCTCATCGCGGTGTGATGCGACTCTACCTGCCCTGCCCATTCACTGGTGGAAAATTACCTTGCTGATTTACAGTGTGATATTAAGCATACATAATGGGCCACTAAAGCAGATAATATGGGCCACAAATCTGTGGAAGTAGCAACACTTTACCTGGATGTTGGCATTTGATCATATGCATGTTCTACACATAAACCTGAGCAGGATGAATATTCATGCAGGCTTCATCTGCCCGGCTTTTTTACTTTATTGCTGTAAACAGAAAAGCAGCGTAACAGTAAATCACTGGGACCAGTGCAGCGTCTGAGCTGCGCTGTGCTGGGAGACAGTAAAGTCTGGAACGTATTGAGATAAATGCAGAAGCCATGTGTGTGTGTACCATGACATTAAGCCAGGGTATGAATGCATGACTGTGCAGACAGATTTCTCATTGCAATGTAGAATGCATAAATTAGTGTCACATAGAAGTGATACCTTGCTGCGTTTGCTTCAGTCTTGTCATGTTTTTCCCTTTAAAATCATATAATCTGATTTGTTTTGCAATTTACTTCAACATTTTCATCTCCCTGACTCTCTGCTGCCAAGCCTGATCCGACCTGCACAGATCATGTCATCATTGTGTGTGTGTTGTAGTGTGTTCTTCTAAAGGTCAGGAGTTATCCGCAACATGTTGGTTCAAATCTGACTCGGACATAAACCCTGAAAATATTCTCCTCAGAAACAACTTTCCAGCCTGTTATGCATCCAACAACACGGCTGTTCTGATGCTCCACCTCAACTTTTTCTTTTTCATTAAAACTCCAGTTTGGAGGAACAAAATGCCGCTTTTTATAACATCTTTATTCATTTTTTGTTTTTTTCCTGGAAAAAACAAGCAGTCAGGACATGTTCTGAGACCTCTGTAGGACGTGACTGCAGGACTCCCAGACCTGAACGTGTCCTCAGTCCATCCAGAGTCCACCCCTCTTTTAGTCCTCTTCGCTTGTATCAGGTCCGGTACTGCATGTCAGCACCATCAGGACATTTTCAGCTTCATTTAATTTTACATGAACCTTTTTATGTCTCTGTACCACTTTGTGATCTTATGACCCAAATCCAGAACGGCTCATGATGAATGTTTCTCTCTAGAACAGAAAACGTCCAGTTCGGTCCAAATCACTGCAGTCCAGTTCATAAAAAAACCATCAAAGTCATACGATCCACATCAGTCCAGTCTGTAATGTTCACATAAACCCGTTCATTAAATATTGACTTAGAGAAGGAGATCAGGTGACCAGAACCAAGAAATAAAACCTCCATCAGAACCAGAACCAGAACCAGGACAGACCAGGTGGGGTGGAGAGGTCAGCAGGGAGGATCGACCTGCTAAAGTCTGATCCAGACTTCCTGCTGAGAAAGTAGACAAACATGAAGGGGTCACCATGTCTCCATGGAGACCAAAGAGTAGAGCCCAGTGCATCATGGGACGTCTCCCAGTGCATCATGGGACGTCTCCCAGTGCATCATGGGACGTCTCCCAGTAGACTTGGCCTGGAGCTGCAGGACTGGTTCCGGGTCACCAAACCAGACCCAACTAGAAGATTCATCAAGAAGGAAAGTTTGAAACTGGTCTGAAAGTAGAGAGGAGGTCTGACTGGGAACTGGTTCTGCTTCCTGAAACCGGACCGGGATCTGGTTCTGCTTCCTGAAACCAGACTGGGAACTGGTTCTGCTTCCTGAAACCAGACTGGGAACTGGTTCTGCTTCCTGAAACCGGACCGGGATCTGGTTCTGCTTCCTGAAACCAGACTGGGAACTGGTTCTGCTTCCTGAAACCGGACCGGGATCTGGTTCTGCTTCCTGAAACCAGACCGGGATCTGGTTCTGCTTCCTGAAACGGGACTGGGAACTGGTTCTGCTTCCTGAAACCGGACTGGGATCTGGTTCTGCTTCCTGAAACCGGACCAGGATCTGGTTCTGCTTCCTGAAACCAGACTGGGATCTGGTTCTGCTTCCTGAAACCGGACCAGGATCTGGTTCTGCTTCCTGAAACCAGACTGGGAAATGGTTCTGCTTCCTGAAACCGGACCGGGAAACGGTTCTGCTTCCTGAAACCGGACTGGGAACTGGTTCTGCTTCCTGAAACCAGACTGGGAACTGGTTCTGCTTCCTGAAACCAGACTGGGATCTGGTTCTGCTTCCTGAAACCAGACTGGGAACTGGTTCTGCTTCCTGAAACCGGACTGGGATCTGGTTCTGCTTCCTGAAATCGGACCGGGATCTGGTTCTGCTTCCTGAAACCAGACTGGGATCTGGTTCTGCTTCCTGAAACCGGACCGGGATCTGGTTCTGCTTCCTGAAACCAGACTTGGAACTGGTTCTGCTTCCTGAAACCGGACTGGGATCTGGTTCTGCTTCCTGAAACCAGACCGGGATCTGGTTCTGCTTCCTGAAACCAGACCGGGATCTGGTTCTGCTTCCTGAAACCAGACTGGGAACTGGTTCTGCTTCCTGAAACCAGACTGGGATCAGGTTCTGCTACCTGAAACCAGACCAGGATCCTGTTCTGCTACCTGAAACCAGACTGGGATCTGGTTCTGCTTCCTGAAACCAGACTGGGATCTGGTTCTGCTTCCTGAAACCAGACTGGGATCTGGTTCTGCTTCCTGAAATCGGACCGGGATCTGGTTCTGCTTCCTGAAACCAGACTGGGATCTGGTTCTGCTTCCTGAAACCGGACCGGGATCTGGTTCTGCTTCCTGAAACCAGACTGGGATCTGGTTCTGCTTCCTGAAACCAGACTGGGATCTGGTTCTGCTTCCTGAAACCGGACTGGGATCTGGTTCTGCTTCCTGAAACCGGACCGGGATCTGGTTCTGCTTCCTGAAACCAGACCGGGATCTGGTTCTGCTTCCTGAAACCAGACTGGGAACTGGTTCTGCTTCCTGAAACCAGACTGGGAACTGGTTCTGCTTCCTGAAATCAGACTGGGAACTGGTTCTGCTTCCTGAAATCAGACTGGGATCTGGTTCTGCTTCCTGAAACCAGACCGGGATCTGGTTCTGCTTCCTGAAACCAGACTGGGAACTGGTTCTGCTTCCTGAAACCAGACTGGGATCTGGTTCTGCTTCCTGAAACCAGACTGGGAACTGGTTCTGCTTCCTGAAACCAGACTGGGAACTGGTTCTGCTTCCTGAAACCAGACTGGGAACTGGTTCTGCTTCCTGAAACCGGACTGGGATCTGGTTCTGCTTCCTGAAACCGGACTGGGAACTGGTTCTGCTTCCCAAAACCAGACTGGGATCTGGTTCTGCTTCCCGAAACCAGACCGGGATCCTGTTCTGCTACCTGAAACCAGACTGGGATCTGGTTCTGCTTCCTGAAAGCAGACTGGGATCTGGTTCTGCTTCCTGAAACCAGACTGGGAACTGGTACTGCTTCCCGAAACCAGACCGGGATCTGGTTCTGCTACCTGAAACCAGACTGGGAACTGGTTCTGCTTCCTGAAATCAGACTGGGAACTGGTTCTGCTTCCTGAAACCAGACTGGGAACTGGTTCTGCTTCCTGAAACCAGACTGGGATCTGGTTCTGCTTCTTGAAACCAGACTGGGAACTGGTTCTGCTTCCTGAAAGCAGACTGGGATCTGGTTCTGCTTCCTGAAACCAGACTGGGAACTGGTTCTGCTTCCTGAAACCAGACTGGGAACTGGTTCTGCTTCCTGAAATCAGACTGGGAACTGGTTCTGCTTCCTGAAACCAGACTGGTAACTGGTTCTGCTTCCTGAAACCAGACTGGGATCTGGTTCTGCTTCCTGAAACCAGACTGGGAACTGGTTCTGCTTCCTGAAACCAGACTGGGAACTGGTTCTGCTTCCTGAAATCAGACTGGGATCTGGTTCTGCTTCCTGAAATCAGACTGGGAACTGGTTCTGCTTCCTGAAACCAGACTGGGATCTGGTTCTGCTTCCTGAAACCAGACCGGGATCTGGTTCTGCTACCTGAAATCAGACTGGGAACTGGTTCTGCTTCCTGAAACCAGACTGGGAACTGGTTCTGCTTCCTGAAACCAGACTGGGATCTGGTTCTGCTTCCTGAAACCAGACTGGGAACTGGTTCTGCTTCCTGAAACCAGACTGGGAACTGGTTCTGCTTCCTGAAATCAGACTGGGAACTGGTTCTGCTTCCTGAAACCAGACTGGGAACTGGTTCTGCTTCCTGAAACCAGACTGGGATCTGGTTCTGCTTCCTGAAACCAGACTGGGATCTGGTTCTGCTACCTGAAACCAGATTGGGATCTGGTTCTGCTTCCTGAAACCAGACTGGGAACTGGTTCTGCTTCCTGAAACCAGACTGGGAACTGGTTCTGCTTCCTGAAACCAGACTGGGAACTGGTTCTGCTTCCTGAAACCGGACTGGGATCTGGTTCTGCTACCTGAAACCAGATTGGGATCTGGTTCTGCTTCCTGAAACCAGACTGGGAACTGGTTCTGCTTCCTGAAACCAGACTGGGATCTGGTTCTGCTACCTGAAACCAGACCGGGATCTGGTTCTGCTTCCTGAAACCAGACCGGGATCTGGTTCTGCTTCCTGAAACCAGACCGGGATCTGGTTCTGCTACCTGAAACCAGACTGGGAACTGGTTCTGCTTCCTGAAATCAGACTGGGAACTGGTTCTGCTTCCTGAAACCAGACTGGGAACTGGTTCTGCTTCCTGAAACCAGACTGGGATCTGGTTCTGCTTCCTGAAACCAGACTGGGATCTGGTTCTGCTTCCTGAAACCAGACTGGGAACTGGTTCTGCTTCCTGAAACCAGACTGGGATCTGGTTCTGCTTCCTGAAACCAGACCGGGATCTGGTTCTGCTTCCTGAAACCAGACTGGGATCTGGTTCTGCTTCCTGAAACCAGACTGGGAACTGGTTCTGCTTCCTGAAACCAGACTGGGAACTGGTTCTGCTTTCTGAAATCAGACTGGGATCTGGTTCTGCTACCTGAAACCAGACCGGGATCTGGTTCTGCTTCCTGAAACCAGACTGGGATCTGGTTCTGCAGGAACAGCTGTAGACCTGCAGTCTGGGCATGAAGCTGTGGTGGGGAATGTGGATCTTGGTCTCAGAGCTTCAGGTCTGAAGAGGCGAACTGTCTGAAAGTTTCTGCCGTCGGTAGAAAACAACACAACCGTCTCCAGTTTCCGTCCGAACCGCCTCTCATCCTGGAGGACGTGGTCTGATGTTGAACTGAGAAGGGTGAAGCTGGAGGAAACTTCTTCCCAGTGAACCTCAGCTGGTGCCTGCTGGAGCGTGAACCATTTGTCCTGACCTAAAGGCACAAACATTTCATCATTAGTCTCTGGTTGATGAACATGTACACATCCTCCTGAAGAAAACACGAGCAGTTTCATGTGCTGATGTGAAGTAATCATTGTTTATGGGATTTACTGTGAAAGCGGTGTCTCAGCCAGAGTCTCCGTCTAAGCAGTTATCCATGCTCTGTGCTGCAGGAGATGTTTCCTCCCTTCTCCTCTGCCTGCAGGAAGCTGCTGCCTGCATACATATTCATTGCTCTCTATTTGCTGTAAATATAAAGCATGCAAAGAAGCCGGCAGCGTCCATGTTAGTGTGTTTCTGCTGAGCCAATTTCACACATTCAGTGCTGCCCTGGAATACTGTAAATATGCTGCATGTGCAGACCTCATCCCCAGACAACTCTTCACTACATCTGGGAAGTCTTAACATGCATGAAAACAGCAGGAAGTGTCCAGACGTATTCATGCTGAGCTAATATCCATTCTACAGCTGCTGCATTCCCCTTTCCACTGACCCATGTGATGTTCTCCCTTTGTTGTAGTTTATAGGTCTGCTTCCTCCTTCATCTACTGCGCACCATTATGGAGTGTTTCTCCTTGTGACAAGTTATGGGTCTGACTGAAAGTACCTGCAGGGATTCCTCCAGATATCCAGAAAACGCGACGTTGGAAGCAAGCAATGCCTGTCGTTGCTTCAGAGTCTGGAGTTTTTAAACAAGAAGGAACATTTTTATACTTTAAAGCTTCCAAGTAATAAAATGTTTTCAGCCTTGTTAGAATGACATGTTTCTCTTGCTGGCTTCACTGCTTTTGGCTTTTTTAAGCTCTTGAAGGTGAATGATTATTTCAGGATTGGAACATGGTGGATTCCCATTAATAATGAGGTTTTATGGACCAAACGGACGATGGAATCTCTTAGTTTGTTGGGACTCTCATTTTAAAAAGAATAAGTAATAAGAAAATTCCTTGCAGTTTTCTAAGGAACTTGTATTTTATTGACGTAGTTTTTCTCTAAGAACTCGTCTGCATTTCCTTCTGAGTCTGTCTGGAAAGGAGCGGGCAGATTTTTGGTGTCTGTACAACGTTTTTATCATCATTTTTATTTCTCCCACAGTCTCACAGCAACAGACTAACAATTGCAGATTCATCCACAAAAAGTCCAAACAGAGCAGAGTAAACACCAACAGGACGAAGTTTCTGGCTTTAAACGCCGTCGTCACCCTCCTGGACCAAACTTCTGCTCATCAAGCTTTCATCTAAAACTGGCATTTTGACCCTTCGTTTAGTTTCCGTCTTAAGTCATTCAAGCTTCTGTCTCTGAAGGAAACTCTTCTCTTTGGGAGGAAATTATCTGAAAGTTTGCATTTCTAACAGTTTGTATGTGTGATCTCTGAATTCCTTATGAACCTAAGGGGCCTTTTCTGCTTCTGTGTGTCGGTTGCACATTACATGTGTATGTTTTCCCCTCACACCGCTACACAGTGACCTACGGTTGGTAAAATGAGCCTATGATATAAATATTTAATGTTTTAACACTGTTTTTCTCAGGACACAAAGTTTCCAACAGATTTTCAGTTTAAAATCACACAGAGAACCGAATTGTTTTTATGTAAATTTGTAATAATTTGTTTTATTTCTATATTTCTCTCATCCTTCCCAAACAACAGAAAAGACTACTTATTCATGTCAAACCACTTTTTTCAGTTTATTTAGTTCTTCCATAACCTGCAAGATTTGCTGTAAATGCACACCTGAACAATAGATGCATGTGTCATCTGCATATAACACAACATGTGACGTACTTCAGGTTTATCTGTAGCAGAATCCAGACCAGCAGGACCACCTGTTTTATTCCTCTGCTAATCCACCGCTTCCGGTGGCATCTGTAACGCTAGAACTCCCAGGCTACACTTCCCCGTGGTTCATGGACAGTGTGACGGTTCTCATGTAGATTACATCTGTTACGGCTTTCCTGAAGAACCCCTTCAGCTCAGGTCTCTTTGGGTTTTATTGGGTTAATAAACAGAAGTTGTGTTTGTCATTGAATTTAATGTTGTAAACTCTGTCATCTGCAGTTTTTGCATCTCTGACAAGATTTTAAACAGCAGCTGATCAATCAGAGCCATCAGTTGATTTACCAGACAGCAGAGTTTCAGCAGAATAAAATTTCCTGTGTGTTTGAGGGTATTTTATAAAGCAAACAAGTGATTGCAGCGCAAAGATAAAAATAAAAAACAACAAACTCCCGGCGCTGGTCAGAGGGTCTTGGCTGCAGCCTGGAGAATGAGGCGGGGCTGGATATTCTGATTGGATATTTTAATTGGATTAACCCTAACCCTCATCCCACACCCATTTAACACTCAACTACGCCCATTTAACACTCAGCCACGCCCGTTTAACACTCAGCCACGCCCGTTTGACATTCAGCCACGCCCACTGTATGTCCAACTCCACCCATTATCCAGCCCGGCCCCATTCTCCAGGCTGCGGCCGCTGTTATCTGGGCTGGTGGGTAAAGTCCTGCGGTGGGTCTCTCCTCTGCTGGCTGGGACTTCTAAACAGTTTTTCCCTCACAGTAGTGCAGATTGTCATGATATTAAGAACATGAATGTCTTTTTCTACCTGCATGTGCTTCACACTGCAGCTGCGTTTGGTAAGAACATTTGTATTTTCTCCGACTATTCAGCAGAAGCTGTTGGGGTTTCCCTTTTCCTTCCATGGTTCGCTAACAGTCGCTGTGATTGGCCCTCTGTGCAGCTTATTTCCCATCCTGCTTAGCGGTGCTCCTGTTCTGTTCTGCACCGCGAGGTCAGCGTACAGTACAGCAGCCTCTGAGACCCTGAGAGGCACGTGATCAGTATAATTTGGTAATTCTCCTCTGGTGCTATATGAGTTAGGAGTTTATAAAAATCTCATCACATACGGAGTTTAATATACTGTGAAGCATGCGAGGATATGGATACATCCTCGTTATCTGATCCAAGATGTCAGGAGTCAAAATGCAGAGCAGCACAATATCCTGGTAGCTGTTAGTATCGGGACCTGTTGCTGGTATAAGTAAAAATTATCATATTTCTACCTATTCATACATAGTAAGTATTAAAAGCAGTAATAATAAAACTGTTTGCAGTTTTAGAAAAAGTCAGGGTTCAGATCTGTGTTTTGTGGTTCAGATGTGTGTTTTGTTTTGTCAGAAACTGTAGCATGATGAGTCTCCGTTTCCTTTGTAGGACTGAAAACTATGAAAGGTTGTCTCTTCTCTGAGACCTGTCCAGTCAGTAAAAGTCAGTGCAGTCTTGACTCTTGTCTCATCTCTTAACATTTCTCGCTTTCTTTTCTTCTCTTTAACAATTTTCCCTTCCAAGTGTTTGAAATCAGATGAAATGGAATAAAATATACTTTATTTATCCCGGCAGGGAATGGTAATGTGTAGCAACAGACTTGAAGAAGCCTCTGGTTGAAGACATCGTTTTCTCACTGTGTTGTGTCAGGCAGTGGTTGCCAACCTGGCGTCCCTGAAGACCACAGGTCGGAGAGGTTTTCACGATACAGATCCTGCGTGACCGTTCAACGTACGTCTACGTCCAGCTGACGTATATGTGCTCAGGTTCTCTGTGACGCAGATGTTTTTGTTCATATGGAACCGATGTTTCAAACATTTATCCAGACTCGGAAATAAAAAAAAGCTGCCTAGTCCGACACGACTTGTACATCCCTGTATGCTGGTCTAGTGAGGTTTGTTCTGGTCCACCCCTCCCTGAGCCGCCACCGGATCAGGGTGGAGGGTTCATGTGTCCTGAGGATCCTGGAAGCTATGTTGTTGGGGGCTTTATGCCCAGGTAGGGGGCCCATGGCAAACAGAGCAGAGTTCCAAGTGGAGGTTCAGAGATTAAAGTATGAAAATCAGCTAAATGAAACAGGTTGAACTGATGTTTTTCTTTTTGTTCCACTACAGGTAAGGTTGATGGGAATTATTGTGTTCCAGATGGAAAGTAGCTCTTCAGAGGTCAGGATCTGAAAATGTTAATGCTGGATGGTTCACTGGCCTCAGCATGAATTTGCTGCTATCTTAGCACTTATTTTTGTCTAAAGTCTATGAGTTTCAGAAACTCATTTTACGTCCTCTCCTGTCTGCTTAGAAAGCTATAACTCCAGTTTAAGAGATGCCTTCACAGGAAACTGTGTCTGCTCTGAGCAATGTGAAGATTTTCTGTTACGCCTTGGTTTCCCCATAGACGGTTTACCACAGCACTGACAGAACATGCTGGTTATGAAGTAATACATGTCCTCTACTCTGACATGGCATGAAGAAATAAACCTTACTGGTGTTCCCTTCTCACCAGTAAAAACATCCTGAACCGACATCGTGTTCACGCTGCACGTCTCCAATGAATCAGACCTTTAAAAGATGTATTTTATTCTCCACCAGAGGCAGGGAAATATGGATCTGCATCAGATCCTACTGGTCTGGGTGCACCAGATCCTACTGGTCTGGGTGCATCAGATCCTACTGGTCTGGGTGCATCAGATCCTACTGGTCTGGGTGCATCAGATCCTACTGGTCTGGGTGCATCAGATCCTACTGGTCTGGCTGCATCAGATCCTACTGGTCTGGGTGCACCAGATCCTACTGGTCTGGGTGCATCAGATCCTACTGGTCTGGGTGCATCAGATCCTACTGGTCTGGGTGCATCAGATCCTACTGGTCTGGGTGCATCAGATCCTACTGGTCTGGGTGCATCAGATCCTACTGGTCTGGGTGCATCAGATCCTACTGGTCTGGGTGCATCAGATCCTACTGGTCTGGCTGCATCAGATCCTACTGGTCTGGGTGCACCAGATCCTACTGGTCTGGGTGCATCAGATCCTACTGGTCTGGGTGCATCAGATCCTACTGGTCTGGGTGCATCAGATCCTACTGGTCTGGGTGCATCAGATCCTACTGGTCTGGCTGCATCAGATCCTACTGGTCTGGGTGCACCAGATCCTACTGGTCTGGGTGCATCAGATCCTACTGGTCTGGGTGCATCAGATCCTACTGGTCTGGGTGCATCAGATCCTACTGGTCTGGCTGCATCAGATCCTACTGGTCTGGGTGCACCAGATCCTACTGGTCTGGGTGCATCAGATCCTACTGGTCTGGGTGCATCAGGTCCTACTGGTCTGGGTGGATCAGGTCCTACTGGTCTGGGTGGATCAGATCTCAGTGGTCTGGGTGGATCAGGTCCTACTGGTCTGGGTGGATCAGATCTCAGTGGTCTGGGTGGATCAGATCTCAGTGGTCTGGGTGGATCAGATCTTAGTGGTCTGGGTGGATCAGATCTCAGTGGTCTGGGTGGATCAGATCTTAGTGGTCTGGGTGGATCAGATCTCAGTGGTCTGGGTGGATCAGATCTCAGTGGTCTGGGTGGATCAGATCTCAGTGGTCTGGGTGGATCAGATCTCAGTGGTCTGGGTGGATATGATCTTAGTGGTCTGGGTGGATCAGATCTCAGTGGTCTGGGTGGATCAGATCTCAGTGGTCTGGGTGGATCAGATCTCAGTGGTCTGGGTGGATCAGATCTCCGTGGTCTGGGTGGATCAGGTCAGGTCAATGCTTCACATCTGACCATGTTCTGTTTCTCTCGTCCAGAGAGCCTCTCTCTCCACAGACACACACTTGTGTGTTTTGTTGTGTTTACCCATGATGCAGTACACATGACCCACAATGCCCTTTGTTTTGTAGCCCGCTTCCTGAATCTAGTCCATGTGAATCAGACTGAGACCGGTAGGCGGTAGGTGGACTGAGTCCGCTTCTCTGATCTAAATCCTTTAGCGTGTTTACATAATACCTCCAAAGGAAGCGACTTTCCCAGCAAGCAGAATCCCAGAGGCTGGTGTGAACGTGTAGTTTACTGTAGTTTACTGTAGTTGACTGTAGTTTAGTGTAGTTGACTGTAGTTTAGTGTAGTTGACTGTAGTTTACTGTAGTCCAGTGTAGTTTAGTGTAGTTGACTGTAGTTTAGTGTAGTTGACTGTAGTTTACTGTAGTCCAGTGTAGTTTAGTGTAGTTGACTGTAGTTTAGTGTAGTCCAGTGTAGTTTAGTGTAGTTGACTGTAGTTTAGTGTAGTTTAGTGTAGTTGACTGTAGTTTACTGTAGTCCAGTGTAGTTTAGTGTAGTTGACTGTAGTTTACTGTAGTCCAGTGTAGTTTAGTGTAGTTGACTGTAGTTTAGTGTAGTTGACTGTAGTTTAGTGTAGTTTACTGTAGTCCAGTGTAGTTTAGTGTAGTTTACTGTAGTTTAGTGTAGTTTACTGTAGTTCAGTGTAGTTTACTGTAGTTTAGTGTAGGTCAGTGTAGTTTAGTGTAGTTTACTGTAGTTTAGTGTAGTTTACTGTAGTTTAGTGTAGTTCACTGTAGTTTAGAGTAGTTTAGTGTAGTTTACTGTAGTTTAGTGTAGTATAGAGTAGTTTAGTGTAATTTACTGTAGTTTACTGTAGTTTAGTGTAGTTTAGAGTAGTTTAGAGTAGTTTAGAGTAGTTTAGTGTAGTTTAGAGTAGTTTAGTGTAGTTTAGTGTAGTTTACTGTAGTTTAGTGTAGTTTAGTGTAGTTTAGAGTAGCTTAGAGTAGTTTAGTGTAGTTTACTGTAGTTTAGTGTAGTTTAGAGTAGCTTAGAGTAGTTTAGTGTAGTTTAGAGTAGTTTAGAGTAGTTTAGTGTAGTTTACTGTAGTTTAGAGTAGCTTAGAGTAGTTTAGTGTAGTTTAGAGTAGCTTAGAGTAGTTTAGTGTAGTTTAGAGTAGTTTAGTGTAGTTTAGTGTAGTTTACTGTAGTTTAGTGTAGTTTAGTGTAGTTTAGAGTAGCTTAGAGTAGTTTAGTGTAGTTTACTGTAGTTTAGTGTAGTTTAGAGTAGCTTAGAGTAGTTTAGTGTAGTTTAGAGTAGTTTAGAGTAGTTTAGTGTAGTTTACTGTAGTTTAGAGTAGCTTAGAGTAGTTTAGTGTAGTTTAGAGTAGCTTAGAGTAGTTTAGTGTAGTTTACTGTAGTTTAGTGTAGTTTACTGTAGTTCAGTGTAGTTTAGTGTAGTTTACTGTAGTTTAGTGTAGTTTACTGTAGTTTACTGTAGTTCAGTGTAGTTTACTGTAGTTTAGTGTAGGTCAGTGTAGTTTAGTGTAGTTTACTGTAGTTTAGCGTAGTTTACTGTAGTTCAGTGTAGTTTACTGTAGTTCAGTGTAGTTTAGTGTAGTTTACTGTAGTTTAGTGTAGTTTACTGTAGTTGACTGTAGTTTAGTGTAGTTTACTGTAGTTTAGTGTAGTTCTCTGTAGTTTAGAGTAGTTTAGTGTAGTTTACTGTAGTTTAGTGTAGTATAGAGTAGTTTAGTGTAATTTACTGTAGTTTAGTGTAGTTTAGAGTAGTTTAGAGTAGTTTAGAGTAGTTTAGTGTAGTTTAGAGTAGTTTAGAGTAGTTTAGAGTAGTTTAGTGTAGTTTACTGTAGTTTAGTGTAGTTTACTGTAGTTTAGTGTAGTTTAGTGTAGTTTAGAGTAGCTTAGAGTAGTTTAGTGTAGTTTACTGTAGTTTAGTGTAGTTTAGAGTAGCTCAGAGTAGTTTAGTGTAGTTTAGAGTAGTTTAGAGTAGTTTAGTGTAGTTTACTGTAGTTTAGTGTAGTTTAGAGTAGCTTAGAGTAGTTTAGTGTAGTTTAGTGTAGTTTAGAGTAGTTTAGAGTAGTTTAGTGTAGTTTACTGTAGTTTAGTGTAGTTTAGAGTAGCTTAGAGTAGTTTAGTGTAGTTTAGTGTAGTTTAGAGTAGCTTAGAGTAGTTTAGTGTAGTTTAGTGTAGTTTAGAGTAGTTTAGTGTAGTTTACTGTAGTTTAGTGTAGTTTACTGTAGTTTAGTGTAGTCTACGTTCTGTTTATGAAGCAATAAGACTTTATTTATTTAGTTTGTGTGTTTCTTCATTAGCCAGTTATTTTAGTTGAAAGGTTCATCCAAACTTTTGACTGGTAGAGCATGTCTTAACAGGATTTTAGACTGTTGGGAACCAACTTCACAGTTACCTATGATGACCCCATCGATCAATAAAAGTGATTTCATCGATATGCAACCAAAACTAAAGAAAATCAATGTTGAGCTGAATATATCATTCAGTATTTAAACTTGATGGATAATAAGCTGCACCCAACACAAATAATGAACACCAGCTTTCTTTCTGTTTGCAGATCGCTACGTCCTGGTTGGCAGTCACCATGACAACAGCCAGGGAGGCGGGGCCATAATGAATCAGCTCATCGCTGCACTGACGGAGCAGACCAAGCAGGGATGGGTGCCGGACCGTACCACAGTGTTCTGCTCCTGGGGAGGCTCAGCCTTGGGGAACATTGGCTCATACGAGTGGGGAAAGGTCAGCGAGAACAAGAACGTTTACTTTGGGGTCAAGATGGCGACGGATGGTTCCACAAATCATCCTTAGAGGACTGGGTGTGACATTTCACTAAACTTTGACTGAATGGTTGGATGGTGTTCACTGACACAGACACCCTTCTGGTTTTATTCAGCTGCTTATTAAAACTGATCATATTCTGAGCATTGCTTCGGACATGTTGGGGGATGGCATTTAGCCAGTCATTGATGCGTGGACAGGTGTGGGTTAATCCTCGGTTGTCTCTTCCTCAGCTTACTCATCAAAGCATGTAGACATTTTTCCATCTTTGGTATTTGCATTTGGGATGTGTTCAGGGAACATCAAAGAGCTCTGAATGCAAGTAGAGCAGGGGGGATAGAGGGAACACTGGGAGTGGTCACTTCTGTACACCTGGAACAAAAACTGAGTTTTGATTGTAAAAACATCTGTGGACAAGAAGAGACGTTGATCTTTTCTACAGTTTCTCTCTTCACAAAGTCGGTCAGTGAAAGTACTTTCAGGAAGCCGTTTGTGTGAAAAAGACCTCTTATGGTGGAGCAAACCCACCATAAGTCTCCAGAAAGACCAGATGACCATGACCCAATGATAAAAAACTATTCAAACCAGCATCATGATATAAGTTGGTGCTGCTAAATATCATGTTCTCCGAGGCAAAATGAACAAATTACAAATCATCACTTCTTCTTTAGATTCAAACAGTAAAAGGCCAATGTGTTAAAAACAAACCGTGATTTGGACCAACTCAGGTTTTAAAACCAACCAGTGTCACCATGTGAAGAAGACAGAAGAATGGAGTGGAATCGCTGGACTTGCTCATGATGCAAAGCATGAACATTATGGATGTGATGGGAGTGGGACGCGTGCTTCCAGTGGGAATGAGATGTGACTGTTAGTATCGGCTATTTAACCCTTTCAATCTTCACACTTAGGAAAAAGCCAGAGAAAAATGTTTCTTTGCATTTTTCCATTTGTTTTTTAACAAAAATGACGTGAATAAATGCTTTTTCAGCAAAAGGTTGACATTTACTGCAAGAATGACACAATAACTGTGAAATTATCCAAATTTGAAACAACAGTGTAATAAAAAAGTCTTAGTTTGGGTTTTATACCTAAAGCAGCTGGTAGAGCTCATCTCTCCACATGAAAAACCATGAAATTCACTGCACATTTACTTGTGCACAGTCTGGCATGCATGTCACACTGACATACAACTAAACCCAGAAAAGTAGTCTGGACCAAAACTCTCCAGGTGTATGAGTGTGTTCATGTGCATGTTCCAGATAAATCCCAGCTGAGCAGCTTCAGACGCGCCTGCTGCCATTAAAGCATGCAGATGACGACATTACACAGCATGTTGTTGCTTTTAGCCTGAAGGAAACCAGAACTGGGATATTTGACATGGAGCTGATGTGGCTGAATCAGAGGTGGAAACGTGATAAAACAGCCAGCAGACACGTTTCAGACAGGTGGGCGGAGCTTCCCAGCGTGCTTTGTGTGAGCGTAGCGTCCTCGTGGAGCGACCTGTGTTGTTGTGTTTTACTGGCTGTTTTAGTGTGAAATATGTGGAACCGTAGTTCAGACTGGAGCTTGTCTCCAGGTTTCCCTTCGTTTCCATACATGATAACATTTTATATTTAAACATTACAATGAATGATCGGTTTTATTTTATTGATCGATCTGTCATTCGTACCGCGGTGTGTCTGAACACGGAGCTGTGAAGGTCTCGTGTCGTTTATTAAGACAAATACAGACGGCTGAATCCCAACTGAGCAGAAAGAGGTGCACAGACCTCCTGCTGCTGAGGGACCCCAGTCGGACCGGGTACGGACCCCCACCAAGCTGGACCCTCGTTGAACCAGACATCATTCCTGTAGGAACCTATACAGAGATTTGTTCCTGATCAATATGATCATGTGACTCTGTGCTGCGTCTCAGAGGGAATCAGAGCAGCTCATGTGGAGCGACGGCGTTAACGTGATGCAAACAGAGAAAACTCATCAGTTTTCAGTCATGCAGGTCTTTTACTGCAGCATCTGCAGGAAACATCAAACATTAAACGCTTTTAGTTTTATTGATCAGCTGGAAACCAGCAGCTGGTCTACGGGAAGTCAAACGAACTAAAGCATGTAAACCTACATGTTTCAGTTCTAACGGAGCGTTTCACTTGGTAAAAAGACAACAGTTTGCATGGCGTACGAACATTCCCACACCAGGCCAGCAGGATCGCGTGGCGGTACCCACAGATCCATGAAAAGTATTTCTCTGTACATCCCTTCTCATGCCTGGAACATGGCGGATGAATTCTTTTCATCACGAGGCCGCCGGACCATAAAGGGATGAAGATACCTCCAGATTAAACTGGAAAAACCACAAATTACAAAGACACACAGTCAACCACATTAAAGGTGGAGGGTTCAACTCCCAGCATGAGGTTTTCATCAGGTCTTAATTTAAAGCCAACCGATAAAAAGCTGCAACAGGGATCAGTCTGGAGACGGTCTCTGGTGGAACTATGTAAACAGTGACTGCTGTAAGATGAGATGCTGACAATCGTGTCCTTCCTCCAGGATAACAGCGTGGTCCTGCAGAGCAGTGCGGTGGCCTACGTCAGTCTGAACTCTCCAGTCAGAGGAACAGAGGCTCTCCGAGCTACAGCTTCTCCCACCCTGCTGCAGCTCACCTCCGACATCCAGAGGGTAAATATCACTTGTGACGCTCTACAACAGTCTTGGCACGCGGGTCTTTGTTGGCTGAATCAGGCTGAAACTCTCCTGCAGGATGCAGGAGTACAAATCACATGTGATCCAAACAAATTAACATTAATTAGCCTGTAAAATAAACAACAGTTCCCATAACGACGGTTGTTTTGTTCAAATTATTCATCTGGAGGTGGTCCTTAGCTCTCATGACATGACTCACACATTGCAGCTCCTTCATGGAGATTATTTGTCCTCAAGGAAGCTGATAACTGGAACTGATGTTTATTTTCAATTAAAGTAAAAATATTGGTGTCAAAATGTTCCAGTGATTTGTTTAAATGCTTTTGAGGATAATATTCATTTATCAAACATATCTGCAACTCATCAGGCTTATTTATTATCATCAGGCTTATTTATGACATTTTATGCTGCTGGTTCACAAACACACATCACACCTGACAAGCTGATTGAGACATAAACACAAAGGACTGAATATGACTAAAACAGAATAAATATTAATAACATATTCCTTCAGGTCTAACTCAGCAGCACTGGCGACGTTTCAAACCCGCAGTTTATTTAAGGTCAAAACGAGCATCAACCGGGCTGGTTCCTGGTGGTGTCAGGACTTCTGGCGCTAAAAGAACGTAGTTTTCTCTCCTCTGTTAGTATCCACCGTGAATTCCCCTCCCCCCCCCCCCCCCTCCTGTCCTGAAGAACACACACTCACCTCGGTCCTCCTGCAGCTTCCAGCTTCCAGGTGCAGGCAGAGCAGGAGGTGATGAGCTCTGCTGCAGGACCAGACTGAAGCACAACAGGCTGTTTACTGTCACATGATGTCTGATGATAAAGCGTGTTTACATACACACATATATATATATATATATATATATATATATATATATATATATATATATATATATATATATATATATATATATATATACATGACTACTGGTAGGTAGGCCCATTCCACCTTCATGTCTGCTGTTGTGTTCTCAGACTCTGCATCCTGTTTAGTTGTTATTCCTGTTCTCGGTGACGTGACTGAAGTGTCACAACAAGCGTAGAAAGAATTCAGCTGATGGTTCAGAAGATGTGAAAAGTGCAGAATAAGACTTTGTGTTTATCTCCAGACAGCCAGACTCCCTCTGTCCCACACTTTACCTCCACATCCATCGGACGGTCTACAGCTCTGATTTCTCCTCCCAAACTCTCAAACTGGGTTCTTTATTCCAACCTGGGGGTGTTTTGCTCTTATGATCATCGCTTGCAGACACATCCTTCCAAACTTTTACAGTCTCTTTAAACTTAGAAAACTTTTTCCTTCTGAAAAATTCAGAATAAAAACATGCTTCAGCTGTGTATTATTTCTTTTCCATCCTCTACCACTGCTGCTTTCCATCCTCTCGTCTGCCTTCAGCACTTCTTCCCTCTGTCCTCCCCTGCTCATTCTTCTTCTGTCAAATGTTCATGTCTTCTTTCATCAGCATGCCCCCCACCTTCCTATTTTCCTCTGGAAAATCTCCTCTCTGCTGTCTCTTTCTTCTCAGGGTGTGTTTACCGTATGTTACCTAGTAATCCATCCAGAAATGCATGGAGACAGGAACAGGAGGCCAAGATTAGACTAATTCTTCTGATATCCTGTAACACAAGGAACCTTCAGACAGCCTCTGTCTCAACGCTCTGAAGAAAAGAACACGTTCACATCTAACCTTTGTGTTTTCTTTGAGGAACATATTGCTCTGCATCAGGGGTCCCAGTCCAGCCCACCAGTCCACTGCTGCAGCGTTTAGAGGCTTCTCTTCTGCACCTGAAGCTCATTTCCAGGCCTCTGCAGAGCTGAATGATGAGGGAATTCAGCCATTTGACTCGTTCTAACAGGTCAGGGCAGCAGATCCAGGACCAGACCTTCAGGAATCTGATCCTTCTACAGGTGTGGCTTCCAGTTGCTTCATGCAGACACAGCAGCTACAGCACCTCCATCTGCACTGAGGAAACCAGTTCAGAAATGGTTCTTATAGATCATAAATATCCGGGCGAGACGGCCGGATGTAAATATAACTGCAGGAGGAAAGCAGCTCTCTTCACTTTCATCGGCTTTTTCCTCATCTCCTGAAGGACAGCTCAGTCAGCACAACTAATTTTCCATTCAGTCCTGCTGCTTTCAGTGTGATTGCCTTCACTTTGCTTCTTTCTCCTGCTTTAGTTTACTGGGCATCAGTCATACCTGCAAACATGGCGGTCCTCCGTCTAAAGGCTGTCCTCAGCCCTGATAGGCTGAACGGTGGAAAAGTAATGATGTGTTGTAGGAAGACGGAAACTGTCTCCTTTCTCCGGCTCTGCATATAAAACCTCGAAGAAGTACACGAGGCTGTAAATACGTTGACTTTATAATGTACCTAAGTAGTGATTTGCTCAGTAAGTACAGAGTGAACCTGAATGCACCTCTGAGACGGGCTCACTATGACTCTGCAGTGTCGATTTAAATGTCGGCTTGTCTGGACAGCTCAGAGCCACAAATCAACCAAACATGCTTGTTTTTAGATGGTCGGGAGTCGGAGAACCATCTGAACTGTTCCCCTCTCATCCACTGCAGGAAATGTACGTAAATGCACAATAATAAATGAATTCAGTCTAAAAAACATAAAAACATTGAGAGCAGTTGAAGTTCCTGACAGTGGAAGTATTCCGGTCTGCCAGGTCACTGCCTGGACAGCTGCAATGAGTTTTAAAAGCTGAATTATTCATCTGTGATCATGTAATGAAGAGACTTTTAGTTTCTCTCAGCAACAACAAATGTTTCATGTGGAGGGGTCAAACACACACAACCCTGCAGCGGCAGCCCTGGATCGACCTATTAGTCTGTTTTCTGCTGGTTTTATTCTCTTTATCATCCGAGCTGTGCTCCAGGTCTCCCAGGTACAAACTCCACCCCCAGAAACTGTTTAGAAAGACGTCATTAATCATGTGTGAGCAGCGGCTGAAAGGCTGGCTGTGCGAGGACCTGTCATCCACACCGACACGGCGCTTCGCTGATGGCTGTGGAATGGCTGCTCGGGAACCAATTAGAACACAAATAGATGCTTCTCATGTAAGAGGCCTGGATGAGGAATGAGGGCAGTCGGGGAGTAAATGGACAGGAAGCAGCAGAGAATGAGAGCAGGATGAAACAAAGGCAGACCTGTTTGCTGGATAAAAGGAAACCAAACAAATGAGAAGAAGCGTGTGATTTAATTGGCTGCTGCTGCAGAGGTGTGTTGGTGTGTGGAGTGTGTGGGTGGCATGCTGCAGGTTCCTCTGTCTGGAAACTAATGGTCACAGTGGAGCGGATGGTGTAACGCTGGAAACAGATGGGGAGGAGATGCTTTCTGTAAAAGACAGAGTCATGTCTTAGACTGAAGGAAGACATGGAGCCAGGTTTTATTCAGAACCACGTCGGACTTTAAGACCTCTTCAGCTCTGAAAGCAGACCTGAACAGTGTAAAGAGCACGCAGCTGTGTGTTCTTCTGGTTGTGATTCTGCCCTCTGCACACAGGAGGGTTTAAAAGTCCAAGCTGGAAACATGAATACAGGCTTTTCTGAGCATCAGAAGTCTGGACTGTCTCTGTCAGACCGGAGCGTTTAGACGTCCACAGTGGGTGAGGAGGTTGTCAACATATCTTCATTCTCAGTGAAAACTGAGCATCATCCAGAGAAAATGGCAGAAAAACCAGGAATAAATCTTTCTCTTCTACAGTAATCATGACTGATCGACAGGAAAACATGAAGCTTTCTCATTATTATAAACTAAAACACACACACTTTGCTTGTTCAGCATATGTGTGTGTTTACATGAGCGTACAGCAAGGCGCACCAACAGATGAAGACTGTTCCAGCTGACGGAGAACTGATGAGTAGAAACCTCCAGATGCAGCAGGTGAAGGTCACGATGAGGGTCTGGATTCCAGCTCAGCGCCATCATCATCATCATCATCCAGCTGCTGTCTGGACAACCTGCAGCTGGATGAGGGGAAAGACAGAATGTGTTGGACGATGGGAAGAAAGAAAGGAGGTGGAGCAGGACGTCCACCAGCGAAGAGGCGACATGAAGAGGCTGTTCGATCCGAAAAGGCTTCGGACTCGGTAGAGGCGAGGAAACGTTGGGGTGGACTCATTCTGCGGCTGATTGGTTGGCTCGGTGTGCTGGGACCAGACCCAGACTCTGGTCCGCCTGAAAACCTGCTGGTGTGTGTGTGTGTGTCTCCATGGAGACCAGCTCTGGTTCTATGATCCGCAGAACATCATCTTGGTATTTTCCAGACATACGGACTCATGTGGACATTTTGTTCCAGCTCTGTCTGCAGAGACTCTTCAGCTGGTGAACTGGTGGATGATGGGAGGTTGTGAGTCGGATGAGGAGATGCTGAAGATCTGTGAAGCTGAACATTAAGCTGATTATTTCCTCCCTGGTTGACGACACGTGCTCTTTGTGGCAGATTTCACTGGGAGGGAGGAAGCTGCTATTTTAGCTGCTCTGACTGTTTCTCGGTGTGTTTGACTGACAGCACCTCGCTGTGACACCCGCCTGTCGCCGGCGTTCAGACATGAATGAAGTCTGGCAGGCTGATGGTTCCTCAGTCTGGATCTTTGTTAGAAATAAACAGGAGAACTTGTAATACCTACAAGTGAGTCAGGGCTGATTAGAGTCAGCTGAAATCAGTGTTTCCCTTTTTCCTGAGATGTTTTTGCTTCCTGAACAATGACTTGAAATAGATTTCCTTCACTGAGCTTTATGTGGAGTTTATCTCAGTTGTTTGTCTCTCAGGGTCTTGGAGGAGAAAGTTCAGCTTCTCTAATGTCTGCTGTTAAAGAGAAACTTTTTCGTTTTATTGAATTCCTCAGAAACTGAAGACAAGCGAAGCTGTTATAGTGAGGTTCTGATAGAAGGTATTATAGTGAAACTGGCTTTTTAACTCGGCATTCAGACCTAATGACTGTGTGAAGCGGCAGGATTCAGTACAGATATCACTCTGTATACTGACTACTGACCACGACGTAGTTATTAGTTACAGCAGCATGAAACTCAGAACCTCTTTTTTATTTATTTATCATGTTTTAATTTCATATTCCATGTATAAGAATGTTTCTAAAATATAAATATTTTATAAAAATGGAGTTATATCATTTAATTTCCCCCATCACACAGACATACCTGGTAATTATAATGCATATTCATTTATATATCTATATATCTCTTCATCTATATATCTATAAAACTCTCACTCTCACCCCCCCCCCCCCCCCCCCCCCCCCCACACACACACACACACACACACACACACACACATATCACCAGGGTAGGGAGGCTGTTCATCTCTCCAGCTCAGGTTCTCTACCAGAGTCCTGGGAGGCTCCTCTCCAGTATCTTAGCTGTTCCTAGGACTGATCTCTTCTGGACGGAGATGTCTGATGTTTCACCAGGTATCTGTTGGAACCACTTCTCCAGTGGGGGGGACACGGCCCCCAGTGCTTCCATCAGTATGGATACTACTGTTGCTTCCACCCTCCAGGCCTTCTCCACGTCTTCCTTCAGGCCTTGGTACTTCTCCAGTTTCTCCTTTCTCCTGATATTTCCATCATTGGGGATGGATCCATCGATCACTACGGCTTTCCTCTGCTGCTTCTCCATGATCACTGTGTCCGGTTGGTTGGCCATCACCATTTTATCTGTCTGGATCTGGAAGTCCCAGAGGATCTTAGTCCTCTCATTCTCCACCACCTTGGGGGGAGTTTCCCACTGGGACTAAGGGGTCTCCAGTCCATATTCTGCACAGATGTTCCTGTACACTACTTGGTTATGGCCTCCATGTATTCTTTGCCGCCAGTATCTTGTACCCTGCTGTGAGGTGCTGGATTGTTTCAGGGGCTCCTTTGCATAGTCTGTACCTGGGATCCTGCCTGGTCTGGTAGAACTATATATATATATATATATATATATATATATATATATATATATATATATATAGCCAGCCAATCACAGTAGACAATATATCTCACACAATATCCTATCTATCTGTCTATCTATCTATCTAGCTATCTATCTATATATATATATATATATATATATATATATATATATATATATATATATATATATATATATATATATATATATATATATATATCTCACACAATATCCTATCTATCTATCTATCTATCTATCTATCTATATATATATATATATATATATATATATATATATATATATATATATATATATATGTATGTATATATCACACAATATCCTATCTATCTGTCTATCTGTCTATCTATCTATATATATATATATATATAGATATATAGATAGATAGATAGATAGATAGATAGATAGATAGATAGAAAGACAGATAGATAGGATATTGTGTGAGATATATTTTCTACTGTGATTGGCTGGCTGTATATTACACTGCTTATTTTTACAAATATACCGTCTTCCACCATGAAAACAACGTTTAAATAGGTCTGCATGAAAGTGTTCATTTCAAACTCTAAGACAAAACAGATGCGGTTAAAGTGTCCTCTGTTGTCCCCTTGTGTTAAACAGGAATGTGTTGAGAGACGTCTGATGCTCCTGATGAGGAGAAAACATCCCAAAGTCCTGATGCGACTCTTCGTTCACTTTAAATCACGATGCATTGTGCTACAGTATGAAGTGCTGCTATACAGTATGTGACAACTGGCCCCTATGGGCTCCCTCTCTCTGTTATTTGATGAAAATGTGATGGTGCTCTGTAAAGTTGTCCCAGAAGCAAAGCGAGAGGATGTGCCCTTCAAAACAAGAAGATGTAAGGCCGTGCCTTACAGTATGAGCTGCAGTCATAATGGGGTGAACAGGAGATTCTGCCCTTCCAGTGTGGAGGGGGAAAACAGCTGAAAGTGCCATTTAGTGTAAGTGTAATCTACTGAAGTGCATAACTGGATGTTGTTTCAGAGGGAAAAAGAGAAAACAAAGTGCCCTCTAGGGCAGCACACATGTGAGGGAACATGACGCCATTATGAGTGTTCTTTCAACAAACAAGAAGCATGGTGACATGCCCCGTAGAGAGCTGTGTGCTGCGCAGAAAGCATTAGCAAGTGGCCTTTTATTGGAGAAAAAAAGAGTAGCAATGAATATTAACATTAATTTACAGTGACTGGTAAAAGCAAGGGAAAATAACTTTTGAGGAATATTTTCAGTCTCCATCAGAGAGGAAGAGAGCTGCTGTAAAACCTCAGAGAAGAGTGATCCCTGCACAAACAATAGCCCTGCATAATTTAAATCATCCACACAGTGTAACACAAATCTGCTGCAGTGTTGGATTTAGACACATTTTGCATTCGCTGTGACAAATTCTCTTCACGTTTGCTCCAAGTGGAAAAATTACGGCTGATATTTTAATTGAATTAAGACACCGTGACAGGTTTTTATTTTTTTAACGTGAACGAAGACACACAATGGCGTGGTTTCTGAGTAAATGGTAAAAATGAACATCATTCACATCGAGGAATATGCAAGTATGTCAAATTCATGTTTTCTCACATTAAGCCAGAGGAGAAGAAGCCCACAATGAATCACCAAAAGCAGTGTGTGACTTTACAGCCATGCAAGCGGTTCGACAGCTCGCTTGGCATAATGCTGGAAATACTACGCTTCTGGCAATATGTTGGAATTATCATAGTTCTTGTATTGTCAGGAAATGCATTGTGCGACGGCGCTGGGCTCCATGAATCTGCATAATCTCAAGGAGAAGCTGCTCGCAGCCTCAAAGGCGTTTATGCAGCTGACAGCAGGGCCCCTCCATCACAGTTCCATATCACAGCGACACAACATAAGTAGGAGAACGCGGATGAAAATATGCGTTAGGTGAGGAATGAGCTCTGTCATGACTTGTGGCTGTGACATTCGTCAGCTGCAGCGATGTGATGCATTTGTCCAGCAGCGTCTCTGCGGCTCGCCGGCTTTGCAGCTGGAAGCCACGCGGCGCTTGTGTCTGCAGGAAAGCACGTGCATGCGCACGGCCCAAGCTCCTTCTGTACCTGAGATTTATTAAACGTGATACGTGACCCATGAATTAATCTAAGACAAGCCGTGGCATCATTTGTGTGTAACCTACAGCCTTTAAGATATGTCACTGCGTTTCGGTCGGAACGTGCCGCCAGCTGAAAGGTTGACCTTTAACCCTTTCAGCAGCCTGCAGAGGAGTTACTTCCTTACCTGAGAGGGAGAAGTGAGGAACAGAGTGGGTGGAGAAAGCAAATGCAGGCTGGAGATGAGTTGGTTTTCTGATCCACATGATCTGGATCCACAGCAGAGGACGGAGCTTCGTTTGAGCCAGGTGTGTTGGAGCAGGGAAATATGGACAACCTGCTGGATTGCAGTCCTCGAGAACCGGAACAGGACATGTCTGGGTTATTGGGCACTCTATTGTCCCTGGCAGGATGAGCATGAATAGTTGTCTCTCTGCGCGGCCCAGTGATGGACCGGTGACCCGCCCAGGCTCGGCCCAGTGATGGACGGGTGACCCGCCCAGGCTCGGCCCAGTGATGGACGGGTGACCCGCCCAGGCTCGGCCCAGTGATGGACGGGTGACCCGCCCAGGCTCGGCCCAGTGATGGACGGGTGACCCGCCCAGGCGCGGCCCAGTGATGGACCGGTGACCCGCCCAGGCGCGGCCCAGTGATGGACCGGTGACCCGCCCAGGCTCGGCCCAGTGATGGACGGGTGACCCGCCCAGGCTCGGCCCAGTGATGGACCGGTGACCCGCCCAGGCTCGGCCCAGTGATGGACCGGTGACCCGCCCAGGCGCGGCCCAGTGATGGACCGGTGACCCGCCCAGGCTCGGCCCAGTGATGGACCGGTGACCCGCCCAGGCTCGGCCCAGTGATGGACCGGTGACCCGCCCAGGCGCGGCCCAGTGATGGACCGGTGACCCGCCCAGGCGCGGCCCAGTGATGGACCGGTGACCCGCCCAGGCTCGGCCCAGTGATGGACGGGTGACCCGCCCAGGCTCGGCCCAGTGATGGACCGGTGACCCGCCCAGGCGCGGCCCAGTGATGGACCGGTGACCCGCCCAGGCGCGGCCCAGTGATGGACCGGTGACCCGCCCAGGCGCGGCCCAGTGATGGACCGGTGACCCGCCCAGGCGCGGCCCAGTGATGGACCGGTGACCCGCCCAGGCTCGGCCCAGTGATGGACGGGTGACCCGCCCAGGCTCGGCCCAGTGATGGACGGGTGACCCGCCCAGGCGCGGCCCAGTGATGGACCGGTGACCCGCCCAGGCGCGGCCCAGTGATGGACCGGTGACCCGCCCAGGCGCGGCCCAGTGATGGACCGGTGACCCGCCCAGGCTCGGCCCAGTGATGGACCGGTGACCCGCCCAGGCTCGGCCCAGTGATGGACCGGTGACCCGCCCAGGCGCGGCCCAGTGATGGACCGGTGACCCGCCCAGGCGCGGCCCAGTGATGGACCGGTGACCCGCCCAGGCGCGGCCCAGTGATGGACCGGTGACCCGCCCAGGCGCGGCCCAGTGATGGACCGGTGACCCGCCCAGGCTCGGCCCAGTGATGGACCGGTGACCCGCCCAGGCTCGGCCCAGTGATGGACCGGTGACCCGCCCAGGCGCGGCCCAGTGATGGACCGGTGACCCGCCCAGGCGCGGCCCAGTGATGGACCGGTGACCCGCCCAGGCGCGGCCCAGTGATGGACCGGTGACCCGCCCAGGCGCGGCCCAGTGATGGACCGGTGACCCGCCCAGGCGCGGCCCAGTGATGGACCGGTGACCCGCCCAGGCGCGGCCCAGTGATGGACCGGTGACCCGCCCAGGCGCGGCCCAGTGATGGACCGGTGACCCGCCCAGGCTCGGCCCAGTGATGGACGGGTGACCCGCCCAGGCGCGGCCCAGTGATGGACCGGTGACCCGCCCAGGCGCGGCCCAGTGATGGACCGGTGACCCGCCCAGGCTCGGCCCAGTGATGGACCGGTGACCCGCCCAGGCGCGGCCCAGTGATGGACCGGTGACCCGCCCAGGCTCGGCCCAGTGATGGACCGGTGACCCGCCCAGGCGCGGCCCAGTGATGGACCGGTGACCCGCCCAGGCTCGGCCCAGTGATGGACCGGTGACCCGCCCAGGCTCGGCCCAGTGATGGACCGGTGACCCGCCCAGGCGCGGCCCAGTGATGGACCGGTGACCCGCCCAGGCGCGGCCCAGTGATGGACCGGTGACCCGCCCAGGCGCGGCCCAGTGATGGACGGGTGACCCGCCCAGGCGCGGCCCAGTGATGGACCGGTGACCCGCCCAGGCGCGGCCCAGTGATGGACGGGTGACCCGCCCAGGCGCGGCCCAGTGATGGACCGGTGACCCGCCCAGGCGCGGCCCAGTGATGGACGGGTGACCCGCCCAGGCTCGGCCCAGTGATGGACGGGTGACCCGCCCAGGCTCGGCCCAGTGATGGACCGGTGACCCGCCCAGGCGCGGCCCAGTGATGGACCGGTGACCCGCCCAGGCGCGGCCCAGTGATGGACCGGTGACCCGCCCAGGCGCGGCCCAGTGATGGACCGGTGACCCGCCCAGGCGCGGCCCAGTGATGGACCGGTGACCCGCCCAGGCGCGGCCCAGTGATGGACCGGTGACCCGCCCAGGCGCGGCCCAGTGATGGACCGGTGACCCGCCCAGGCGCGGCCCAGTGATGGACCGGTGATGGATGGATGGATATTTGCAGGTTGACTGGGAACCAGTGGTAGGACTGGTCGTTAGTCCACATTTACTATCAGGACTCTGAACTGACTTGAAATGTTTTTCATGAAAATGCAGAATGTCTTCAGAACATTTTCTCTCCAACTTGGAACTCGGTAACCAACTTCGTGCTTTTCACCGTCCAACCAGAACATTTCTTCCCGTCTCACTCATTCTACATTTCTCTTCTCATTCAGCAAAAACGTTCTTTTCGTTGAGGAAAATGATAAAAAGATCTGTTATTTTTACAGTTTTTACGGCAGTAAAGGTTTTCATTTTCCACGGACTTGAAATGTTCTGAAGTAACTTGTCTTTCTGTTGGGATTTAGAAGTGGACATGGTTTCTATGGTGGCTCTACGAAGCTGTCCTTTATGAAACAGTGTCTGTGGCAGCAGACTGAAAGCGTTTGGCAGAATGAATTCTGAGCTGATGTTGGAAGTTTCATCCCAGGTCATCGTAGTGAGCCTTCCAGGCTGCTTTGGTCCAAACATGTCTGGATTCTCCATGTTTCCTGTCTCCTCCTCATCTGGTTGGTGCTTGACGATGTGACTCAAGCCAAAAACAAGCAGGTTTGTTCCAGAACTTTGTGACTGAGGAGTGTTTGCCACAAGAGAGAGGAAAGCAGAGCTCAGTCCAGTTTGTTTGAAGAACATTGCTAATGAAGCAGTTTGTTGCACCAACCAGAAAAAGCATGGACCGAATCATTCCGAGTGTTGCTGGGGTCTACGGGGAGAAGAGGCGGCAAGACACGCTGTCAGAGACAGTTATGTAGAAACAGGGATTTATTTACAAAGTGCATTAGAAAGATCCATGAATCCATCTTTTTCTGTTTAAACAAAAGGAAACAAAAGCACAACTTAGAACGTCCTGTGAGAGGAACGGAAACGCAGAAACGGATGAAAATCCCAGAGGAGACGGGGAAGTAGTCCACCAATCCTGCCGGCCAGATGGTATGGATGGAGCAGAGGGGGGGCAGCCAATCTGCAGACACTGGGACATTCCTAGTTACATGTGGGCCCTGCAGGCCAGCAGGCCAGAGCCATCACAGAGGGGGGTTGCAGACGTTCACCAGGCACAGAAGAAGAAGATTCAGACCAGTAGAGAGACGGACTTCTTCCCACCAGTCTGCGGAGTCGAGGCGCCTTTCTTCACCACTGCAGTTGGTTGTCCAAGACAAGCCTCACTGAGGTGCCCTCCCAGGAACTGGTTTCTGCAAGCTTTCTCCCCAGCAGCACCTCTGATGGTCTGTGGGGGGTGTTCGGTGTGGACTCCTATGAAGTCCAGAACAAGCTGCTTTGTCTTGTTCTCCGTTACAGGAGATCGTTCTTTCTGCACTACTTGGACAGACATCCGATCCTCCTCTGGTTTATCTCATCGTTGTTGAAGATGCGACTCCTCTGTTGAAAACTTGTTGAATGTTGGTGGGAGTCATGGCTCAGCAAGGTGACGGGGGGTGTGATGGTGCTCGAGGTGTTACCACTGTCCACATGTTGATGACGTTCTGCTTGGAAATGACCTAAAACTGAAATGATTGTTTTTCAGCAGATGAAATCATTTCTGGAGGTTTCTGAAGCATATAAATGGTTATTAAAACTTCCTATAACTTGCAGCTGATGCATGTTTTCCAAAAACAACTGAGGTGGAAAAATATTTATCCAATAATGGCTCTAATATAGCAAACTCACGATAAGGAGCAAGTTTAGGGGAAAAAAAACATTTATAAAGTAGATGACAAAAACCAAGATGGAAATTAAATCATAAATGTCAATAAATCTGAAATAGTTTGTACTGGTTGGAATTGGCTAATAGAAATAATTCCTGTTATTGTTTCACTTTGGTGCTGACATGAAAAGCCACTGGGAATCTTTCAGAAGTGATTAAATACTCAGATCAATATTTCGTCACCTGAGCCGAGCTTCCCAAACATGAACAATGCAGATTTACAAACAATGAACAAGTCTTGACGTAGTTATCTTTAATGATCACTTTTGTAAAAGAAATGAATAAAACAGAAAAATATTAATAAATTAGATGTTTGAAAAGTCCATATGCCCCCCCCAACACACACACACACACACACACACACTCACACACACACTCCTGCACATCTATCTCTGATTAGTTTCATTTCCAAACACAGAAACTGTTGTTTTTGTTCTTTAAAGGTTACATTAAATGACTCAAATTGAAAGGAAATGTTATACCATTTTTAAGCACTGTGGCTTTTAATCCCTTCTCGTCTCCTTCCTTGTTAACGACTTTTTCCAGCCAGTTATTTCCGAACGGCTTGGAACTGTTTTCAGTTCAACAGCTGCAAATGGCTTTTTACAGAGAGCATGGCCTGGAAGAGAATTATCATTACACACATAACGCAAAATTGTTTTGTCGTTTGGCACTTTTATTGTTGCTCACATTGCATTCTGATTATTGTACACCACTGTTCACTCCCATCCTCTGCTTCATGATGTGCCACAATGCTAATAAACATGGGGTGCAAACACCGCTGCAGTCCCCTGGCTTCCCTAAAAAGATAAAATGCTGGTGCTGACCTAGGAGTACAACAGAGCAGCTTTGGTTGATTCAGAATGAATAAATGAATATTAAAGAAACCTGCTGAGCTGTATGGTCTGTAATGTGAGCTTGAGCATCATGACGTCATTACTTGGCGGGCGCCATATTGGAGGCTTGATCAACTGGTCTGTGGACCAGTGTGTCCAGATGAGGTCTGTCGTTGTGTCACATTTGTGATCATTATTTTGCGTTATTCTCTGAACCGTGGTAAATCACGGTTGTGGGGTAAACAGTGCCGCACATGATCGCCATGGAGAAAAGATCCCAAATGACTCAACTTTTCTCTACTTTCCTGTTTAAAGGCCCAGCCAGAGAAGTCAAGGACCTGAGATAGCAAAGAGTCATCAGCTCCATGGTATGGCAACCAAACATAACCACATTTATGTATATGACAGTAAAGTGTAGGATCGTGTCAGTTTAGATTAATATAACTACAGTCACTTAGCAAGGTGCAGCACAGTTTCCCTTTGGAAGGAACACTCTGGCTTTATAATCCATTGGGCAAGAGAGTCCAGTTCTCATGACTGCAGAACTGCTTCCAACTGTAAGCGCTCACAATGAAAGTGACCAGTGACCTTCTTGCTGTCAGTCCACAGTGCTAACCACTATGCCACCATGCAGCCGACATCCCTAAATGAACACTGGATGGATCTCATCCACCCCAGGGCCCTGCCCTGGAGGAGGTTTGTAACCACACCTATCACGAATAAGCACAGAGACCCAAAATGCGTGGCTCCAATTTAATAGTCTTCACAGAAAAACACAGGCAGGCTGAACCTGAACACGAACAAAGGCAGAAGTCAAAAACCCCCAAAATGCACACAGACAAGAAGACACATAAAATACACGGAGCGAGTGTGATTACCTGAACACGAACAAAGACAATCTGGCAAGGACAGAGGAAACACACAGACACTAAATACTAACGAGGGCGGGAAGGACAAGTAGACACAGGTGGGACATGAGGGGCGGAGCAGGTAATCACACAGGCAAAGACACAGTGAGCAGGGTAGGGATCTGAAACGAGAAACCGGTAAGTGATACAAAATAAAACAGGAAGTGCTTGGAAAATAAGACTTAAGTGCCACCAGACATGACAACACCCAGAGATAGCAAAGCCCACCTATGACTCATCGTCATCGTCATCAACAGAATGTAGCTATATGATGTACATACAATCACTTAGGCGGTAGTCATAAATTCAGAAAACTGCATTGACAGTTTTGAAACATATTTTGTTATACTATGAGAGTATTCCCAAATCCCTAATATGCCTGTATGTGCCAACAGGAACGAGTCCATCATCTTCTGTTCCTTTGCTCTCCCCATGTAGAGGACAGCCAGCATCACCCAAAGTGTGTGTGTTGCCATGATTGATTGACAGCTGCTTGTCCTGCTTTACAATCTTGAGCCGTCTGAATGTGGTTGACAGCACATAATGATCAGGACCATTATTGTAGTGTGGCCACTGCCTGGCACAACACAAAACTGCCTGTTAATCTGACATAGCAATCATTGTGAACAGCAAAAAAAAACCCAAATCATGTACTCTGATCCAGCTATGATAGAAATAAGGGTCCGTCAATCTTTCAAGGTTTCATTAAAGTTAAATGAAGAACAAACAAACAGACTGAAATATAAAGAAAAAAAAAACTTCAAGCTAGCAACACAGGTCTTTGCTCATAACTGCTAAATTTTAGGATTATTTTCAAAAGATTACCAGAAAAGCAAACAGATGGTGTTTATTATTATGAGTATCTGAAAAATGTGTCAGCTTTGGATTCATTTCAACCGGCAGACTTTCCTTCCTTCTTATTACTTTTTAGCAGTTTCACTTACTGCTAGTTGGAGTCATTTCCGTACAGCTGCCATGGTTCTGGGCTACACAGTGCCTTATAGCCACAGTGTTTTTATTGGAAAATCAAAATAAGATATCAACTGTAGTTCTGAGAGGTATGTCACAGCAACGATAGTCTCCATATACTTCTCTACAGATGATGGTCGTTTCATGCTTCTATGGCCAAGTCCAGCAAAACACTCCATGTACCACTCATGGTTTTGGAAGTTGGGGAAATTGAGTGGTAGGCTAAGATCTCCAAATGATTTTAGTCTCTCCTTATCATAGCTGACAAAGAAATTAAATATTGATTCTTGGCGTGGCACCAGGGGCTGAAATTACCTATTCTCTCTGCTCTTAGGCACTCTTTCCTTCTATCTTCATCTTCCTATTCTGTCTCTCTTCCTCCTGCATCTCTTTTCACACACCTCTCTTCTTTAATATTACCTTTCTAAAGGACTCTTCTCTTTGTGTCCAAGCTGTCTTTTAATGCACTGTGACTGGTTTTAAAAGATGTGCAACATGGCCTGACTTGAAATCATTTCTTCAGCTCAAGAAATGGTGCTTTTGTGACTTATATACTGTATATAAGTGTTCAGGGTTGTTTTCTATTCAAAGACATCACAGATTCATCACAGTGTTGAGTAAAGGCTGTAGCCCGAGGTCAGCTGAATTTCTCTCACAGCAGCTGGATATAATCAACCATTTTATTTTAGTAAAACAGAGGAATACGTTAAGTTAGATTTTTACTCAACTTTGCAAGCTGACTTCTCCCTTTGTCATACAGGATATTAGACGCCAATCAAAGCCAAGACAATGGCTTTGATACAGGCTGGATCCCTGCAGGTTCCTTAAACCTAAATACCTGCTGTTTTGCACCTTTATAACTAAGGCACAATTAGATTACTTTTCAAAAAATATACACTGCATGACACCTAAACCCTTCCATGTTGTGTGAACAGACTAGCAGGGAAATGAATGCATGCATTAGCATATCAGACCCTCTCCACAACGACATACTCTGCCTGCATGCTTCTGAAGACAATCTCTGACTAAAGATAGCTCTTCCTGTGTAGAAATCACAAGGGTGTAAAGCTGAATAAAAACGTGATGGCACAATTTCAGTATAACATACATATATGGGCATATTTAGTATTTTGACAGCAGGAAACTGCTGAGAAGCAGGAAAACCGTATAAACTGATGTCTAACCTGACACATGGAATTTCAGTTGAAAATGGCTCCAACTCACGGTTATGGTGGCACTTGCCCAGTAGCATAGTTGCTCAGAAATTGGATTGCTCAGTGGTCGTAATGCCTTTTCTAATCACAGGCATTCATGCAAAATGAGTTCAGAGGAAGTTCATTCAATATCTCGCCTCAGCAGCGATGTTCAGGTAAAATGCAGAGCCGACAAACACGTAGGTGAAGACAGATGCAGCAGAAGCTCACATGGACTGATGACTTGCGGAGTGGCTCAGGTTGGACACAATCTAAACAAAACCAGGATTAAGCACTTTCTCATAGTGGTCCTCTACTTCAGGACCACAGACATGAGGCTCCAGGAGTCAACATGTTAGAAACATTATAAACATGCTGGCATCATAAGTTTAGAGCGGAGGTCGTGATTAAAGACAACTTGGATTGTTATCACTTGAATGAATGGGTTATATCAATGGGTATATGAAATGGTAGCGCCATTTCTACCGCCCCTTCTAGCAGGTCCTGTAGGACGTTATCATCTAATCATAGTGCTGATCAGCAGCATTGATACAGGACAGATCTTACCAGGGTGGCAGGATATGTGATCCCCTTGTAGTTGGAATATACCCAGCCATTCCCCTTCTTTAAATGGGGGGCCACCACCCCAGTCTGCCAGTCCATGCATGACGTGTAGGGACATGTCAGCCCAGACAATATCCAGACCCCCCCCCGTCTCCAGAGACATGGCTGAAGCAGACATAATCAGTAAGACTTACGATGCCACAAAGAGTTTTACATAATTTTCTGTCTGTTCATCTGGAAGTTTGTTTTTCCTGCTGTTGGTGTCGTTCGGATGTCACACTAGAGTCCCAGCTTACACATCATTTGGTTAGAATATCTGAAACTGAAATGAACTCATATTTTCAAAATATGTTCTAAAGGCAGTTCAGCTGTATGATATGTTTGAAATATGAAGCATTAATTTCACCACCTTATCTACGATAACAACCCAGAACTACCAACCCATACTGCTGTTTATTATTTACAGTCTCAAATATCTAAAATACAGAACCAACTTTACATTGTGTGAACATAGATGATTTAGAAGTATAATACTCACTAGTTCAGCTTATCAAAAGATTTAATTTAGGCAACATAAATGTCATTTTACAATCTTGTTTTCAAGCCTTAAGACTGGCAAAACTATCATGGTGTTGATTTGTTACTTCTGTTCCTTATAAAAGGGTTAATGACCTGTAAAAGTATCCAATCAGGTGATAACGTCCAATTCAGGTGGTCTCATCAGACCCTGGTGTATCTAGCATGTTACTTCCTGTTTCCTCCTCTTCTCAGTCAAGTCTCTGCCTCCTTTATTGACTTCTGTTTGAGTAAGACATGACACGCAGATCTGGTGACTGATGACATGAATGTGTTCTTTGAGAAGAATTTGACCCTTGCTGCAGGCAGTTATGGTGCATCATCAACACGTATTGATAGATTCAAGTCATTGCAGTACTGTGTAATGTTTTTCATGGCCTAGCTTTTTGTACAAGGAAGCATCCAAACTATATGTTGTACCTTGTATTTGTTTATATTTACATCTTACCATGTGAGCCTTTTTAGATCCTTAACTTTTTTAGTTTTTTGTCATTAGCTATTCCAGAATAAAGCAGCAGGAGGATGTAGGACCGAATGCAGGACTGACAAACGTCAGGAGCAGACTTATTGGGACGTATCAGAAACTAAATAAGTTGTATTTAAAATAAGCAAGAGCACACAATTAAAATAGGTAAAACACAGATATAATAAACTGAGTAAAAACGAGGGGTAAACGACTCAAACTGATTGCAATAAGAAACATTTAATTAAAAGCCAGGGTATAAAGAGAGATCTTGAGCACAGTGTCAGCTGCCCTCAGGTCGTCCAGCAGACTGTTGCATAAAAACCTAAATATGAGTCTAAATCCCTCAGCACTGCTGGTAAGCCTCTTGTGAAGAGTAATTGACAATGTGCAATGGTTCCTCAATAAAACAGCCTTAAGCTGAAGGGAACTGAGGACGCATCGAAAATGCTGGTGGTTTTAATCTCTTTTAAACAGTTTTATGTGTCCCCTCAGCATCAACCGGGACAACGTTCACCACGAGGGCTAAAATGAATGGAAGGGTCAAATGATAAGAGGCGAGGTTTGATCTAATGTTGGCAATCTTTGAAGTGGGCAGTGAAGGTCTGACAGGTCTCAGCTGAGCTGGGAGACTTGCTGGTGGTGGGATTCATCAGCCTGTCAACACCTGAAAAGACAAACCTTGCATTATTGTTGGTGTTGGAGATAAATCTGCGAAAATAAGCCTGTTTGGCTTCTTTTACTGCTCCCTTGTAGGTAAAGACCAGATCTGAGTATATTTGGTGGTGACCTTCTCTCTGCTGACTAGAGATTTCTCATTAGTCGCTGGAGTTGGGAGTTTATCCAGGGTGGCTTTGGATTTGTTTTCAGCTGTTGTGGTACTAAGAGGTCACTCTGTCTGGTGTTTTTCTTAATTTCCTGTTATCACCATCAACCATTAAATTAACCTTAAAATAAAATCAGAAGGTGCTGATAAAACATCTGCAGAGCGTTGTGTAAATGATCTACGGACTTTGCAGCCACTTCACTGCTTAGATACGCGTCCTCGCTGGGAGACTAAATGATAAAACCCAGTCTGATGTTATGTCTTTAATCAAGCTGCGAAAACTGAAACAGTTTAGAAGATTTAAAAAAAACCTTCACAGTGGATTCTGACTGATTTTCTGCATGAACATTAAAACCTCCATTGAATAGAAAACAGTAATTGTGATTAATTAGGAGATATTAGAAATAATATGAGACAATGAAACTTTAAGAATGATGTCAGATCAAGGTGCTTATTTACACCTGGATATCTGGTGCCATTAAGGCTGTAAATCTCTGTTTGAGGGGTTTAACTTTGTCCGCACCCCGGCATCAGAGCTAATGGCTTCAATGCTCATTAGTCTCACAGCTGTATGTTGAGCTTCCATACAGGGTTTGTCCATGGGATGCTTCACATCTCTAGATTGAAAGGCTGAACTGTGTTCATCACTCTGACCTTGGTTTGGTCAGGCCCACAGAGAAACAACCACAGAGGCAATGACAATTCTTTATTATTCTTTTATTTTGCCATACCTGATGTATAGTTTGGAGGTGTGGCTAATAACTATACTAGTAATTTCAGGTCTTTATCCTACAAAAGAAGGCAATAAGAACGATTTACAAGACTGCTCCTAAAGGGCGCAAAACAGGTCAGAAGTCACAACAGCTAAAATTGCAGGACTTGGTTGCGCTGAAAACAATATTAGATATGCATAAAGCTAAACATCTCTTTGCCACCAGGACTACAAAACAGTTTTTCTTGTAAATGCTGAAGTAACCTGACAAAATATTACTTTAAACACCATTTTACAGGAACTACACTCAGACAAATGAGTGTTTTAGTGGTTGGCGTAAAACAATGGAACCAACTTAAAAGGATCTTAAAAGTTGTTAAAATTTTCTTCAATTCAAATATAAATAATAAGAATATGCAGTAAAAGACAGTATATGAAAAGACCTGTATGAATCATTGAAAAAGATAGAAAAACAAGCATCTGTTAGCTGTATTTGTGTTCTGAGTGCCGTAGATGAGGCCATCCCGTTGGTTGGTGGGGAGGGGCCAAGGGCTTCTTCCTACTCCACTTCTTCTTCTTTTACGTGGAATGTATACAACTGTTAGAATTACTGTGATTTAATGTATTTGGAGTTCATGAATGAATGAATGAATTTATCAAAGCGCCATGCACACTGTGCCCAGCCCATATGTGCATATATGACACTGTAAACATTCAAAGGAAGATGGCCATTAAATCATACATCTTTAACACAACATGATCACTTGATCAGACAGTCTTCCATCTCTTCCATGAGGCTTTTTCCACATATCTGGCATTCCTGAAACATTCTCTTTTAAACAGCCAACTCCACATTTCATCTTCTGTTCAACAAAACAAACTGAAACTGGATGTTTTCATACATAACAGTTCTTGTATTATTATACAACGGACATTCATTCATTCATTCATTATCTGAACCACTAATCTGAGGGCTGTGGGTATACTATGGACAATAAAACCTGAAGTGAGATTCCTCCTCTGCTACAGTTTAGAGTTAGTATTGAACCATGTTGGCTTATTAGGCTGCTATCATGGTTAATCAGTGAACAGAACCCATCTGGAGTAGCCTGCCCTTCCTGTTAGCTTCCTCCATCAGCTGTATGAATGTTGCTCATCATAAATATTGATATTCATGCATGTTTTCATCCTTCAGGTCTTTTAGTGGAATACCAGAAAATATGTCAGATTACAGTGAATTTGCAGTATGAGTGAAGGGGAGTATCATTTACTGGCACTCAGTGTGAGTGGGAATGTGTTGCAGCAGCTGTTTATTGTTCAGAGAGCAGCAGCCTTTATAGAAAATAAAATGGAAAAGGTTGACAACAGTGTGTCAGTGACAGTGCTTTCAATGATTGGACACCAGAGCTCTCTCTCCCTTTGACAGACCTTGATAAAAGGAACTCTAATTAAATGCAATGTGACAGAAGAACATCGTGACATCGGGCTCAGAGGATGTGGACAGTAGAGATAAGCCTGCTGCTGATTGACTGCTGCAGTCTGTTTGCTTCCATCAGCCTCTCTAGTCTCAACATTTTCTGTTACACCAGCTGTGTTGCTCTTTCAATTAGGAAAACAGAAAGCATTCAGCCCACCGACAAGCTCCATGTAATGTGCTGCTGAACTGTGACGGCAGCATGGACTGATCAATTAGCCACAATGGCAGCCTGGCCTCGTCCCACACGCTCACCACTTTACTGTCTTTACCACATTTTACACTCGTCGTGTTAATTCTGGATGGTCTAATCACACCTTAATGTAAATAACTTTCCTTACTGGTTAAAGGAGTTAACCTTTACAGTATGCACACATGCAAAGGTCAAACTTTACCTAAATGGAATAGAAGATGTGTAAAACAGACAGTAGTTCATAACATAACTGTTTCCATGCATCTCATACGGCCGAGGGATCGGGTGTGCGAGGTTTGGATAGACTAAAACACTTGTGCAGGAAGCATTAATGGTAAAAACATGTTCAGACTCTGGCAGCTTAATAACTGAGATAAAAACAAACAGTTTTATGGATTTCTTTCTCTCTTATGAAGAATTTCTAATACAGCCGATCCAGTCTGAAGGAATCATCTTAATTTATGTGGCCTAAAAACTCATATTTCCAAACATCCATCCATTTTTTGAACCAGTTCAGGGTCATGAGGAAACTGGAGCCGATCCCAGTAATCACTGGGCAAGAGGCGGGCACACCTGGACAGGTCGCCGGTCCATCGCAGGACATTTCCTAACATGTATTATCATATTTCTTTTGTCTAAAAGCCAAATTTTGTTGTACGGTGATGTTGAGTAAAGAACGAATGATTTCACTTTGCCTATTTTTATATCGTATATTTGCTTGATCAATCAGTCAGATGACACTAAATGTGGCAAAGTTTCTCTTGTTGAATTAGTCGTTTCGTGTTATATGTGTATTTGTTCTTTAGATCTGAAAAACTCAGAGCTAAATTTTCCAGTTTTGTAATGAACCTGGATGGCATTACTTTAGCTTCCAGTGCTACAGTGAGAAACCTTGGAGTAATATTTGACCCTGACCTGTCCTTTGGCCCACATATTAAGCAGGTTACTAAAACAGCCTTCTTTCATTTACGTAATATAGCCAAAATTAGGGACATTCTGTCTCAGAGTGATGCAGAAAAACTGGTTCACGCTTTTGTTACTTCGAGACTAGATTACTGTAACTCTCTATTACTGGGCTGTCCTAAATATGCCCTGAAAAGCCTTCAGCTGATCCAAAATTCTGCAGCCAGAGTCCTGACCAGAACCAGCAGGAGAGATCATATTTCTCCAGTTTTAGCCTCTCTTTATTGGCTGCCTGTTGAATCTAGAATAGAATTTAAAATCCTTCTCCTTACATATAAAGCCCTCCACAACCAGGCACCACTATATATCAAAGACCTCATAGTTCCTTATATACCAAGCAGAGTACTTCGTTCGCAGACTGCAGGCTTACTTATGGTTCCTAGAGTCTCAAAGAGCCGAGCAGGAGGCAGAGCCTTTGGTTATCAGGCCCCTCTCTTATGGAATAAGCTCCCAGTTAGTGTTAGGGAAGCAGACACCCTCCCCACCTTTAAGACTAGGCTGAAGACTTATCTTTTTGATAAGTCCTATAACTAGGGATGGTTAGCATCCCTTAGTTGGGGGTGGCTGTAGCTCAGGAGGAAGAGCAGTTGTCCTTCAACTGGAAAGTTGGGGGATTGATTCCAGGCTTCCCCTAACAGGCTGAAGTGTCCTAGGGTAAGACACTGAACCCCAAGCTGCCCCCTGATGTGCCTATCGGGGTGTGAGTGTGTTGGATGAGTGTGTGTATGAATGGGTGAATGTGACAAGTAGTGTAAAGCGCTTTGAGTGGTCTGCATGACTAGAAAAGCGCTGTAGAAGTTCAAGTCCATTTACCATTTAGTTATGCTGCTATAGGTTTAGCAGGTCTCCCTGGCCGGGAGTAGCAGTTCCTGTTGTCTGTTGTCTTTCTGTCCTCTTCCCCCACACAGCAGAGGCAGATGGCTGCCTGTCCTGAGCCGGGTTCTGCCGGAGGTTTCCTTCCTGTTAAAAGGGAGTTTTTTCCTTCCCACTGTCGCCAGTGTGCTTGCTCAGGATGGGAGATTGAGTTGGGCCTCTAACTCAATCTGTATGTTTCCTTATATAGGCTGTTATGAATTGGCTTTCATTATGTTTTCCTCTCTGTCTGTAAAGCGTCTTGAGATGGCATTGCCGTGATTTGACGCTATATGAATAAAGTTGAATTGAATTATTTGTGAAGAATAACATATCTGAACATGATGTTGTGTCTACGTGACGATCTCCAGATCGCCTGCTGGGAGGAAACCAGTTCTCATTAACACGTGTTCTGGTCCACATATTCCTCCATATCAGCCATAATTCACCTTCCAGCTTAATTTTATGTCTAGACAACATGTTCTAGACATAGAATATACTTTAAATGACGATGATGGTAATGGAGATGAAGGATTTATCATGAATGATGTCATGTGACTGCTCTCTACTTCCTGCTCATCACTGTGTTTAAAACCCATCCAGCAGAGAGGTCTCTGGTCTGACATGACTATCCCATCTGGCTTCCAGCTGCGAAGCAGCAACGTTGTACAACCCAGCTGGAAACCATCACATAGGTCCGAAATAAAACAAGAACATTGTGAAAGTTTCTTCCACAACCTCATGATCTTACACACTTACCAGCTTCATTTACCTGCAACTCAAATCATTCCAGATAAATAAACTCTTACATGATTAAAAACGAGTTTTTTCGGAAACAAGTTTGCAGATTCTGAGCAAATCCAACGAGTTAAATTTTACAGTGTAACTCAGCGCCTTGTTTTGTTGGCCTTCCTCTCTTCTTCCTGAAGGGATTTTCCTCTCACTCACTTTTTCTTTATCTTTTCATCCTTCTTAGAGGCAGTTACTGAGCTGCATCCGTGGAGGGAACTGCCCAGGACCCAACGTCAGTGCTTTGCAGTTGCCCGGAGACGTGAGCTTCTTCGCCAACCAACTGGCCGTGCCCACCGTGGAGTTCGCCTTCGAGCAGACTAAAGCAGAGGAGGTAAAACGAAGCCGGGGCATCTATTCTTTTCTTCATGCTTGAAGTGCCATCCAGACCAAGTTGCAGCTCTTGATTTTCTTTGTGCAGCCTCTGCAGGTGTACGATGCAGAGTCTGTTTATTGTGGTAAATCTCAGAGCCTGGAAGCCAAACGGAGGAGCAGATCTTTTCAGTCGTGGTTGGATTACTTTCTAACTTGTTCTACACAGTCTGTGTTTATTAGTCCTATAAATAAAGTAGTTCTTCACTTCTTCTGAAGCTCTTCATCTACTTCCTACACACACCTGTCATCGTGTTTACTGCATTTGGACTTAAAGTGGCATTTTTAATGTTTTGGTAAAAGACAGGAAACATAAGAAAAGACAGTTCCTGACAAATGCAATTAGTCAAAACGTGTTACGTTGGGGATGGAGAGTGACAACCATCTGCATCCTAGAGACTAATAGTGTCATTTTAGATGTGAAGATCATTTACAAACCCAGTCTGACGCACTGCAATATGGAATATCCGTCTGTATGAGCAACATACACACTGCAGAGCTTACGAATTATGCATGCCCCTGTTTACTTCCATTAAAAATGCAGCATTGATGTTTGTTGTTCTGCCTTGGAGCAGAAAAATAGAGAATTAGCTCCACTGAAGCCAGCCCACCCAAATCTGGAACTTCTGGTTCAGTTTGCAACTTTAGGTTTACTGTGAGGGATCCTTATGATGTCCCCCCCCCCCCCCCCCCCAAACCCCCCAAGCCTTCTGGACAACCTGGAAACACAGGTAGTGAAGCTGGAATCAGCAGAGCTGAAGCGGAATCAGAAAAGCCCAAACTGAACATACAGACATGTGCTTGTTGGTCCTACCATCTTAGCTTTTTACCAGTTAGCCTGAAGTACACCTTTTATATCCTGACCAGCATTATTCCAGTTAACTCCATCAGCACATCATACCTGCAGGCCTTTAAGGGTTCAATGGATCAGATGGACTCAGGTGTTCATGGCCCCTTAAATGTTTCAGATCAGACAGTATTTTGTATTTACTAATATAAATTAGTACAATGATCTGAAACATTTAAATGTGAAAAATTGGCAAAATAGCAAGAAATCAGGAAGTACAAATACTTTGTGGCAGGACTGAGTATATATACATATATGTGAGTGTTTTTTACATCATATTTACTGAGTAGATTCAAAGTGCAAACAGCGTCCAACAACGAAGTCCCCAGCTTTGCATTACACAGTATATTTATTCATTCATTAGTTTTCTAAACCGTTTAGTCCAATTCAGGGTCACAGGGAAGCTGGAGCCTATCCCAGCAGTCTGTGGGCGAAGGCAAGCTACACCCTGGACAGCTCGCCAGTCTATCGCAGGGAGACGAACAACCACTCGCTCCTACGGGCAATTCAGAGTAACCAGTTAACCTAACATCATGCCTTTGGATGGTGGGAGGAAGCCGGAGAACCCGGAGAGAACCCACGCATACACGGGGAGAACATGCAGACTCCACACAGAAAGGCCACTGACCAAACCCCTCCCCAGCCAAGGATCAAACCAGTGACCTTCTTGCTGTGAGGCCACAGTGCTAACCACTGTGCCACCGTGCAGCACGTTATTTAATATTTACCTCCGCCATGGAGGTTATGTTTTCGCCAGAGTTTGTTTGTCTGTTAGCAACATTACTGAAAAAGTTAGGATATGTTGGGGGTCTCATGAGGAACAAATGATGACATCTTGGTGGAGATCCAGAAGAGATACTGGATTCTGGACCAATTTGAAGGTATGTTTGGTGTTAATCACAATATGCTTGGCGGAGGTCGGTGCTCTCCGAGGGCTTTTAGTTAAATATTTGATATTCTGTCTATTTTTGTAGGATATAATTATAACTAACGACATCATATCCTGTGAACCCATTCTATGTCCATAAAGTCGCATCCTTCATTGTGGAATGACCTGGAAGTTTAAAACTACTTTTTACCTGGATGGAAGTCCAGCTTGTTGTTTCCCCAAGTCGAAATGAAGAAATCTGGGTTTTATCTCTCGTTGATCTGTTATTACTGTCTAGTTGGTTTCATCACACCAGACAAGGTGTGTTTTCTACTCTACATCTGATAAAACCAGTCAGCCAGTAGTGAAGACTGACATTAACACACACACACACACACACACCGCCTGGTTGGCTGAAGGTATTCCAGGACATGCTGAGTGGAAATCAACATTTTACATGATATGTTTTTTGTTTTTTTTCTTGACACTAAAGATGCAAATAAAACTTTTTATATTTAATATCACATCATTACCAGATTATCTGGTTATTTCTATACATTACTCACATGCTTTTCTTTTTTTACACTCCCCCACACTGAACATACACCACTGTGGCCTTTCTCCAACCATCAGGAATACTTTGGTGTGTGTGTGTGTGTGTGTGTGTGTGTGTGTGTGTGTGTGTGCATTGTAAGCCCTTTAAGCTGTTGCACATTCTCTCATTTTGTTCTTCTTTGCTTCAGGATCGTGGAACTGAGAGCGTTTCAGCGCTATGTGTCCCCAGTGTGTTGAAGTGTGGTCATTGTGCTACAGTGTACCTCTGATCAGGTGACTGATCATGTGACTGATCCGATGACTGATCCGGTGACTGATCATGTGACTGATCCGATGACTGATCCGGTGACTGATCATGTGACTGACTGATCAGGTGACTGACTGATCATATGACTGATCAGGTGACTGACTGATCATATGACTGATCAGGTGAGTGATCAGGTGGGCAGGTGTGTGATAAAAACTGAGGCTAGTAGAGGAAAGTAACCACAGAATTACTTTCTACCTGACAGAACTTGCAGGTAATGACCTCGCGCCACCGCTGGACAGGTGTGGTTTCTGGGTAAACATTTGCAGTCTTGTTTGGTGTACAGCATCCTGCACCTGGCTGCTTTCTGTACATGTTGGCTTCTGTTTGACATTCCCAGCATTGATGTTGATGTTTGTGAATCAACAAATCACAAAAAGCAACGAGATCATGACTCTCTTTGGACGTCTATGAATTCTAAGCTTTCGGTTCAACAGGATAAACCTCCACATCAATCTGCAAACAGTTCGGGAACCACGTCGCTGACGTTGAGGGTCTTTATTATTTGATCCATGTGAGAATTTTGAAATAACCTTTTACTGGAAGGAAGCAACAGCGGACAGGTTCATACACCTCTACAATAGTTACATGTTTATAAATCTGTAATAAGCTGCATTGCAGTCAGTAGATTCAACAGAAGCCTGGAGGGGAACAAGAAATGGCACAAAAGTAGAAAGAAAACATTAAATAAAAGCACATCTGCATGGCGTCGTCCACCTGAACAGCCATAGGAGGCTGTGTTACAGGATCAGGGTTCCAACATGCACCGCTGTAGCTGATCTGCAGCATTCGCTTGCTGAGCTAGGTGTTTAATGTGTTGTGAAGCCAGCAGATGTTTCGTACAGTAAAAGTGTTTCACCTTGAACATTTCTTCTGCTTGAACATCTGTTTCCTTCAGTGACGGTTTTCTCCACGACGTGGCCGTAACGCTGCTCTCATGGTGTGATCCTCCCTCTCTGGACTAAGTTTGTTCTACAAAGTTTGCAGGAGTGCTTTTCACTGCCCAAAGCATCACAACATTTAACCTTCAGTTTTACATTTGCGAGTCAAACCTTTATCCACAGTAACTGTGTATGTTTCTGTGTATGCTGTCGTGAGGCTTCATAACATGTTCCTGATTGGATGTGCAGTGGTGCAGAGCATTTAAAATCCCTCCTTCAGTCCATCTCTCCTGGCGGGTGTGTGAAAGAATCTGGAGAGGAAAGTTGTGTGCTGGTGGTGCCGTGCGTGGGAGTCGTCGCTGACGTGTGTCATCAGGCTTCGGGGATCAGGATGAAGAGCTCAGACAGGCCACTGAGGTGTGAGAAGAAAGTCTGACATCTCATCTGTGGCTCTGCAGCTCCATGGTGTGAAGCAACCTTCAGGTTGGGGACAGAGGAATGAAGAGTCAGAGGGGTCTTCATGTTTAGACTGGAGGCTCTCTGCAGACGGTTACAGTCCTGAACAAAACTAGGACAAAAGCTGCTTTTGCTAATTGGTGTTTAGACTCTGGCGGTGGCAGTCGACCTTTGCTAGTACGTCCATGTGATGTTTCATAAATGCTAGACAGGGTTGTGCTGGTTTAGACTGGCAGTCCACGTCCAGTTCTGAACTGGTTCAAACTGGTGGTTGGAAGTGAGAATGAGAGACTGGGAAGAGAAGCAACAGAGCTGTTTCTTGTGCTGTCAAACAGATGCATGGATGAAGGATAAAAGTAGTTTGAATGAGACCATTTTGTTTCTGAAATGGTATCATGTTGTTGCAGACGTGGTTGGGGACGTCGCGTAGTTTGGTCTCGACACATCAGCAGAGCAGGACTTGCTTATCGAAGGGTTTTGTGCGGACATTTAAGAAGTTGGCGTGTTATCGTGGAAAAGTTTTAACAAACAGCTGATTGAGGTGAGAAAGTAGGAAAACACATCCAACATGTGGCGTTTAAAGAAATGGACCCCAACTCTGCCACGCCGAAGTTTCTTAAATATAAAATAACCTGCTCAGCTGTCCATAGCAGGAGAATAAAACACCAGAAAAACCAGCTGCAACATGCTGAAATCACACAGCTTGGAAAACAGACTGGGTTCATGTGCACTTCTACTAACATCTGGCGGCTGCCCAGGATGCTTTTTAAAGCCTTATTAACGGCCTTGTCCTTGCAGAAGTGGAGCTTTGCATTGGGGAAGTCAATCCACAAAGAATCATGGAATGCTAACCATGCTGCTGGGAAGTCTGCAGACTGTTCGGGCCTGTTGGAAGGGAGTCTTGTCCTTCAATCAGAACTGTTTTAAGCGAAAAGCAGTCGGGGAGTTCAGACCTCCGTTAAGCCGTCACTTCCACACGTATTGTTCAGATTTTCCCCACATGCCGTTAAAAACTCCTTTTTTCTATTTTCAGGATGTACTCAACATCTGCATGGGCATCAAGGCCCAGCATCTGTCCAGCTAGCTGCGTAATGTGCTCTGCAGATGCGTGACAGGTTGTATATTTCTGTGTTAGCTTTAAGCCAGGCTATAACTGGCTGTGATTGGCCGATGATATGACCGACCCCTCATTCTAATTGTGTGTTATGGTAGAATCACAGCGATGTCATCATGTTTACTTCGATGTGACCGATCAGCAAAGCAAAGCTGGAAACGTTTGTGATGCGGAATGACTGGCACCCGTTGTCAGGTTCTTAATATCTAACTAAACCAGAAGCACACGGGGAGGTTTCTGCACTTTCCAGAAATCTAAAAGAACTGGTCAGACATTAAACCTTGTTTTCTATTTTGTTTTCTCTGTTTGTGCCTCCACACACACACACACACACACACACACACACACACACACACACACACAGACACACACTCATGCATGCTCTCAATGTCCGCAACCCACCCAGGAACAAGCAGAGCGTCTCCTGAGGCATTTCTCACTTCTTTTTCTGTGCTGTGAGAGGAATACTGGTTATAATCTCATGGGATCTTTGAATATTCATGTTTTAAATATTTTTATGTCCTGCGTTGTTTATTGGGAGGACGACTGAACAGACGATAAAGCGCAGAAGTGAGTCAGCAGAGCTGATTCATTCAGGTTTACTTTGGTTAACATTATTACAGAGAAGGACCATCAGCCTCTTCTACAGCTGGCTTTTATTTAATTACCCAGAAAACTGCTCCACATCTTTGTCATGAGTATAGACGTAGTTTGTGTAGATAAATATGCATAAAAAGATGATTTATGATGGAGTTCTTTCTGTTCTGAAGGTTGACAGAGGCAGAAGCTGTAGGAAAAGTTCCTGCTCTGCACTTTGCATTGTCTGTCCTGGCATCTTATTTTCCCAGCAGAATATTTAGGACTTTTAGTCTATCGATGGGTTCAGGAGTCGTTTAGTTTCAATTAGTCTGGAAATGCACTGTTAAAACATGGCCTTTTACCATGATTTCACTCCTGGTTCAATAATAAAATATTCTGTTGGAAAGAATTTAGTTTGTTCTGTGTGTCATTAAAACGCTGAAGACCCCCGTCGTTGGTGCTGTAGGTGGGTTAGGTTTGAGCTGTTTTTCCAGGCATTCAGGCTGAAGTCTTTATGTTCCACTGGATTTATTGCGAGGGTTTCAGGTGTATTACAGCGATTCTGATCCAACAAAGTCCTGAATGGAAAAATAGGGATTAGAATTTGAAACCTGAGCAAAATCGTGTGAAAAATAAAACAGAAACTATCAGAATCTTCTTATTTTATATGGAAAGCATGTTTGATGTCAGGTCCTGGTCCACCGTCTGGTAGAAGTAGATTTGCAGGGACTTTGATGAAGTCAAAGTCCCTGCAAAAATAAACATGTTTACAGCAGAAATAAACATGTTTACAGCCTGGTTCAAAAATCCATTTTAGGTTTAATAGGTCAGGTTTACCTTCATGACAACTGTGGGGGGGAGGGAATTTTTTTCTAACTCGCCCGTTTAAAAGTAATTTAATCTCTAAATTCAGCATATTTAGGGGCGTGTCCTTTTGATTGACAGGTACCTGATCTCCCGCTTCAAGTCAGAAGAACGTAGAACAACCTTGGTTTTTTAGCCGGTTAACACACACTCAAAAATAGAGGTACCAGCTTGTACCTAAAAAGGTACAAATGCTTGTCGCTGGGGGTGTACTCTTTTAAGAGACATTTCTGTACCCTTCAGTTATGGTCTATTTTTGTACCTTATGAAGTTCAACCTCACCTTATCAAGTTATGTTTTTTTATGTTTTCACAGGATTAGACCTGGTCCATGCAATTTAGCAATATGATCTTATCTTTAATCTAGAAATAATCTTCAAAAACTCAAAATACTGACCAGCCATACACTTAGTTTGCAGCATCTGACCTTCATTATCTGGTGTAGTAAATGACTGTTAAGTAGTACTATTGTCATCACTCAACTCTGCTCTAGTTTGTAACATTACAGCCATTAACATTACATTATTCAATGCTGCAGGTATCCTTATGGTCGAAATGGTACAAATTTGTACTTTATGTCACTTTGAACCCTTTTTCGTACTCTGAAGGTGCTTCTGGTCTCTTAAAGACCAGTATTGTACTTTTGAGAGAACATTTCTTTAAAATGTACCTATAGGTACAGAAATGTCCTTATCTTGTACCTCTATTTTTGAGAGTGCAACGTGGCTTAGCACTAGCCTGCTTACCTCCGTTAGCTGGTTAGCTCCTGTTATCTCCAGGTCAGCTCGGTTAGCTCTTAGCTACAGGAAGCTCGGAGTTCGCTCGATGTCAATCATCCACCATGACGCTCACAGCCCCCCTCTCAGCTCCACCTTTTTGCCCATATTTGTATTTTCTGGGTGAGACGACACGCATGCCCCTGCCAAGATGGTGATGGTAGGAACCGCCCACCGAGCTTCAATTCAGCTCTTCAGAAACTTACGGGTGACGTCACGGAGGCTCCGCCTATCTTTTATATACTGTCCAGCTCAGCATGAGTGCTGCTGCTGTTACATCAACAGGCCTCTACAAAGTGTCGTCCGGTTGTTGAGACACCAGATGTTTCCAGTATAGTTCAACTAAACAGATAAAAACCAGTGAATGAGCCAATGTTCCCATTAGTATGCAACACACTGAATGTTACTGCAGTAACTCAACACTTGTGTTTTCTCTGAAGCACTTTTTCACAAACAGAAATGTTTCTTAACTCAGTGTTTTCCCTGTTTCTCCTTCACAGCTCCATCATTTTTCCGTCTCTCCATCTTTGTGGTTCTTGCTTGTGGCGTTCTGTCCATCCTCCTGCTATCCAGCCCTCTTTCATCAAAACCCCACAAGTTTTCATGTTTGTATCATCACTTCTCTTCTGTCTTCATCAAACTATTTATTTTTCTCTAATCAGCAGGGTAAACATTGCAGGGACCTCGACCACCGCTGTAAGACATCCCAGTCGCCTTTAGAAACACTTTAGTATGTTTTCAAAGGCCTGTCAAGGAGCCCATTAAACCCTGCTGCATCTAGCGTATCCCATACGATGATATATGTTGTGAACTGCATGCAATAAAGATTAATGTCCAACCAAGAAAGCAAGTTAATCATATTGTGCAGATATAAAATGTAGGTAAACTCATTCAAAGGTTTGCTTTCCCCCAGATCCCCCAGTTATTTATCTTCATCACTGCTGTCCTTGTCTGTCTTCCCCTCTCTGTGTGTAATCCACAGAGCTCTAATAAGAAATGAAAGCTTCTCTCCATCTGTCTCCTTTTCCTGCCTGAGGAGCACCAGTTTGTCTTCATCACACACACACACACACACACACACACATACAGAATACACTCCTCGCAGATGTTTGTCCAGTCAGGTGGATTAAGGGGATACGGTACTGGTATCAGTTACCTCCTTTAGAGCCAAAACTGGTCCTGATCCACATCCCCACACCGGTGGAATCTGTAGCTGGGAGGATAAACATGATCTTCAGACACATTCCTGATTTTATCTTTTCTTTTTGCTGTGATCAGAGTAAAATAAGCGATTTCTTACTGCTGGGTCTCATATAAGACATTATATTCATACTTCACCTGGGTCTTTTTCACTTCTGCTGCATCTGTGTGAACTGCATCCAGTCCATGCAGCCAAAACACTCCATTCAGCTCAATCAGGACAGGGGTCAGAGTTCACAAGCACTGCAGCTGATAGCGATATCATTTCTAGCCTTCGTGTTTGTTCCCAGTCATGTCTGAATGCAGTCTTTGGTTCTGGAAGCAGCCAGTTTATCTGCACATGTCCGACCCGGCGTTTGCTGTTTCTTTAGGGTGTGTGTGTGTTGGTGGTTGTCTGGCAGGGTGGTGTCATATCCAGGATCCAGCAGCAGGTTTTGCTTGGTGTCCTTCAGCCTGTGTTCCCACCCACATGCAGCGCAGAGTGTAATTGGATCATACATGACTGAATGCACGCAAACTGCCCCAGAAGCACTGCTGTCTGTGTGTTGTCCCGTCACGCAGCCCTAACACATGCTGGCAGGCCAACATGCAACTGACTCGCTCTGCTGGAGGATGTTGGAAGTCAGATTCATCAGGAGGGAATGCACACACACACATATGCATATGTATGTTTATCTGTGGACAGATAGCATCCTAAGGAAACAGGAAACACATGTAGATCTGATGCGATGCTACCTCTGAAGTAGAGCAGCAGTAGTGTGAACGTAGGAGTTTCTATGATGCAGGTTACTGATCTGCTTTTAACAGAAGTTACTATGTTCACATGCTGAGGGTCCGCAGCTCCTGCTTGAGCTTGTTAAATATTCCACAAGAACAGAGAACTTGTTGTCTTTCTGGAGATGATGAGACCAAGGCCGCGGCTGCCGTTAAAGACAACGAGGTCTGGAGCTCCTCCGTGGTTTCCCGCTTCGCACTAATGAAATGAAATCATCTCGTTTGGAGCTGCAGGATTATCTGAGAAGTCTGAGTACTTGTGATGTGCAGACTCTGACATATTGATCCCTCCAATATCAACTGTTCCAATTCTAAAACTAAATCTCCTTCTCATATTAATAATCATCATTAACATGAACATGATGGGAAGGAACCAAACATTTATGAAGAGCAGAAACTTTTTCTTCCATCTGCCATTGTTACATGTGACTTCAGGCCCAGCATGGAGCCGCAGAGCTTTTAGGTACCATCTATGTACTGTCAAGTACTATCTATGTACTGTCAAGTACTATCCATGTACTATCAAGTACTATCCATGTACTATCAAGTACTATCCATGTACTTTTAGGTACTATCATGTACTATCAAGTACTATCCATGTACTTTTAGGTACTATCATGTACTATCAAGTACTATCCATGTACTTTTAGGTACTATCATGTACTATCAAGTACTATCCATGTACTATCAAGTACTATCCATGTACTTTTAGGTACTATCATGTACTATCAAGTACTATCCATGTACTATCAAGTACTATCCATGTACTATCAAGTACTATCCATGTACTTTTAGGTACTATCATGTACTATCAAGTACTATCCATGTACTATCAAGTACTATCCATGTAGTATCAGGTACACAAATACCATTAAAATATTGACGAAGGTCAAGGAACATTGCAGGACTTGACTGCTGATTCCAATCTTTCACTGATGGCTGATTAATGTGAATGCCCATAGGGCATTGACATCCTGTTCGGCCATTTTTATTATTATTCCACCAAACTTTGCCGTGCTACTCCTCCTGCGCCATTCAGGTCACTTCAATCATTCAGATCTTAAAGGGGTGCTATGATGGTATTTGGAGTTTTCTGAGCTTTCTACAGTGTAACAGTGTTGAATCCTCATCAGACATGTGAACGGCACTGTTTTTTATCACCTAAACGCATGTTTGAGTTTGAGTTTGAGTTCCAGCACGCTCTCCGTTCGGTTTCCGTGGCGACGAAAAACTGCGTGGTTTTAGAGAGTTTTTTCTACGTGAAAATCCTTGTGACGTCCCGGGGGATAAGGTTGGGTGATTGGTTACCTTCTACTGGTTAACAAGGGCATGTACAAATACATCAGGCGGGTGGAAAACGTGGGATAAAGTTATTTCCAACGATGGCTGGTGAGTTTACCAAAGAGAGACATCCTGCTGCATTCGTTGCTGTGGGTTGCTGTTTTCCACTTCGTTTTCAGGCTCTGATTCAGGTTCCAACATGTAGGGCTGTATGCTATGTGTTGACATTGTAGTTTGTTTTTTTTATTGAGTTCATATCAGCCTAATCCTTCTGTTTGTGAGATGTTACAATGACAGCGAAAGCAGGTGCGGTGCGCGCTCCCGATGTAGTGCAGTGGCGGGAGGCGGGGCTTAATGCGGAAGAGTCTCAATCCACGCAGGCCGCAGGCTGATCTGACAGCCTATGGAGAGGGTCGGTCCGAAGTAAATAAAGCCAATTGTGACAATAACTCCATCAATCCCAGCCCTTCTGGTCTCAGAAATAAAAATAAATTAGCCTGAAATGCACAGAATAGTTCCAATTTAAACTGTGCAGCTCCTTCAGGACATGTGTGCTTTTTTTATTTTACAACTTTTTTTATTTTAAATGCTCAATGTGAACGATTGGTCTCAGCTGCACACTTCAAGTAGCAAAGGAATTTTTTGCAAATGTCAGTTAAATATAAAGGATTTGTTCCAACAATGTTCCCTGCAACATTTCAACACTTTGATAAATCTTCTCGTTTCGTCTTCTGCCGCTTATCCGGGGTCGGGTCGCAGGGGCAGCAGCCTAAGCAGGGAAGCCCAGACTTCCCTCTCCCCAGCCACATTTGCCAACTCTGCGGGGGGGATCCCGAGGCGTTCCCAGGCCAGCTGAGAGATATAATCCCTCCAGCGTGTCCTGGGTCTTCCCCGAGGTCTCCTCCCAGAGGGACGTGCCTGGAACACCTCACCAGGGAGGTCCAGGAGGCATCCTGACCAGATGCCCGAGCCACCTCGGGGTTCCTCTCGATGTGGAGGAGCAGCGGCTCTACTCTGATCTCCTCCCGGATGACCGAGCTCCTCACCCTATCTCTAAGGGAGAGCCCGGCCACCCTGCGGAGGAAACCCATTTCAGCCGCCTGTATACGAGATCTCCTTCTTTCGGTCACGACCCACAGCTCATGACCATAGGTGAGGGTAGGAACGTAGATCGACTGGTAAATCGAGAGCTTCGCCTTCTGGCTCAGCTCCTTCTTCACCACGACAGACCGGCGCAGAGTCCGCATTACTGCAGACGCCGCACCGATCCGTCTGTCGATCTCGCGCTCCATCCTTCCCTCACTCGTGAACAAGACCCCAAGATATTTAAACTCCTCCACTTGAGGCAGGACCTGACTCCCGACCTGGAGAGAGCAATCCACCCTATTCCGGCTGAGGACCATGGTCTCAGATTTGGAGGTGCTGATTCTCATCCCAGCCGCTTCACACTCGGCCGCGAATCGCTCAAGCGAGAGCTGGAGATCACGACCAGATGAAGCCAACAGGACCACGTCATCTGCAAAAAGCAGAGACCCAATCCTGAGGCCACCAAGTCGGATCCCCTCAACACCTCGGCTGCGCCTAGAAATTCTGTCCATATAAGTTATGAACAGAATTGGTGATAAAGGGCAGCCTTGGCGGAATCCAACCCTCACTGGAAACGAATCCAACTTACTACTAATGCACACCAAGCTCTGACACCTGTCGTACAGGGACCGGACAGCTCGTACAAGGGGGTCCGGTACCCCATATTCCCGGAGTACCCCCCACAGGAGCCCCCAGGGGATACGTCGAACGCCTTCTCCAGGTCCACAAAGCACATGTAGACTGGTTGGGCAAACTCCCATGCCCCCTCCAGGACCCCAAAGAGGGTATAGAGCTGGTCCACTGTTCCGCGACCAGGACGAAAACCACACTGCTCCTCCTCAATCCGGGATTCGGCTATCCGGCGGACCCTCCTCTCCAGGACCCCTGAATAGACCTTACCAGGGAGGCTGAGGAGTGTGATTCCCCTGTTATTGGAACACACCCTCTGGCTCCGCGATGCTGCAGAGGCTTGTCAGCCAGGACAGCCCCACAGCATCCAGAGCCTTAAGGAACTCCGGGCGGATCTCGTCCACCCCCGGGGCCTTGCCGCCAAAGAGCTTTTTAAAGAGCTTTTTAACCACCTCAGCGACTTCAGCCCCAGAGATAGGAGAGTCCACCCCTGAGTCCACCAGCTCTGCTTCCTCATCGGAAGACGTGTTGGTAGGATTGAGGAGGTCTTCGAAGTATTCCTTCCACCGACCCACAACGTCCCGAGTTGAGGTCAGCAGCTCCCCATCTCCACTGTACACAGTATTGATGGAGCACTGCTTCCCCCTCCTGAGCCGCCGGATGGTGGACCAGAATCTCCTCGAAGCCGTCCGGAAGTCTTTCTCCATGGCCTCGCCGAACTCCTCCCATGTTCAAGTTTTTGCCTTGGCGACAGCCGAAGCCGCATGCCGCTTAGCCTGTCGGTACCCATCAGCTGCCTCCAGAGTCCCACAGGTCAAGAAGGCCCGATAGGACTCCTTCTTCAGCTTCAGCTTCAGTTCATTTGCATGTCCACTGACAATTCAGGAAGAATACATCTGAATATTTAATTGTAGAGAAGATTAAGATGTTTAATTAATACCTGGAGTTCCACATAAACCAGAAATGTGTGACAGTGCAGAGAAGGCTGAGGTCAGTCTGTTGCAGAGCCTGATCATCAGGAGCCATGAGGTCGTAGCCATGATGGACGGAATTCCTGCTAAATGCAGATATATGCAGGTAAAACATATTGATCGCCTCCATTGGTTGCCATGTTCTGTCACCAAGAGAGCAGTTTGCAGGTCAGGGGCCTTCCTCAGGGGCCCATAGTGGTTAACCTTGCTGAATGAAGGGAAGTTTGGTTGCTAGCATGGTTGTTGGTTTGCCTTCAGATGGAGAATGAGGTTGCAGCTGACTCATTGTTCCCCGACAGAGACAGAAGACGTCAGAATGAGAGGATGAGGCATGGATTAAAGATAGAAAGACACAGATGGAGGGAAACAAAGTGTGTGCTTGGTTTGGAAGCCCTACAAGGGACAAACATGGTATTGATTCAAACACTGTTACTACTATTCCTTACACACCTCTCCCACCTCGCATTCCCAGTCTCCCCGTCTCTGCTCTCTTGCTGGGAAATATAAATTAATCCTTCTTATCAGCTTTCTGTTTGTCTCTGACTCATATTGCACCTTGGGGTATAATGAAATAACTTCCACAGAGATGGAGTGTGTCAGGAACATGCGTGTAGTTCAGGGTATGAGACGATGTTGTCATGATGTCCGACGACCAACACTGAACAGACTTCATTCCAGGGTTTAAGATTAGAGGAGGAATATTTCAGCAGATGGTTTTTATTGGCTTCTGTTACTTACACTTATGTTACCATAAGTGTCGCGCTGCCAGGATGCACTGGAATATAACTGCATACCTGTTTCCAGGTAAGAATTCATGAACATGTCTGCAGTAAACCAGAAATCTGCAACGATCTTTCCACAGCAGACCAAACAAGCAACACAACTGAATCAGGAAAGGGAGTGCCAGTTCGACACAACTCTGAATGTAAAGCAGAAAGAAAAAAGTCCAAACATCAGAATTCATCATTAAACTGTGAAGTTATGCTGCTGAGTCTATTTGTGCAAACCGTTATGACCATTAGTGATGTTTTCCACTTTCCACTAACTAACCCTGCCTTAGACCTGCAGCCCCTTCCAGCTAGGTTAAACAATACATGCTGTTTTTTATAAAGCTCAGCAAAAAAGTTGTTCTTTCCTCAACTTTGCTGAAGCACCATGCAATGTCAGTGTTGGCCAATCAAGTACGAGAAGGTTCCCACTGCAGGAAGATTAATTATAATGTCCACAGAACTTTAAGACTACCTGACAATCACTGTAATGGTGGATACAGTGATTACCACCGTGATTACTTCGGAGCACGATCATCTGCTATTATCAGCGACAGTTTGAATGATTATGCAAACTTCAGTGTGATTCTTCATTTCTACAAAGCTACTGTGAGATGGTTATGGACTGGCAAAGGCTGAGGTTATGGGAAGAATATGTTTTAAACTATAATCCACTGATTGACAAAGTTAACCCGTTGAAATCCTGTATTTTTTACTTCCAAGCAGGTTTTTAGAGATAACTCTTGTATTTTAGCCACTGCATAATTTACTGGTGAACTTTACTGCACCTTAGCTGATGTAATAGGAGCCCTTATGATGCAGGAACTTCTGCTACTGGTGAACAAAGATAAACTGCAACTGGTCAGAAATTAGTCTGCTAACACTGAGGCAAACAAAGAGTTTTACATCCACATGGTCTTCCATCAGACTCCAACCAACAAGTGGACTCTGGAGCCATCCCCTTCCCGCCTCCTCAGGCACCATATTACTTACATTAGGCCGATGTTTAAGTCAGAAGTTACATCATGTCAGTTTAATAAAAAGAAATGCTATGTGCCTCCGTTCTGGTCAGATATAATCAGGTATCTGTTTAAAAGAAACGTTGTCATGAAGCTAGTTTTACTTTAACTCAGAACTTCCTTTCATCAGTTTCTACACATATGTAATAAAATCCCATTCTGATTGGTTTGTTCAGCCAAATCCTGCTGCGGGTTCCGGTTATCATTCTAGCTGTTGATTGAGTCTCCTGTTGTTTCCTGATGCGTTATTCTAACACGCTGTAGGAAGCTTAAGTAGCATTTATACTACATTCACATAATGTGTATAAATACACATGCAGACAGAAGCAGCATCTCCAGATATCTGCGACGAGACGGAGAGAGCTGGCTACAGATCCCTGCCAGATACTACTCACCTCCCTTTTTCCAGCTTATTTTACAAGCTTGACTGGATGTCCAGTCTCGCTCCAGCATGGTTTTAAAGCCAGTTTTACAGCGAGGGAATCCAATTACATTCAGCACCTGAGAGGACGGGAGGAGATGGACGGAGACAGTTCTGACCAAGAAGAGAGGAAAGATCAATGACAATGCTGCTGAGGTGGAACAAAGCCTTACGTTGCTGCTCTTCCTCCACTTTACACTCGTGGATGTTTGTCATGAACACTTCATGTTTACCTCATCAGCACTCAGATATTTTGGATCATTCTTTTTATTTATCCCTCCTCCATTTCCCCTGCTATCTGCTTGGACTCTCTCCCCCGTTATTCGCCTCTCTCCTCTTTCATGTGACTGTATTCCCATTTGAGTTTTTCTCTGTCAGTATGGTTTGATTTACATATGTCTTAATTCACCTCTGACTATTTTTAGCTCTGCACTAACAGAGCTGTGAGAATCTCTGCCCATGCTTCTCCTTTTTGGATGGTGATTGAATGAATCGGGAGCTCTGAACCTTCTTTAACTCAGCTGCAGAAGCCGTTCAGAGCCTTGATGTGACAGGAGTGATATGAACGTGTCAGCAGGGTTTACATCTATTCACAGCTGTTCAACCAAGCCATAAACTACCACCAATTATTGCTTTGATGATTAAAGCAGGTTTTCTAACCACAGCATCAGTTTTATCTGTTTGACTTTAACCAGTTAGAAACTCTGTATTTTCCTTAGAACTGGCCTCGGTATTCTGTAGCCACAGTGGACAAAACAAAGTAACAAGCAGTTTATAGTGGATGTGGACCAAACGCTGACTTCTGAACATTACATTGTCATTTGGAGGTTGCTAAAAATCCCCCTGAGCCCATTTTCAGACCTTTGGAGGTTGTCCTCTTCTGAAAAATGACCTTGTGTGTGTAATTATAGACACAATGTCTTCAGGACGACCTCAGCTGTCAGATTCTGAGGCTAGAATGATGTAAAATGAACGTATGAACAGATAAAGCAGCATAAAGAGCAACCAGAAGTTTGTAGAAATAACACACATAGATCAGCAGTTACCAAGTGTTTTGTCATCTGCACATCATTCTCTCACGTCTAAAACACACACACACACACACACACACACACACACACACACACACACACACACACACACACAGTTTCCATGTTTCCACGCTTCTTCCTGCTACTATCTACCTGCTATCCTCACTGCAGCACCTCCACCTCAGCTGCATCCCAAACGTCTTCCTGGCTTTATTCCAGCCATAGAGGATCATTATTTTCCTGCTTTTCTCATCACGTGTTGATCTTTGGCTGCTCCTGATTGGACGTTACCATCAGTTTAAGCTCTCTGATTGGTGGAAAGACAGGAAGTGCCATAGGGTGTGAATTCTACAAATAAAATGAAGCTGCATGATAGGCCAACTAAGAGCTGCATTAGGCGTGTTTTTTGTTGTTGTTTTAAACCTGTGTTGTTGTTTATGAATTAAATGTGAAATCAGTCTGGTCTTGTTCTCAGATCTGGTTCTCTGGTTGCTTCTGATGAGATCTTTGTATCTAAATGAGAAAAACCTTAAGTGTCATCAAAAGGAGTATTTACCATCTTAATTATCTGTGGTTATTTTATTAGATGTTGTGCTTCGTGCTGCCAGCAGTTAGTTCAGTCCAAAAACTCTTCGTTAGGTTTTAATTGCAGCAGACAGCATTTATATTTTCTTTGACTGCCCAGGAGATTCTCATGGTGATGAGGTGGAACGGGAGATTCTCATGGTGATGAGGTGGAACGGGAGATTCTCATGGTGATGAGGTGGAACGGGAGATTCTCATGGTGATGAGGTGGAACGGGAGATTCTCATGGTGATGAGGTGGAACGGGAGATTCTCATCATGATGAGGTGGAACGGGAGATTCTCATCATGATGAGGTGGAACGGTAGATTCTCATCATAATGAGGTGGAACGGGAGATTCTCATGGTGATGAGGTGGAACGGGAGATTCTCATGGTGATGAGGTGGAACGGGAGATTCTCATCATAATGAGGTGGAACGGGAGATTCTTATGGCGATGAGGTGGAACGGGAGATTCTCATGGTGATGAGGTGGAACGGGAGATTCTCATCATAATAAGGTGGAACGGGAGATTCTCATGGGGATGAGGTGGAACGGGAGATTCTCATGGTGATGAGGTGGAACGGGAGATTCTCATCATAATGAGGTGGAACGGGAGATTCTCATCATAATAAGGTGGAACGGGAGATTCTCATGGGGATGAGGTGGAACGGGAGATTCTCATCATGATGAGGTGGAACGGGAGATTCTCATCATAATGAGGTGGAACGGGAGATTCTCATGGTGATGAGGTGGAACGGGAGATTCTCATGGTGATGAGGTGGAACGGGAGATTCTCATCATAATGAGGTGGAACGGGAGATTCTCATCAAAATGAGGTGGAACGAGAGATTCTCATGGTGATGTGCAGAAACTGTGTGATGCTTCATGTAAATCTGAAACAAAATTTGGGTGGAATGTTTCCAACATGTTGAGTTAATCACAATGACAATTAAAAATAGACTCCAATCAGTAACTAGACATTGGAGCAAATAAGTAGACTGGGAGTATGATAATGATAATAATAACTAGAAAGGTACCTGAAGAGTGCAAACCAATGGCCACAGTTCTTCCCATATTGTAATTTCTTGTTCTCTTCCTATGATGAATATTCCAAAGGGCCACTTTTTTTTTTTCATGTTCTGGATCATATTATCCAGAATGTGTCCTTTAACTGGATCAGTCTTTCATATATTTTAAAACCTAATGGAAACTTGGCTTGTATTATTCTTCTAAGTGCGCCGACCACTTTCGATGGAGTTCCATGCAGAATTGTTGAAAATGACCCTATATCTCACAATGTTCAATAATTATTTAAAAAAAAATATATATATATATATTCCTGGATCCAAACGGTTAAAGTAAAATTAAATCAGTTCATCCTTTTCACATTTCTAATGGCACCTGGAAATTTAATGAAAATATGTCCTTAAATTTTTAAGTTATGCTGAATAAACAAACAGATGAACACCCGTAAAAACAAAACCTATTTGGTGGAGTTAATAATAATAATAATAATAATAATAATAATAATAATAATAATAATAAAAAATAATGACACATTTTATTTCTTGGCACCTTTCTAAACCCAAGGTTGCCGTACAAAAAAATGCAGAATACTTGTTAATTCCTGATATATTTACATCCCCTTTCTGTTCATAAATATTAAATAAAAACAGTTTTATCAGCATATTACTGTATTTCCTGATACCGTGAATGTCGTGGGTAAATTGGTTGTCGTCAAACTAAATCCTAACTTTAAATTGGCAGCTCCCTCTTTAGGAGTGAACAGCACCTGCTGAGCCATCTTAACTCTACCATCTCTCTGGCTTCCAGCCATGAAGTAATAAAGACTGATGTTTCCACATTAAGATAAGTAATAAGAAAGATATGGATTTGGAAATCTCTGTTAGACTTCTCATTACTTTACAGTGATGGCGTTTTAGTGACTCATTAGTTGTTAATGCATCATTCAAAGAGCCGATTGTGGTTTTCTACAAGTTTGGGGTTTTTTTTTTTGGTTTTTTTTTTTTAAATGCATGAAGATTTATAGGAAGAAACCAGACAGCAGGATTTATTACACTGTTTACATAAACAGTAGCATCTGGAGCTGTGGTCCCAGTATTTTTTATTCTCATTTATTCTAGACACGTTCCAACACTGAAACCTTCAGGAACTTTATTGTTTACCATTCCACTAGAGAAGCCTCTGGACATGCTCTTACAGTTATGGGTCAAAATAAGTCCTGTCCTCTTTGCCTGATCCCAAAGACATGGTAGCGCCTGCAGATGAAAGCCAAAGACTTATTTATCTTCTCCTGTTCAGAAAGCCGAGACATACAGTAGGAATATTTTCAGGTCCCAACCACTATGATACAATAAATGTAGTATGCTTTTAGAAGGTAAAGGTCTCTAATGATATCTCACTCAGTCTCATGCTGAAGTCGGTGGCTCTCCCGTTCGCCGTCATTGCTGTGTCAGAGTGATGACAGCAGGCTGACTGATGACGCTGATAACATATGTTCCACCTGTGATTTCAGAGGAAAGAAGTCAGTTTGACTGTGTTTACAATTCTTCAGGCAAACTTTGCAGTTCCAAACGGTGAACACTAGAAACTGAGTCCAATGTTCTACAGAACCTGTTAGGTTGATCAGAGAGGACACCGCCTTCAGGATGGCCTTAAAAACCTTCAGATGTCACCGTTTTCTGACCTGTCACAAGGATTTGATTGGGCCAACAAAGTGTCTGTCAGCCTTTGGCACAGATATTCCCTTCCCATTGACGGTTAACATCAACATGGTGACATCAGTGTAATCAGAGTCAATCATCTACATCGATCTACCAGAGTCGGCGCTATGATGACATGAACCCCTTGTTGTTCCGATTCACAGAAAGCCCTTACTGTATTTCCATGATTCTGCAGAGTTTCCTTCCACTTTCTATCTACTTCTGGATGAAACAGCATCCCATAAAAAGCCTCCACCATGACTTTAAAGCTGGTAGGACTGAGTTGTGTGTTCCAGGTTCTTCATCTGATGAAGAAGACCTCGCTGGTGAACTCTTCACTGAAACCTCCTTGACTTTGCTCAGTTTTACATAAATAGTGTTCACATGTTCATGCGTGCCTTTCTGGCTTTCTTTTTGTCTCCTGCAGAACACTATCAAACGGTCTATTTTCTATAAAATGCAAAAAAATAAAGTTTGCTCCATATTTTCATGGATTCCATCATCAGTCTGCGCTGACGCTTCCGCCTCTGATGAAATCGCACCTCTTGGTTTGATTTTCATCCTGAGATGTTTTAAAACTGTAGAGAAACTCTCCTTACGTTTGTCATGTCAGGCAGAAACCTCCAACACACCAGAGGGATGATGTTTTCGACCGTCTCTTGGGTTTTATTGAGGGTGTGTTGGTGGAAAGAAAATAGCTCCATCTTACAGCAAAAACTGCTCAACAAGGCAACAAGAACCAACAAAATTCCAGTTGAATTCTGTCCCATGTATGTAATTATGATGAAATGTGTCCATGCTGGGAGCATGAAATGAAACGAAAGCTGAATGACTCCGAGATCACAATGAATCCGATCGTTTGGCGCTAACCAGATAACTCCATCTGCTGAAGCTTCCACTGGTGAAATTTGTTTTCTGTGTTTCTGATTTCATCATTTTCCTTTTCTCCTGGCATGTCGTCTGGTGTGTGTGTGTGTGTGTGCCGTCTCACACACTGTTCCTGAGATCTGAGAGATTCTCTGTCCAGAAAGACACTGCTGCTGAGTCGGTGATGCCTTCACTGTCTCCTCTGGCTGGGTTGTACATTTTATATCACTCTGACTGAAGTTTGAGCTGGCATTGTTAACCCTTTACTTTTGTTCTTGCTTCCATGTTTTCCAGCAGATGATCATATCTGAAATGGATATTTGTTGCTAAAGTGGCGTTTTCAGTGTTTCATCACACAGCAAACATGTTTTTACACCCAAACATGTTCTTTCAGCTTTGAATTTGCGTGAAGTTCAGGGAGGTTTTTCCAGACCAAACGTACTTGTCCATGTCCCCCTCGACTTGTTCTGTGCACTGGTCGCTTCCCGTTGCAACAGCCGTGCTGCGTCAGGAACGTTTCCACGTTTCCAAACTCTTCCACAGGTGAGGAGTGGGACACAGTCCAACATGTTGGAGCATTAAAACACAAAGTTCAGACTGCCTCATCCTCTCATCTGTAAATCCTTCACGCAGGCCCTGAAATGGCTGAAACAAAGCAGGCTTTAGATTTCTCAGATTTACATGTTCTTCAAACATTTTAAGTTGGATCTGGAGCCGACACATATAATTAGATGATCCACTGCAGTAATGCTGTGTATGAGGAATGTTTTCTTTGCAGCAGTCCAACCACCCTGCTACTTTTAGTTGCATCTCCTCTCCAACAAACCGGAATGAAAGTTGCAGGATGGTAGATCTCCGTGACCGACCCAGGCCCTCCTGCTTTACATCTTACAACATGACAAAGTCAGCCGTGTTCCACTGTTCCGTGGGCTTATTGTCGTGGCTCATCAATATGAATCTGCTAAAGTTGTGGCTCATGGTTACGCCTCAGAGGAGAGGACAACAAAACAGCAGCAATGCTTCATCAGTGTTATGCTGAATTATAAAGTTTTGTTAGGAATAAGAAGTTCGGAGGTCTGACAGCATCGGTACTTCTGAAAGATTCATCTCTGCAGCCCACCTGGATCAAAGAACTCCAAGCAGTGCAAAATAATGAAAACGCTTTCTTCCCAAGGGCATCCAGCTTGATAGAGAACATTCCTGAGCGAGACGTGCAATGTTTTCAATCATGTAAAGATATCAGCTCTGTCCTTCATGCTTAAGAGGCACCTCATTGGTTTAGTCTTACAGAAAGGCTAACATTGACATTTTGGGACTTTATGTTCTTTTCTCTCCATTCACCTTCAGTCATAACAAGTAACATCAATTTTCAGCACTTCTGGTTAAAAGAGGTTTAAATGAGTACATGACGGGATGTGACAGCGGTACCTTGCCTTCTCTGTTCACCAAAACCACAAACACTCCTGCAAACATGAGGGTAGCACTTCTAAATGTCCAAAGGAAGGAGAAGGAATTTCTGGCATTTCAGTCGTTGTCACGGCTCGTTATCCACGGATCAGACAGAAGAGTTTACGTTCATCACTCCACAAAGAATTATCACGGTGAAGCCAAACGGCAACCTCCGGCAGGAAAAAGTGAAGCCTATTTACAGCAAAAATAAACATGTTTACAGCAGAAATAAACATGTTTACAGCAGAAATTAACATGTTTACAGCAGAAATTAACATGTTTACAGCAGGATTAAACATGTTTACAGCAAAAATAAACATGTTTACAGCAGAAATAAAGATGTTTACCTCAGAAATGAACATGTTTACAGCAGGAATAAACATGTTTACAGCAGGAATAAACATGTTTACAGCAGAAATTAACATGTTTACAGCAGAAATAAACATGTTTACAGCAGAAATAAATATGTTTACAGCAGGAATAAACATGTTTACAGCAGAAATAAACATGTTTACAGCAGGAATAAACATGTTTACAGAAGAAATAAACATGTTTACAGCAGGAATAAACATGTTTACAGCAGAAATAAACATGTTTACAGCAGGAATAAACATGTTTACAGCATAAATAAACATGTTTACAGCAGGAATAAACATGTTTACAGCAGGATTAAACATGTTTACAGCAGAAATTAACATGTTTACAGCAAAAATAAACATGTTTACAGCAGAAATAAAGATGTTTACCTCAGAAATGAACATGTTTACAGCAGGAATAAACATGTTTACAGCAGGAATAAACATGTTTACAGCAGAAATTAACATGTTTACAGCAGAAATAAGCATGTTTAATGCAGAAATAAACATGTTTACAGCAGAAATAAACATGTTTACAGCAGGAATAAACATGTTTACCTCAGAAATAAACATGTTTACAGCAGGAATAAACATGTTTACAGAAGAAATAAACATGTTTACAGCAGGAATAAACATGTTTACAGCAGAAATAAACATGTTTACAGCAGGAATAAACATGTTTACAGCATAAATAAACATGTTTACAGCAGGAATAAACATGTTTACAGCAGAAATAAACATGTTTACAGCAGAAATAAACATGTTTACAGCAGGAATAAACATGTTTACAGCAGAAATAAACATGTTTACAGCAGGAATAAACATGTTTACAGCAGAAATAAACATGTTTACCTCAGAAATAAACATGTTTACAGCAGGAATAAACATGTTTACAGAAAAAATAAACATGTTTACAGCAGAAATTAACATGTTTACAGCAGGAATAAACATGTTTACAGCAGAAATAAACATGTTTACAGCCGAAATAAACATGTTTACAGCAGAAATTAACATGTTTACAGCAGGATTAAATATGTTTACAGCAAAAATAAACATGTTTACAGCAGAAATTAACATGTTTACAGCAGGAATAAACATGTTTACAGCAGGAATAAACATGTTTACAGCAGGAATAAACATGTTTACAGCAGAAATAAACATGTTTACGGCAGAAATAAACATGTTTACAGCAGAAATAAACATGTTTACAGCAGGAAAAAACATGTTTACAGCAGAAATAAACATGTTTACAGCAGGAATAAACATGTTTACAGCAAAAATAAACATGTTTACAGCAGGAATTTACATGTTTACAGCATAAATAAACATGTTTACAGCAGGAATAAACATGTTTACAGCCGAAATAAACATGTTTACAGCAGAAATTAAAATGTTTACAGCAGGATTAAACATGTTTACAGCAAAAATAAACATGTTTACAGCAGAAATAAACATGTTTACCTCAGAAATAAACATGTTTACAGCAGAAATTAACATGTTTACAGCAGGATTAAACATGCTTACAGCAGAAATAAACATGTTTACAGCAGAAATAAACATGTTTACCTCAGAAATAAACATGTTTACAGCAGAAATTAACATGTTTACAGCAGGATTAAATATGTTTACAGCAAAAATAAACATGTTTACAGCAGAAATTAACATGTTTACAGCAGGAATAAACATGTTTACAGCAGGAATAAACATGTTTACAGCAGGAATAAACATGTTTACAGCAGAAATAAACATGTTTACGGCAGAAATAAACATGTTTACAGCAGAAATAAACATGTTTACAGCAGGAAAAAACATGTTTACAGCAGAAATAAACATGTTTACAGCAGGAATAAACATGTTTACAGCAAAAATAAACATGTTTACAGCAGGAATTTACATGTTTACAGCATAAATAAACATGTTTACAGCAGGAATAAACATGTTTACAGCCGAAATAAACATGTTTACAGCAGAAATTAAAATGTTTACAGCAGGATTAAACATGTTTACAGCAAAAATAAACATGTTTACAGCAGAAATAAACATGTTTACCTCAGAAATAAACATGTTTACAGCAGAAATTAACATGTTTACAGCAGGATTAAACATGCTTACAGCAGAAATAAACATGTTTACAGCAGAAATAAACATGTTTACCTCAGAAATAAACATGTTTACAGCAGGAATAAACATGTTTACAGCAGAAATAAACATGTTTACCTCAGAAATAAACATGTTTACAGCAGGAATAAACATGTTTACAGAAGAAATAAACATGTTTACAGCAGAAATAAACATGTTTACAGCAGGATTAAACATGTTTACAGCAGAAATAAACATGTTTACCTCAGAAATAAACATGTTTACAGCAGGAATAAACATGTTTACAGCAGAAATAAACATGTTTACCTCAGAAATAAACATGTTTACAGCAGAAATTAACATGTTTACAGCAGGATTAAACATGTTTACAGCAGGAATAAACATGTTTACAGAAGAAATAAACATGTTTACAGCAGGAATAAACATGTTTACAGAAGAAATAAACATGTTTACAGCAGAAATTAACATGTTTACAGCAGGATTAAACATGTTTACAGCAGGAATAAACATGTTTACAGCAGAAATAAACATGTTTACAGCCGAAATAAACATGTTTACAGCAGGAAAAAACATGTTTACAGCAGAAATAAACATGTTTACAGCAGGAATAAACATGTTTACAGCAAAAATAAACATGTTTACAGCAGGAATTTACATGTTTACAGCATAAATAAACATGTTTACAGCAGGAATAAACATGTTTACAGCCGAAATAAACATGTTTACAGCAGAAATTAAAATGTTTACAGCAGGATTAAACATGTTTACAGCAAAAATAAACATGTTTACAGCAGAAATAAACATGTTTACCTCAGAAATAAACATGTTTACAGCAGAAATTAACATGTTTACAGAAGAAATAAACATGTTTACAGCAGGAATAAACATGTTTACCTCAGAAATAAACATGTTTACCTCAGAAATAAACATGTTTACAGCAGGAATAAACATGTTTACAGAAGAAATAAACATGTTTACAGCAGGAATAAACATGTTTACAGAAGAAATAAACATGTTTACAGCAGGAATAAACATGTTTACAGCAGAAATAAACATGTTTACAGCAGGAATAAACATGTTTACAGCATAAATAAACATGTTTACAGCAGGAATAAACATGTTTACAGCAGGAATAAACATGTTTACAGCAGGAATAAACATGTTTACAGCAGAAATAAACATGTTTACGGCAGAAATAAACATGTTTACAGCAGAAATAAACATGTTTACAGCAGGAAAAAACATGTTTACAGCAGAAATAAACATGTTTACAGCAGGAATAAACATGTTTACAGCAAAAATAAACATGTTTACAGCAGGAATTTACATGTTTACAGCATAAATAAACATGTTTACAGCAGGAATAAACATGTTTACAGCCGAAATAAACATGTTTACAGCAGAAATTAAAATGTTTACAGCAGGATTAAACATGTTTACAGCAAAAATAAACATGTTTACAGCAGAAATAAACATGTTTACCTCAGAAATAAACATGTTTACAGCAGAAATTAACATGTTTACAGCAGGATTAAACATGCTTACAGCAGAAATAAACATGTTTACAGCAGAAATAAACATGTTTACCTCAGAAATAAACATGTTTACAGCAGGAATAAACATGTTTACAGCAGAAATAAACATGTTTACCTCAGAAATAAACATGTTTACAGCAGGAATAAACATGTTTACAGAAGAAATAAACATGTTTACAGCAGAAATTAACATGTTTACAGCAGGATTAAACATGTTTACAGCAGAAATAAACATGTTTACCTCAGAAATAAACATGTTTACAGCAGGAATAAACATGTTTACAGCAGAAATAAACATGTTTACCTCAGAAATAAACATGTTTACAGCAGAAATTAACATGTTTACAGCAGGATTAAACATGTTTACAGCAGGAATAAACATGTTTACAGAAGAAATAAACATGTTTACAGCAGGAATAAACATGTTTACAGAAGAAATAAACATGTTTACAGCAGAAATTAACATGTTTACAGCAGGATTAAACATGTTTACAGCAGGAATAAACATGTTTACAGCAGAAATAAACATGTTTACAGCCGAAATAAACATGTTTACAGCAGGAAAAAACATGTTTACAGCAGAAATAAACATGTTTACAGCAGGAATAAACATGTTTACAGCAAAAATAAACATGTTTACAGCAGGAATTTACATGTTTACAGCATAAATAAACATGTTTACAGCAGGAATAAACATGTTTACAGCCGAAATAAACATGTTTACAGCAGAAATTAAAATGTTTACAGCAGGATTAAACATGTTTACAGCAAAAATAAACATGTTTACAGCAGAAATAAACATGTTTACCTCAGAAATAAACATGTTTACAGCAGAAATTAACATGTTTACAGCAGGATTAAACATGCTTACAGCAGAAATAAACATGTTTACAGCAGAAATAAACATGTTTACCTCAGAAATAAACATGTTTACAGCAGGAATAAACATGTTTACAGCAGAAATAAACATGTTTACCTCAGAAATAAACATGTTTACAGCAGGAATAAACATGTTTACAGAAGAAATAAACATGTTTACAGCAGAAATAAACATGTTTACCTCAGAAATAAACATGTTTACAGCAGAAATTAACATGTTTACAGCAGGATTAAACATGCTTACAGCAGAAATAAACATGTTTACAGCAGAAATAAACATGTTTACCTCAGAAATAAACATGTTTACAGCAGGAATAAACATGTTTACAGCAGAAATAAACATGTTTACCTCAGAAATAAACATGTTTACAGCAGGAATAAACATGTTTACAGAAGAAATAAACATGTTTACAGCAGAAATTAACATGTTTACAGCAGGATTAAACATGTTTACAGCAGAAATAAACATGTTTACCTCAGAAATAAACATGTTTACAGCAGGAATAAACATGTTTACAGCAGAAATAAACATGTTTACCTCAGAAATAAACATGTTTACAGCAGAAATTAACATGTTTACAGCAGGATTAAACATGTTTACAGCAAAAATAAACATGTTTACAGAAGAAATAAACATGTTTACAGCAGGAATAAACATGTTTACCTCAGAAATAAACATGTTTACCTCAGAAATAAACATGTTTACAGCAGGAATAAACATTTTTACAGCAGGAATAAACATGTTTACAGCAGAAATAAAAACGTTTACAGCCTGGTACAAAAACATTTTGGGTTTAATAGGTCAGGTTTACCGTCATGACAACTGTTGAGGCAGTAAATATTTTTTATAACTCTTGCTTTTAACCAGTTTATCTCAAAATTTTGCATAATTATAGGCGTATCCTTTTGATTGACAGGTACATTATGCCGCTGCAAGAAGGCAGAATGTGGAACCAGCATGTTTTTAGCCAATTAACAGCATGACTTAGCTTTAGCCCACCTCCGTTAGCTGGTTAGCTCCTGTTAGCTCCAGGTTAGCTCAGTTAGCTAACCTGGAGCCATGATTGCGATTGATGGGCCGCCCAATGAGCTTCAGTTCAGCTCTAATCAGCGGCTCCTTCTCAGGATTTTGTCTTGTATTTGATCAGGAGATCCACAAATCAACTCATTTATACCTAACTTTCCTATAAGGTTTGTTTCTCAGGAACAGCAACAATGTCCCCGGGTCTGGATAGCTGTCCAAAAGCAAAACCAAGAAAAGTCAAAAGCCATGCTTTATTTCTCGTTATTAACTCTATTACTAACCTTTCCATCAATATTTAGAGGAGTGGTTCTTCAGATCAAGGCTAAATGAGCGTAATTCATCTGTTTTTGTCTATTTTTAACAATGTAAGTTAAAATTTATTTTCCTGTTACTGCAAAGACTTACAGATAAAATACAATAGTTTTACATGACATTTTTTTGTTTTAAAAGTTTTGTGTGTGTGTGTGTGTGTGTGCATGCACGTAGATGTGTGTGTGTGTGTGTGTGTGTGTGTGTGTGTGTGTGTGTGTGTGTGTGTGTGTGTGTGTGTGTGTGTTTGGGGTGAAACAGTCAGCATCTGTCTCCTCTGACCTTTTGCTGACCTCCGGTCTGCCTGGGGGTCAAACTGACCTGAACAGTATGAAATGTGGGAAATGAACTTTTTTTATTTCATACGTTCATTTCAGCAATTAATCCAAGCAGAACAGGTTTCATATCATATGTATGAAATATGAGCCGCAACACGACAGGAGGGTTCAGATCATGTGGAAATGATTCGAGTCAAACAGAAAATACACGTTTAACATGTTCATACGTTCCTCCATCCATCCATCCGTCCGAGACAAAGGTCAATATTATTTTACGTGATCGTGTTTTTATTTTGCATGAGGTGAGGGAGAGCCTCTCCTGAGCCACACTGTGTATAAAATGTCCTGGTTTAAGTGAAGTGAGTTCATCTACGCGGAACTGATCCCGCAGTCTCCGGGCGGATGGCGACCTGCCTGGGATGTTGTTCACCACGATGTGATGCTGGACGTGACGGAAATCGCTTCATGTCATCACCAGTTGCAGCTACTTTATAAAACCTCAGTAATATTTTAGCCAAAGTGTGGTGATTAAAAACCACCGTGAGACCAATGAAAGCAGGCTGAGTCGAACAGGAAAGGCTGTTCTGAGGAAGATGAAGTGAGGAGCACATTAGCAGTACAAAGAGCTGGAAGTACAGCGTGAATGGGACTCAGATATCTTTGATCCTGGTTAGAGCCTTCTTGTTTAAAAGCTCCGCTCCTTTAGAACCATTCATCCTGCTCCTCTGAGGTACAGAACAGAGTGCTCCATTCGGCCTGCTCTTTAGCACCGCGGCTCAGGCTGGAGCACGCTGAGGGGCTCTCCGACTGCAAAACCATTTTACAGCAGTTTCTGCATCTATTTACTCATTTATCCAGCTAAAAACACAATCTGTTAGTTTCACCAGCTGAGATGCTCGCTCGGTGCACGCTCCCCGGTGCACGCTTCCCGGTGCACGCTTCCCGGTGGACGCTCCCCGGTGCACGCTCACCGGTGGACGCTCCCCGGTGCACGCTCACCGGTGCACGCTTCCCGGTGGACGCTCCCCGGTGCACGCTCCCCGGTGCACGCTCCTCTGTGCGCGCTCCCCGGTGCAACACGTCATGCCTGCTTTCACTGAAGTGGAAATGACTTGTCCTCACTGTTAATAAAGATTACTGTCCTCACAAGTCATGCTGTTTGCATCGGACGCAGTTCTGCTGCTTTCTGGACGTTTAAGGTCTTCTAGGTGTTTTACAGGAAACAGTATCTCTGTGGTTTTCATTGCTTATGAACTTGTGATGAAACCATTTATTTAAATGTGTTACTTTTACATTTAATCCTTATTAACTGGATATTTTGCTGCAAAAAGCAGGGACCCAATCCATTCCCCCAGCATGTCTTGTCCCCATGTGGACAGCTCTTAGACCACTCAGAACGCTGCAGAGACGTTTAGCTTCACAAGGAACAGAGATGACCCAGTTCAGACAGAAATCCTGGTGTTTTTAGGGATGTCAGTTTTTGTTTCATGTTCTCTCTCTGCCAGTGAAGGTGGTTTTTAGAGGGTGGGGTGTGTGTGTGTTGGGGGGGGGGGGAATGGGGGCTCTCTTCTCCTTAACATTACCAACCGGGGCATATTTTAAAGCAGATGCAGCATTAAATAATTCACATTTTCATTCAAAAGCAGCACATGAAGTTTGATAAAGACTCTCTTTGTGCCTGATTGAAATGTTTAAATATGAAATATTTAGTAAACGTCTCATCATGTTGGTGTATTTAACTAATTCAGACCCGGAGCGCTCTGAACTACATCTTCCATGTTACATCGCGTCTACATGGGTGAAGCGTTTCCTTCAGCTTTTATCTTGTTTGTTTCTTCTCATGTTTTCTTCTGCAGCTCTTCATCAGTGTTTCCTGCTCACACAGAGTCAAAGGCAAACTTAGCAAAATATTCCAGATCAAAATATAGAAGGGAATAATAAATAATGTTTTGACTCCCTCCAGAGCTGTCCCGTTTAAAGCTTGTGTTTGTTGTGTGAAATGGTAGCGTGGTAGTTACCTGCAGTAGACAGCAGTCAGCACGCCGCTGCTTCTGACACAAGCTAACCGATGTTCCACCCAGAGACGTGAAAAATTTTAGGAATTCAGCCACCAGTGATCCACCTCAGGTCTCTGGATCTCAGTTTTCATACAGGCTGGTGTGGAGGACTGTAGTTCACCCTGGTGCAGACCACAGAACCAGACTCTGGTCTGCTTGGAAAAGGGGGTCTCCTGGTTCAGTTCTCTTAAGGCATATCCACCTTAAGAGGTCTGGTCCTCTCTTCTGCTAAATACCAGGGCAGCACCACCTCTGGTGGGAATGGGGATATATTATTCTAATGGTTTGGCTGGTTTGACCAAAGCTCAGCGTGAACGCAATCTCAGTCCACATGGATACACCCCCCTACAACTGGGCTGAGTCCAGTGTGTCCTGGGTCTTCCCCAGGGTCTCCTCCCAGAGGGACGTGCCTGGAACACCTCACCAGGGAGGTCCAGGAGGCATCCTGACCAGATGCCAGAGCCACCTCAACTGGTTCCTCTCGATGCGGAGGGGCAGCGGCTCTACTCTGATCTCCTCCCGGATGACCGAGCTCCTCACCCTATCTCTAAGGGAGAGCCCGGCCACCCTGCGGAGGAAACCCATTTCAGCCGCCTGTATACGATATCTCCTTTCGGTCACGACCCACAGCTCATGACCATAGATGAGGGTAGGAACGTAGATCGACTGGTAAATGGAGAGCTTCGCCTTCTGGCTCAGCTCCTTCTTCACCACGACAGACCGGCGCAGAGTCCGCATTACTGCAGACGACGCACCAATCCGTCTGTCGATCTCGCGCTCCATCCTTCCCTCACTCGTGAACAAGACCCCAAGATATTTAAACTCCTCCACTTGTTAAACTGTGAGTCAACCTTGAGGGTTGAAAGAAATTATTAAAGAGACCATTTATTATTGTTCACTCATAAATGAAAAGGGGAAAAACTATGAAAAGAACTAACCTAGCAAATAAATGAATGATTTGCCCTGAAAAGGCAGGATAATTGGAGAAAACTTCTTTGTTTCGACTCCAACACATCATTTTTCATGTCACCTCTTTTCAGACCACCAGTTTCCTGGCAGAGGCCCAGTTTTCTGCTGAGTCAGCAGAAACCATGGACCCATTGTTCAAGTTCCATGAGACAATCGCCAAGGTAGGACCACCAAGTGCTCCTTATTGACATTCACACAGCGGTAATGAAACAGGAAGGATGATGTACAGACGATAACGTGTTTTATGACACGTATAAACAGCATTTCATAATCAAACATGCAGCGAAACAAAGCACACTTTGACTTTTACTTGCAAACCTTGTTAAATCTTGTAGGCTGACAAAAGCCTGTGAGGAGTGCAGAGTTTTTCATTAACAGCTGAAATGATCGGAGAAAGGACCCAAAAGCAGCACAAGAGATCTGGGCAGATTAACAGTTCTTATTTCAGCCACTTGGTGAGGTTCGGTGCTGGAGTTGAACTCTGGTTCCCAATGAGTAGAGCAGAGCAGGGCAGAGTAACTTTCCTCTGGGCCGACAGAGTGGACACCTAGCACATCAAGGTGAGTGAAGATCCACAACTCACGGTCAGGGGTCCTCCAGGACAGAAACCCAGTAACCACTGGGGAGCAGGCTCCAAGGGCAAGGCAGGAAGCGGAAGTCGGGGACAGATCAGGTCGGTAACGGGCAGGCAATTGCGGTCGGAGTGCTGGAAGGTCAGGCATGAGAGCAATGACAATCTGGCAGTGAGTGAATGGTGGAGGCTGCATATATGCGCAGGCTGAACTGATGGGGATTGTGAACAGGTGGCAGAGGCAGGTGAGAGCAGTGAACTGATTAGGGGTGTGGCAAGCAGCAATGCTGGAGGAAGCAAGGCTGATTGTGACAGAACCCCCCCCCCCCCCCCCCCCCCAAGGGATGGCCCCTGACATCCCAAACCGCAGCAAAACCGGGTGGGAGGAGGGGGAAACGGGGGAGGGACCGACCAGTAGGACATCATGTCCCCGAGGAACCAGCCACACCATCCCGGACAGAAGGGGTAACGAGGGACCCGCGACGAACAGGGGCAGCAGCCGGTTGATCAGGATGCTGTCGTTGAAAATCGGCCACAAGATCAGGAGCCATGACGTGGCGAGCAGGAACCCAGGACCTTTCCTCAGGACCGTAACCCTCCCAGTCAACCAGATATTGAAGACCCCTCCCCTGCCGACGAGAGCGCAGTAGACGACGCACCACATACACTGGCCCGCCATCAACCATAACAGGAGGGGGGGGGCGGAGGAGTCGGAGGGACCAAAGGACTATGGTGAACTGGTTTAATCCTGGAGACATGGAAGGTGGGGTGAACTCTCATGGAACGGGGAAGCTTCAGGCGGACGGCCACCAGATTGATCACCTTCTGAATGGGGAAAGGCCCGACGAACTTCGCCGCCAACTTCCTCGACTCCACCCGGAGAGGTAAGTCCTGATGGAAAGCCACACTCGCTGACCTACTTGGTAGGATGGTGCAGGTCTCCGACGATGGTTGGCAGTGGCGGCATAGCGATCCACAGACTGAAGGAGAGCCGAACGAGCCCGGAGCCATGTCCGGTGACAGCGGCGGATGAAAGCTTGGACTGACGGACAGGACACCTCCATTTCCTGAACCTGGAACAAAGGGGGTTGGAAGCCATAAGCACACTGAAACGGAGAGAGACCAGTGGCAGAGCTAACGAGGGAATTGTGAGCATATTCCACCCACAATAACTGTGAAGACCAGGAAGCAGGATCTTGAGAGGCCATACAACGCAAGGCGGTTTCCAGATCCTGGTTCTTACGTTCTGACTGGCCATTGGTCTGAGGGTGGAATCCTGAGGACAGACTGGCGGTGGCACCCAAGAGACTACAGAACGCCTTCCAAAACACAGAGGAAAACTGGGGCCCTCTGTCAGAAACAACGTCAACTGGAAGGCCATGAAGGTGGAAAACGTGATGCAGAACCAGCTGTGCAGTCTCTTTGGCAGACGGGAGTTTAGGCAGAGGCACAAAATGGGCCATCTTACTGAAACGGTCCACGACTGTCAGGACTACGGTGTGGCCGTTGGAAGGAGGCAGACCCGTGACAAAGTCCAACGATATGTGCGACCATGGGCGGTGAGGTACCGGAAGAGGCTTAAGCAGTCCAGCTGGGGATTGGCGAGAGGTCTTGTGTTGGTTGCAGGTGGGACAGGCCTTGACAAATTCCTGGACGTCCTGCTGCAAAGTAGGCCACCAAAACCGTTGGAGGAGGGCTTGTCGTGTGCGAAAGACCCCTGGGTGACAGGAGAGTTTGGATGAGTGGGCCCATAGCAGCACATCAGATCTTAAGGCTGGGGGAACAAACAGACAGTTAGTAGGACAGGAGCTGGGACCAGGTTGACCATCGGTGGCAGCCTTAACTCTCTCCTCAATGTCCCAGGTTAGAGATGCCACCAGGCAAGATACAGGGAGAATAGCAGTTGGGCCAGCAACTGACTCATCTGTCTTTTGGAACTGGCGAGACAGGGCATCTGGCTTAATGTTCCGGGACCCTGGACGATAAGAGAGGGAGAAGTTAAAACGGGTGAAGAACAGGGACCAGCGAGCCTGCCGAGAGTTCAGTCTTTTAGCTGAGCGAATGTATTCTAAATTCTTGTGATCAGTCCAGACAAGGAAAGGCTCCTTAGAACCCTCCAACCAATGACGCCACTCCTCTAGCGCCATCTTAACGGCTAACAGTTCTCTGTTGCCGATGTCGTAATTCCTCTCGGCAGAGGACAAGCATCGAGAAAAGAAGGCACAAGGATGGAGGTTGTGATCAGTAACAGAGCGTTGGGACAAGACGGCCCCCACGCCGACATCGGAGGCGTCAACTTCGACCACAAACTGCTGCCCTGGGTCAGGCATCTGGAGGATAGGCGAAGAGGTAAACTGCTCCTTGAGAGACTGGAAAGCAGAGGCAGTTGACTGACCACTGAAAAGGCACTTTAGAGGAGGTTAGAGTGGTAAGAGGAGCAGCAACAGAGCTGTAGTTGCGGATAAAGCGCCGGTAAAAGTTGGCAAATCCCAGGAAACGCTGGAGCTGTTTACGATTTTCTGGAACAGGCCAGGCCGAGACAGCAGAGACCTTTTCTGGATCCATCTTGACCTTCCCCTTTGTGATTATATGTCCCAGAAAAGACACTGAAGAGACATGGAACTCACATTTCTCAGCCTTGACAAACAGGGCATTCTCCAGAAGGCGCTGAAGGACTGACTGAACGTGATGGACGTGTTGCTCCTTGGATCGAGAGAAGATGAGAATGTCGTCTAGGTAAACAAAAACATACCGATTAAGCATGTCCCTGAGAACGTCATTCACAAGTGCTTGGAAGACAGCAGGAGCATTTGTGAGCCCAAATGGCATTACAAGATACTCAATGTCCTGTTGGGGTATTGAAGGCCGTCTTCCACTCGTCCCCCTCCCAGATTCGGACAAGGTGGTAGGCATTACGCAGGTCGAGTTTTGAAAAAATGGTGGCCCCCTGGAGAAGCTCAAATGCAGTGGACATGAGAGGCAACGGATATCTGTTTTTTATTGTAATATCATGCAATCCACGATAATCAATACATGGCCTTAGAGTCTTGTCTTTCTTTTCAACGAAGAAAAACCCTGCACCAGCAGGAGAAGAAGATGGACGAATGATTCCAGCAGCCAGGGAGTCGTTGATATAAGTCTCCATGGCCCTTCGTTCAGGTTCTGACAGGGAGTACAGGCATCCTTTGGGTGGAGATGTTCCAGGAAGGAGATCTATGGCACAGTCATAGGGGCGATGAGGAGGCAGAGACATGGCCCTTGCCTTACTGAAGACCTGGCGGAAGTCATGATATTCAGGAGGCACTCTGGCGAGGTCAACCAGAGAACAGGAATTGGAGGAGTGAAGCGGGGATGAGGCTTGCTGGAGGCATCTTTGGAGACAAGAAGGACTCCACTCCAAGATGGCCCCAGTAGTCCAGTCGATGTGTGGGTTGGGGAGGCGAAGCCATGGATACCCAAGGATGAGCGGCAGGCAGGCAGAGCTCAGGATGTGAAACTGGATGGTTTCCTGATGATTTCCAGATATCAGCTGACGAACAGGAGAGGTCTGATGTGTGACAGTACCCAATACATGGCCATCTAGTGCTCTGGCAGGAACCGGACGGGACAGGGGAACCCGCTCAAGTCCCAGCTGATGGACCATACCCTCGTTAATGATACAGGCTTCAGCCCCTGAGTCAATAAAAATAGGCAAAGTCTTGGGCCCCTCGGGCAGAAGGAGACGACCCTGGAACAGGAGTCTCTGGCTGTGAGGAGTTGACAAAGCTGTTGAGCTCACCAGTGCCTCCTCCCTTACTGGTGAGCTTTGGCTTTTACTGGACACCCAATGGCGTAGTGTCCAGCAGCCCCACAATATAGACAAAGATTGGACTTACGGCGACGGTCCTTCTCTTCCGGAGGGAGGGAGGTGAGTCCCAACTGCATAGGCTCCAGATCTCCCGTCTGCTGCAGTAATGGGGCGGTAATGCCTGAAGTCCGTTGGCAGGGGTCAGGAAGAGGAGATCTCCGGGTTCTCCCTTGGCTCCTCTCCTGTTGACGAGTCTGGATACGATTGTCTATACGTATTGCCAGTTCAATTGCCCCATCCAGGGAGTTTGGGGTGTCATGAGACACCAGCTCGTCTTTGATGTTGTCAGACAGACCATGAAGGAAGGCATCACAAAGGGCTGAACAGTTCCAACTACTTTGACTGGCCCTAATGCGGAAGTCAATTGAGTAGTCTGCCACTGTCCTTGTGCCTTGTCTTAGTCCCAGCAGGCCCCTTGCAGAATCGGAACCACTTCTCTCGAATCCAAAGACTTTGCGAAGCTCGGCAGCAAACAGGTCAAAAGAGGAACAAACAGCTGATCTCCTTTCCCACTCTGCCGTTCCCCATAAGCGAGCTCTGCCAGACAGGTGGTTGATTACAAACGCAACCTTCGCCGACTCTGATGCGAAGGTTCGGGGCTGCAGGGCAAACAGAAGAGAGCAGTTGGTGAGAAACGGACCACAAGTCTCTCGATCCCCTGAGTAACGCTCCGGCGTTCCCACCCAGGAGTGTCACTGGGCAAAGAGACCGAGGCAGGAGCTGACACATCAGAGGAAGGAACCTGCAGGGGAGAAGAAGCGAGCTGTGAGAATTGAGCCGTCAGTTGTTGCATCTGTGCTGTCAATGCCGCCAGAGAGCGGCCTTGGATCTCAGCTGCTTGTCTGGCCTCCGCAGCCGATGCAGTCAGTATGGCTTCATGTTGCTGCAGAACCCCCTCTTTTGTTTCCAGGCGGCTGAGTGGAGTGGGATTGTGCACTGGGTCCATCTTATGGCCAGATTGTACTGAAATGATCGGAGAAAGGACCCAAAAGCAGCACAAGAGATCTGGGCAGATTAACAGTTTTTATTTCAGCCACTTGGTGAGGTTCGGTGCTGGAGTTGAACTCTGGTTCCCAATGAGTAGAGCAGAGCAGGGCAGAGTAACTTTCCTCTGGGCCGACAGAGTGGACACCTAGCACATCAAGGTGAGTGAAGATCCACAACTCACGGTCAGGGGTCGTCCAGGACAGAAACCCAGTAACCACTGGGGAGCAGGCTCCAAGGGCAAGGCAGGAAGCGGAAGTCGGGGACAGATCAGGTCGGTAACGGGCAGGCAATTGCGGTCGGAGTGCTGGAAGGTCAGGCATGAGAGCAATGACAATCTGGCAGTGAGTGAATGGTGGAGGCTGCATATATGCGCAGGCTGAACTGATGGGGATTGTGAACAGGTGGCAGAGGCAGGTGAGAGCAGTGAACTGATTAGGGGTGTGGCAAGCAGCAATGCTGGAGGAAGCGAGGCTGATTGTGACAAACAGCAATAAAACCTCCAGACTTTAGTGTCAGCACAGTGGAGGAGCTATTTAAAGATGGGCTCAGGAAAAGTCATAAATCTGTCATTTTCCTGTGAATCCTGGAGGTAGCAACTGGATCTCCAGAACCCTTTAAGTCTGAATGGATCATTTTATTTTATTTTATTTATTTATTTATTTATTTATTTATTTATTTATATTTTTTTTTAAATTTAATTTCATTTCATTTTATTTTATTTTTTTTTAAATCAGTTTAGTATGGATTATTTAAAGTTCCAGTGTCTTTTGCGGCTGGATTTTAGCTACATGAGGAGTGTACGTGTGCATGTGTTTATGAGTGTGCATGGCTCTGTGTGCACGTGTGACATGGAGTTTTATGGTCTGGGGAACTTGGGGGTCAAGATGTTTTTAATGTACAGCACTGTGAGTTGCAATGTATGACAACGTAATACATAATTATAATTGATGAATTTGTTCCATGTGAGAAAACATAATTTTTTTCCTCATTTATTACTAATATATACGACACATATTGATTTAAAATGCTGAGATCATTTCCTCAGTCAAAAGACCAAATATTAACCTTGGTTTCATCAGCCTCACATCAACTGTAATTTTACTTTATTCATACAACAATGGATCCAGTGATTTTTATAAAAGCTGTGCACCGACTGCTTAGATGTGTGGCGATTAGAAACGCTGCTCATTGTTCGCTAAGGTCAGTACAGACTGAAGGTGAACTTGTAGAGAAGACCCTGACTGTCTCTTTGATTCCTCATGTGTGTTTAGCTACTGGAATTATTTTCAGAAAGACCAGCGGCATTGAGAAAATAAAAGGAGGATTTCTTTTTTCCTCCTGGCACCAAGGTCACATTCGTTCATGAAAAGTTGGTACTTTCTGGAGACAGGAGCAGCACGTACCGCCGCTTCCTGATGTTCTTCATGTGTCGTTCCTGATGGTTACGCCCCCACCCCATATGAGCTCAGTGACCCGCCATCCATCGTCATTCTGTCGCTGTGGCTCATGGGGGACTGGAGTCTACTGGGTGGGACGCAGTGGATGGATGGGTCAAAGGTCAATGACAGAGCACAAGAAACCAGTCACACTTCCTCCCAGACTGAATTTACAAGCACAAGTTAACCGAACATGCATGGATCTGGTCTTTGGGAGGAACCTGGAGGACTCAGAGACGCCATGCATGTGTAGGAGAACATGCAAACTACACGGCTTAGAACCTGTTTACCTGATGGTTTCATACAAACACCTTCCTGTTTCTGGTTCTTTCTCCATTCTTGTCAGAACAACAGTGCTCTCAGAGCAGAAGAGAGTGAGACCAGTTTAACCAGAGCAGGAGTGAGACCAGTTTAACCAGAAAAGGAGTGAGACCAGTTTAACCAGAGCAGAAGTGAGACCAGTTTAACCAGAAAAGAAGAGAGTGAGACCAGTTTAACCAGAGCAGAAGTGAGACCAGTTTAACCAGAGCAGAAGAGAGTGAGACCAGTTTAACCAGAGCGGAAGAGAGTGAGACCAGTTTAACCAGAGCAGGAGTGAGACCAGTTTAACCAGAGCAGAAGTGAGACCAGTTTAACCAGAGCAGAAGAGAGTGAGACCAGTTTAACCAGAGCAGAAGTGAGACCAGTTTAACCAGAGCAGAAGAGAGTGAGACCAGTTTAACCAGAGCAGGAGTGAGACCAGTTTAACCAGAGCAGAAGTGAAACCAGTTTAACCAGAGCAGAAGAGAGTGAGAATAGTTTAACCAGAGCAGATATGAGACCAGTTTAACCAGAGCAGAAGAGAGTGAGACCAGTTTAACCAGAGCAGAAGAGAGTGAGACCAGTTTAACCAGAGCAGGAGTGAGACCAGTTTAACCAGAGAAGAAGTGAGACCAGTTTAACCAGAGCAGGAGTGAGACCAGTTTAACCAGAGCAGAAGAGAGTGAGACCAGTTTAACCAGAGCAGAAGAGAGTGAGACCAGTTTAACCAGAGCAGAAGAGAGACCAGTTAAACCAGAGCAGAAGAGAGTGAGACCAGTTTAACCAGAGCAGAAGAGAGTGAGACCAGTTTAACCAGAGAAGGAGTGAGACCAGTTTAACCAGAGCAGAAGAGAGGGAGACCAGTTTAACCAGAGCAGGAGTGAGACCGGTTTAACCAGAGCAGGAGTGACACCAGTTTAACCAGAGCAGGAGTGAGACCAGTTTAACCAGAGAAGGAGTGAGACCAGTTTAACCAGAGCAGAGGAGAGTGAGACCAGTTTAACCAGAGCAGAAGTGAGTGAGACCAGTTTAACCAGAGCAGAAGAGAGTGAGACCAGTTTAACCAGAGCAGAAGAGAGTGAGACCAGTTTAACCAGAGAAGGAGTGAGACCAGTTTAACCAGAGCAGAAGAGAGTGAGACCAGTTTAACCAAAGCAGGAGTAAGACCAGTTTAACCAGAGCAGGAGTGAGACCAGTTTAACCAGAGAAGGAGTGAGACCAGTTTAACCAGAGCAGAAGAGAGTGAGACCAGTTTAACCAGAGCAGAAGAGAGTGAGACCAGTTTAACCAGAGCAGAAGAGAGTGAGACCAGTTTAACCAGAGCAGGAGTGAGACCAGTTTAACCAGAGCAGGAGTAACACCAGTTTAACCAGAGCAGGAGTGAGACCAGTTTAACCAGATCAGAAGAGAGTGAGACCAGTTTAACCAGAGCAGAAGTGAGACCAGTTTAACCAGAGCAGGAGTGAGACCAGTTTAACCAGAGAAGGAGTGAGACCAGTTTAACCAATGCAGGAGTGAGACCAGTTTAACCAGAGCAGGAGTGAGACCAGTTTAACCAGAGAAGGAGTGAGACCAGTTTAACCAAAGCAGGAGTAAGACCAGTTTAACCAGAGCAGGAGTGAGACCAGTTTAACCAGAGAAGGAGTGAGACCAGTTTAACCAGAGCAGAAGAGAGTGAGACCAGTTTAACCAGAGCAGAAGAGAGTGAGACCAGTTTAACCAGAGCAGAAGAGAGTGAGACCAGTTTAACCAGAGCAGAAGTGAGTGAGACCAGTTTAACCAGAGCAGAAGAGAGTGAGACCAGTTTAACCAGAGCAGAAGAGAGTGAGACCAGTTTAACCAGAGAAGGAGTGAGACCAGTTTAACCAGAGAAGGATTGAGACCAGTTTAACCAAAGCAGGAGTGAGACCAGTTTAACCAGAGCAGAAGTGAGACCTGTTTAACCAGAGCAGGAGTGAGACCAGTTTAACCAGAGCAGAAGAGAGTGAGACCAGTTTAACCAGAGCAGGAGTGAGACCAGTTTAACCACAGAAGGAGTGAGACCAGTTTACCCAGAGCAGGAGTGAGACCAGTTTAACCAGAGAAGGAGTGAGGCCAGTTTAACCAGAGCAGGAGTGACACCAGTTTAACCAGAGCAGGAGTGAGACCAGTTTAACCAGAGCAGAAGAGAGTGAGACCAGTTTAACCAGAGCAGAAGAGAGTGAGACCAGTTTAACCAGAACAGAAGTGAGTGAGACCAGTTTAACCAGAGCAGAAGAGAGTGAGACCAGTTTAACCAGAGCAGAAGAGAGTGAGACCAGTTTAACCAGAGAAGGAGTGAGACCAGTTTAACCAGAGCAGAAGAGAGTGAGACCAGTTTAACCAAAGCAGGAGTAAGACCAGTTTAACCAGAGCAGGAGTGAGACCAGTTTAACCAGAGAAGGAGTGAGACCAGTTTAACCACAGCAGAAGAGAGTGAGACCAGTTTAACCAGAGCAGAAGAGAGTGAGACCAGTTTAACCAGAGCAGGAGTGAGACCAGTTTAACCAGAGCAGGAGTAACACCAGTTTAACCAGAGCAGGAGTGAGACCAGTTTAACCAGATCAGAAGAGAGTGAGACCAGTTTAACAACAGCAGAAGTGAGACCAGTTTAACCAGAGCAGGAGTGAGACCAGTTTAACCAGAGAAGGAGTGAGACCAGTTTAACCAAAGCAGGAGTGAGACCACTTTAACCAGAGAAGAAGTGAGACCAGTTTAACCAGAGCAGAAGAGAGTGAGACCAGTTTAACCAGAGCAGAAGTGAGTGAGACCAGTTTAACCAGAGCAGAAGAGAGTGAGACCAGTTTAACCAGAGCAGAAGAGAGTGAGACCAGTTTAACCAGAGAAGGAGTGAGACCAGTTTAACCAGAGAAGGATTGAGACCAGTTTAACCAGAGCAGGAGTGAGACCAGTTTAACCAAAGCAGGAGTGAGACCAGTTTAACCAGAGAAGAAGTGAGACCAGTTTAACCAGAGCAGAAGAGAGTGAGACCAGTTTAACCAGAGCAGAAGTGAGTGAGACCAGTTTAACCAGAGCAGAAGAGAGTGAGACCAGTTTAACCAGAGCAGAAGAGAGTGAGACCAGTTTAACCAGAGAAGGAGTGAGACCAGTTTAACCAGAGAAGGATTGAGACCAGTTTAACCAAAGCAGGAGTGAGACCAGTTTAACCAGAGCAGAAGTGAGACCTGTTTAACCAGAGCAGGAGTGAGACCAGTTTAACCAGAGCAGAAGAGAGTGAGACCAGTTTAACCAGAGCAGGAGTGAGACCAGTTTAACCAGAGCAGGAGTGAGAGCAGTTTAACCAGAGAAGGAGTGAGACCAGTTTAACCAGAGCAGGAGTGAGACCAGTTTAACCAGAGAAGGAGTGAGGCCAGTTTAACCAGAGCAGGAGTGAGACCAGTTTAACCGGAGCAGAAGAGAGTGAGACCAGTTTAACCAGAGCAGGAGTGAGACCAGTTTAACCAGAGCAGAAGAGAGTGAGACCAGTTTAACCAGAGCAAAAGTGAGACCAGTTTAACCAGAGCAGAAGTGAGGCCGGTTTAACCAGAGCAGAAGAGAGTGAGACCAGTTAACCAGAGCAAAAGTGAGACCAGTTTAACCAGAGCAGAAGAGAGTGAGACCAGTTTAACCAAAGCAGGAGTGAGACCAGTTTAACCAGAGAAGGAGTGAGACCAGTTTAACCAAAGCAGGAGTGAGACCAGTTTAACCAGAGCAGAAGTGAGACCAGTTTAACCAGAGCAGAAGACAGTCAGACCAGTTTAACCAAAGCAGGAGTGAGACCAGTTTAACCAGAGCAGGACTGAGACCAGTTTAACCAGAGAAGGAGTGAGACCAGTTTAACCAGAGCAGAAGTGAGACCAGTTTAACCAGAGCAGAAGTGAGACCAGTATAACCAGAGCAGAAGAGAGTGAGACCAGTTTAACCAGAGAAGGAGTGTGGCCAGTTTAACCAGAGCAGGAGTGAGACCAGTTTAACCAGAGCAGAAGAGAGTGAGACCAGTTTAACCAGAGCAGGAGTGAGACCAGTTTAACCAGAGCAGGAGTGAGACCAGTTTAACCAGATCAGAAGTGAGACCAGTTTAACCAGGGCAGAAGTGAGACCAGTTTAACCAGAGCAGGAGTGAGGCCACTTTAACCAGAGCAGAAGAGAGTGAGACCAGTTTAACCGGAGCAGAAGAGAGTGAGACCAGTTTAACCAGAGCAGGAGTGAGACCAGTTTAACCAGAGCAGAAGAGAGTGAGACCAGTTTAACCAGAGCAAAAGTGAGACCAGTTTAACCAGAGCAGAAGAGAGTGAGACCAGTTTAACCAGAGGAGTGGGACCAGTTTAACCAGAGCAGGAGTGAGACCAGTTTAACCAGAGCAGAAGAGAGTGAAACCAGTTTAACCAGAGCAGGAGTGAGACCAGTTTAACCAGAGAAGGAGTGAGACCAGTTTAACCAAAGCAGGAGTGAGACCAGTTTAACCAAAGCAGGAGTGAGGCCAGTTTAACCAGAGAAGAAGAGAGTGAGACCAGTTAACCAGAGCAAAAGTGAGACCAGTTTAACCAGAGCAGAAGAGAGTGAGACCAGTTTAACCAAAGCAGGAGTGAGACCAGTTTAACCAGAGAAGGAGTGAGACCAGTTTAACCAAAGCAGGAGTGAGACCAGTTTATCCAAAGCAGGACTGAGACCAGTTTAACCAGAGAAGGAGTGAGACCAGTTTAACCAAAGCAGGAGTGAGACCAGTTTAACCAGAGCAGGAGTGAGACCAGTTTAACCAGAGCAGAAGAGAGTGAGACCAGTTTGACCAGAGCAGGAGTGAGGCCAGTTTAACCAGAGCAGGAGTGAGACCAGTTTAACCAGAGCAGAAGAAAGTGAGACCAGTTTAACCAGAGCAGGGGTGAGACCAGTTTAACCAGAGCAGAAGAGAGTGAGACCAGTTTAACCAGAGCAGAAGTGAGACCAGTTTAACCAGAGCAGAAGAGAGTGAGACCAGTTTAACCAGAGAAGGAGTGAGACCAGTTTAACCAGAGAAGGATTGAGACCAGTTTAACCAGAGCAGGAGTGAGACCAGTTTAACCAGAGCAGGAGTGAGACCAGTTTAACCAGAGAAGAAGTGAGACCAGTTTAACCAGAGCAGAAGAGAGTGAGACCAGTTTAACCAGAGCAGAAGAGAGTGAGACCAGTTTAACCAGAGCAGGGGTGAGACCAGTTTAACCAGAGCAGGAGTGAGACCAGTTTAACCAGAGCAGAAGAGAGTGAGACCAGTTTAACCAGAGAATGAGTGAGGCCAGTTTAACCAGAGCAGGAGTGAAACCAGTTTAACCAGAGCAGAAGAGAGTGAGACCAGTTTAACCAGAGCAGGAGTGAGACCAGTTTAACCAGAGCAGGAGTGAGACCAGTTTAACCAGATCAGAAGTGAGACCAGTTTAACCAGGGCAGAAGTGAGGCCAGTTTAACCAGAGCAGAAGAGAGTGAGACCAGTTAAAGAGAGCAAAAGTGAGACCAGTTTAACCAGAGCAGAAGAGAGTGAGACCAGTTTAACCAAAGCAGGAGTGAGACCAGTTTAACCAGAGAAGGAGTGAGACCAGTTTAACCAAAGCAGGAGTGAGACCAGTTTAACCAGAGCAGAAGTGAGACCAGTTTAACCAGAGCAGAAGACAGTCAGACCAGTTTAACCAAAGCAGGAGTGAGACCAGTTTAACCAGAGCAGGACTGAGACCAGTTTAACCAGAGAAGGAGTGAGACCAGTTTAACCAAAGCAGGAGTGAGACCAGTTTAACCAGAGCAGAAGTGAGACCAGTTTAACCAGAGCAGAAGAGAGTGAGACCAGTTTAACCAGAAAAGGAGTGTGGCCAGTTTAACCAGAGCAGGAGTGAGACCAGTTTAACCAGAGCAGAAGAGAGTGAGACCAGTTTAACCAGAGCAGGAGTGAGACCAGTTTAACCAGAGCAGGAGTGAGACCAGTTTAACCAGATCAGAAGTGAGACCAGTTTAACCAGGGCAGAAGTGAGACCAGTTTAACCAGAGCAGGAGTGAGGCCACTTTAACCAGAGCAGGAGTGAGACCAGTTTAACCGGAGCAGAAGAGAGTGAGACCAGTTTAACCAGAGCAGGAGTGAGACCAGTTTAACCAGAGCAGAAGAGAGTGAGACCAGTTTAACCAGAGCAGAAGAGAGTGAGACCAGTTTAACCAAAGCAGGAGTGAGACCAGTTTAACCAGAGAAGGAGTGAGACCAGTTTAACCAAAGCAGGAGTGAGACCAGTTTAACCAGAGCAGGACTGAGACCAGTTTAACCAGAGAAGGAGTGAGACCAGTTTAACCAAAGCAGGAGTGAGACCAGTTTAACCAGAGCAGGAGTGAGACCAGTTTAACCAGAGCAGAAGAGAGTGAGACCAGTTTAACCAGAGAAGGAGTGAGGCCAGTTTAACCAGAGCAGGAGTGAGACCAGTTTAACCAGAGCAGAAGAGAGTGAGACCAGTTTAACCAGAGGAGGGGTGAGACCAGTTTAACCAGAGCAGAAGAGAGTGAGACCAGTTTAACCAGAGAAGGAGTGAGGCCAGTTTAACCAGAGCAGGAGTGAGACCAGTTTAACCAGAGCAGAAGAGAGTGAGACCAGTTTAACCAGAGCAGGAGTGAGACCAGTTTAACCAGATCAGAAGTGAGACCAGTTTAACCAGGGCAGAAGTGAGACCAGTTTAACCAGAGCAGGAGTGAGACCAGTTTAACCAGAGTAGGAGTGAGACCAGTTTAACCAGAGCAGAAGAGAGTGAGACCAGTTTAACCAGAGCAGGAGTGAGACCAGTTTAACCAGAGCAGAAGAGAGTGAGACCAGTTTAACCAGAGCAGGAGTGAGACCAGTTTAACCAGAGCAGAAGTGAGACCAGTTTAACCAGAGCAGGAGTGAGACCAGTTTAACCAGAGCAGGAGTGAGACCAGTTTAACCAGAGCAGAAGAGAGTGAGACCAGTTTAACCAGAGCAGGAGTGAGACCAGTTTAACCAGAGCAGAAGAGAGTGAGACCAGTTTAACCAGAGCAGGAGTGAGACCAGTTTAACCAGAGCAGAAGTGAGACCAGTTTAACCAGAGCAGGAGTGAGACCAGTTTAACCAGAGCAGGAGTGAGACCAGTTTAACCAGATCAGAAGTGAGGCCAGTTAAACCAGAGCAGAAGAGAGTGAGACCAGTTTAACCAGAGCAGGAGTGAGACCAGTTTAACCAGAGAAGGAGTGAGACCAGGTTAACCAGAGCAGAAGTCAGACCAGTTTAACCAGAGCAGGAGTGAGACCAGTTTAACCAGAGGAGTGAGGCCAGTTTAACCAGAGCAGGAGTGAGACCAGTTTTACCAGAGCAGAAGAGAGTGAGACCAGTTTAACCAGAGCAGGAGTGAGACCAGTTTAACCAGATCAGAAGTGAGACCAGTTTAACCAGAGCAGAAGTGAGACCAGTTTAACCAGAGCAGGAGTGAGACCAGTTTAACCAGAGCAGGAGTGAGACCAGTTTAACCAGAGCAGAAGAGAGTGAGACCAGTTTAACCAGAGCAGGAGTGAGACCAGTTTAACCAGATCAGAAGTGAGACCAGTTTAACCAGAGCAGAAGTGAGACCAGTTTAACCAGAGCAGGAGTGAGACCAGTTTAACCAGAGCAGGAGTGAGACCAGTTTAACCAGAGAAGGTGTGAGACCAGTTTAACCAGAGCAGGAGTGAGACCAGTTTAACCAGAGAAGGAGTGAGACCAGTTTAACCAAAGCAGGAGTGAGACCAGTTTAACCAGAGAAGGAATGAGACCAGTTTAACCAAAGCAGGAGTAGGACCAGTTTAACCAAAGCAGGAGTGAGACCAGTTTAACCAGAGCAGAAGTGAGACCAGTTTAACCAGAGCAGAAGAGAGTGAGACCAGTTTAACCAGAGCAGAAGTGAGACCAGTTTAACCAGAGCAGAAGAGAGTGAGACCAGTTTAACCAGAGCAGAAGAGAGTGAGACCAATTTAACCAGAGCAGAAGTGAGACCAGTTTAACCAGAGCAGAAGAGAGTGAGACCAGTTTAACCAGAGCAGAAGTGAGACCAGTTTAACCAGAGCAGAAGAGAGTGAGACCAGTTTAACCAGAGCAGGAGTGTGACCAGTTTAACCAGAGCAGGAGTGAGACCAGTTTAACCAGAGAAGGAGTGAGACCAGTTTAACCAGAGCAGAAGTGAGTGAGACCAGTTTAACCAGAGCAGAAGAGAGTGAGACCAGTTTAACCAGAGCAGGAGTGAGACCAGTTTAACCAGAGCAGAAGAGAGTGAGACCAGTTTAACCAGAGCAGAAGAGAGTGAGACCAGTTTAACCAGAGCAGGAGTGAGACCAGTTTAACCAGAGCAGAAGAGAGTGAGAACAGTTTAACCAGAGCAGGAGTGAGACCAGTTTAACCAGAGCAGGAGTGAGACCAGTTTAACCAGAGAAGGAGTGAGACCAGTTTAACCAGAGCAGAAGTGAGACCAGTTTAGCCAGATCAGAAGAGAGTGAGACCAGTTTAACCAGTGCAGAAGTGAGACCAGTTTAACCAGAGCAGAAGAGAGTGAGACCAGTTTAACCAGATCAGAAGTGAGGCCAGTTTAACCAGAGCAGAAGAGAGTGAGACCAGTTTAACCAGAGCAGGAGTGAGACCAGTTTAACCAGAGCAGGAGTGAGACCAGTTTAACCAGAGAAGGAGTGAGACCAGTTTAACCAGAGCAGAAGTCAGACCAGTTTAACCAGAGCAGAAGAGAGTGAGACCAGTTTATCCAGAGCAGGGGTGAGACCAGTTTAACCAGAGCAGGAGTGAGACCAGTTTAACCAGAGCAGAAGAGAGTGAGACCAGTTTAACCAGAGAAGGAGTGAGGCCAGTTTAACCAGAGCAGGAGTGAGACCAGTTTAACCAGAGCAGAAGAGAGTGAGACCAGTTTAACCAGAGCAGGAGTGAGACCAGTTTAACTAGATCAGAAGTGAGACCAGTTTAACCAGGGCAGAAGTGAGACCAGTTTAACCAGAGCAGGAGTGAGACCAGTTTAACCAGAGCAGGAGTGAGACCAGTTTAACCAGAGCAGAAGAGAGTGACACCAGTTTAACCAGAGCAGGAGTGAGACCAGTTTAACCAGAGCAGAAGAGAGTGACACCAGTTTAACCAGAGCAGGAGTGAGACCAGTTAAACCAGAGCAGGAGTGAGACCAGTTTAACCAGAGAAGGAGTGAGACCAGTTTAACCAGAGCAGGAGTGAGACCACTTTAACCAGAGCAGAAGTGAGACCAGTTTAACCAGAGCAGGAGTGAGACCAGTTTAACCAGATCAGAATTGAGGCCAGTTTAACCAGAGCAGAAGAGAGTGAGACCAGTTTAACCAGAGCAGGAGTGAGACCAGTTTAACCAGAGAAGGAGTGAGACCAGGTTAACCAGAGCAGAAGTCAGACCAGTTTAACCAGAGCAGGAGTGAGACCAGTTTAACCAGAGGAGTGAGGCCAGTTTAACCAGAGCAGGAGTGAGACCAGTTTAACCAGAGCAGAAGAGAGTGAGACCAGTTTAACCAGAGCAGGAGTGAGACCAGTTTAACCAGAGCAGAAGAGAGTGAGACCAGTTTAACCAGAGCAGGAGTGAGACCAGTTTAACCAGAGAAGGAGTGAGACCAGTTTAACCAAAGCAGAAGTGAGACCAGTTTAACCAAAGCAGGAGTGAGACCAGTTTAACCAGAGCAGAAGTGAGACCAGTTTAACCAGAGCAGAAGAGAGTGAGACCAGTTTAACCAGAGCAGAAGTGAGACCAGTTTAACCAGAGCAGAAGAGAGTGAGACCAGTTTAACCAGAGCAGAAGAGAGTGAGACCAATTTAACCAGAGCAGAAGTGAGAGCAGTTTAACCAGAGCAGAAGAGAGTGAGACCAGTTTAACCAGAGCAGAAGTGAGACCAGTTTAACCAGAGCAGAAGAGAGTGAGACCAGTTTAACCAGAGCAGGAGTGTGACCAGTTTAACCAGAGCAGGAGTGAGACCAGTTTAACCAGAGAAGGAGTGAGACCAGTTTCACCAGAGCACAAGTGAGTGAGACCAGTTTAACCAGAGCAGAAGAGAGTGAGACCAGTTTAACCAGAGCAGGAGTGAGACCAGTTTAACCAGAGGAGTGGGACCAGTTTAACCAGAGCAGGAGTGGGACCAGTTTAACCAGAGCAGGAGTGAGACCAGTTTAACCAGAGCAGGAGTGAGACCAGTTTAACCAGAGCAGGAGTGAGACCAGTTTAACCAGAGAAGGAGTGAGACCAGTTTAACCAAAGCAGGAGTGAGACCAGTTTAACCAAAGCAGGAGTGAGACCAGTTTAACCAGAGCAGAAGAGAGTGAGACCAGTTTAACCAGAGCAGAAGAGAGTGAGACCAGTTTAACCAGAGCAGGAGTGAGACCAGTTTAACCAGAGCAGAAGAGAGTGAGACCAGTTTAACCAGAGCAGGAGTGAGACCAGTTTAACCAGAGAAGGAGTGAGACCAGTTTAACCAAAGCAGGAGTGAGACCAGTTTAACCAGAGAAGAAGTGAGACCAGTTTAACCAGAGCAGAAGAGAGTGAGACCAGTTTAACCAGAGAAGGAGTGAGACCAGTTTAACCAGAGAAGGATTGAGACCAGTTTAACCAGAGCAGGAGTGAGACCAGTTTAACCAGAGAAGGAGTGAGACCAGTTTAACCAAAGCAGGAGTGAGACCAGTTTAACGAGAGAAGAAGTGAGACCAGTTTAACCAGAGCAGAAGAGAGTGAGACCAGTTTAACCAGAGCAGAAGTGAGTGAGACCAGTTTAACCAGAGCAGAAGAGAGTGAGACCAGTTTAACCAGAGAAGGAGTGAGGCCAGTTTAACCAGAGCAGGAGTGAGACCAGTTTAACCAGAGCAGAAGAGAGTGAGACCAGTTTAACCAGAGCAGGAGTGAGACCAGTTTAACCAGATCAGAAGTGAGACCAGTTTAAGCAGGGCAGAAGTGAGACCAGTTTAACCAGAGCAGGAGTGAGACCAGTTTAACCAAAGCAGGAGTGAGACCAGTTTAACCAGAGCAGAAGAGAGTGAGACCAGTTTAACCAGAGCAGGAGTGAGACCAGTTTAACCAGAGCAGAAGAGAGTGACACCAGTTTAACCAGAGCAGGAGTGAGACCAGGTTAACCAGAGCAGGAGTGAGACCAGTTTAACCAGAGAAGGAGTGAGACCAGTTTAACCAGTGCAGGAGTGAGACCAGTTTAACCAGAGCAGAAGAGTGACCAGTTTAACCAGAGCAGGAGTGAGACCAGTTTAACCAGAGCAGGAGTGAGACCAGTTTAACCAGATCAGAAGTGAGGCCAGTTTAACCAGAGCAGAAGAGAGTGAGACCAGTTTAACCAGAGCAGGAGTGAGACCAGTTTAACCAGAGAAGGAGTGAGACCAGGTTAACCAGAGCAGAAGTCAGACCAGTTTAACCAGAGCAGGAGTGAGACCAGTTTAACCAGAGGAGTGAGGCCAGTTTAACCAGAGCAGGAGTGAGACCAGTTTAACCAGAGCAGAAGAGAGTGAGACCAGTTTAACCAGAGCAGGAGTGAGACCAGTTTAACCAGATCAGAAGTGAGACCAGTTTAACCAGAGCAGAAGTGAGACCAGTTTAACCAGAGCAGGAGTGAGACCAGTTTAACCAGAGCAGAAGAGAGTGAGACCAGTTTAACCAGAGCAGGAGTGAGACCAGTTTAACCAGAGAAGGAATGAGACCAGTTTAACCAAAGCAGGAGTGAGACCAGTTTAACCAAAGCAGGAGTGAGACCAGTTTAACCAGAGCAGAAGAGAGTGAGACCAGTTTAACCAGAGCAGGAGTGAGACCAGTTTAACCAGAGCAGGAGTGAGACCAGTTTAACCAGAGAAGGAGTGAGACCAGTTTAACCAGAGCAGAAGTCAGACCAGTTTAACCAGAGCAGGAGTGAGACCAGTTTAACCAGAGGAGTGGGACCAGTTTAACCAGAGCAGGAGTGGGACCAGTTTAACCAGAGCAGGAGTGAGACCAGTTTAACCAGAGCAGGAGTGAGACCAGTTTAACCAGAGCAGGAGTGAGACCAGTTTAACCAAAGCAGGAGTGAGACCAGTTTAACCAAAGCAGGAGTGAGACCAGTTTAACCAGAGCAGAAGAGAGTGAGACCAGTTTAACCAGAGCAGGAGTGAGACCAGTTTAACCAGAGAAGAAGTGAGACCAGTTTAACCAGAGCAGAAGAGAGTGAGACCAGTTTAACCAGAGCAGAAGAGAGTGAGACCAGTTTAACCAGAGCAGAAGAGAGTGAGACCAGTTTAACCAGAGAAGGAGTGAGACCAGTTTAACCAGAGAAGGATTGAGACCAGTTTAACCAGAGCAGGAGTGAGACCAGTTTAACGAGAGAAGAAGTGAGACCAGTTTAACCAGAGCAGAAGAGAGTGAGACCAGTTTAACCAGAGCAGAAGTGAGTGAGACCAGTTTAACCAGAGCAGAAGAGAGTGAGACCAGTTTAACCAGAGCAGAAGAGAGTGAGACCAGTTTAACCAGAGAAGGAGTGAGACCAGTTTAACCAGAGAAGGATTGAGACCAGTTTAACCAAAGCGGGCGTGAGACCAGTTTAACCAGAGCAGAAGTGAGACCTGTTTAACCAGAGCAGGAGTGAGACCAGTTTAACCAGAGCAGAAGAGAGTGAGACCAGTTTAACCAGAGCAGGAGTGAGACCAGTTTAACCAGAGCAGGAGTGAGAGCAGTTTAACCAGAGAAGGAGTGAGACCAGTTTAACCAGAGCAGGAGTGAGACCAGTTTAACCAGAGCAGGAGTGAGACCAGTTTAACCAGAATAGAAGAGAGTGAGACCAGTTTAACCAGAGCAGAAGAGAGTGAGACCAGTTTAACCAGAGCAGAAGAGAGTGAGAACAGTTTAACCAGAGCAGGAGTGAGACCAGTTTAACCAGAGCAGGAGTGAGACCAGTTTAACCAGAGAAGGAGTGAGACCAGTTTAACCAGAGCAGAAGTGAGACCAGTTTAACCAGATCAGAAGAGAGTGAGACCAGTTTAACCAGAGCAGAAGTGAGACCAGTTTAACCAGAGCAGAAGAGAGTGAGACCAGTTTAACCAGATCAGACGTGAGGCCAGTTTAACCAGAGCAGAAGAGAGTGAGACCAGTTTAACCACAGCAGGAGTGAGACCAGTTTAACCAGAGCAGGAGTGAGACCAGTTTAACCAGAGCAGGAGTGAGACCAGTTTAACCAGAGCAGAAGTCAGACCAGTTTAACCAGAGCAGGAGTGAGACCAGTTTAACCAGAGGAGTGGGACCAGTTTAACCAGAGCAGGAGTGAGACCAGTTTAACCAGAGCAGAAGAGAGTGAAACCAGTTTAACCAGAGCAGGAGTGAGACCAGTTTAACCAGAGAAGGAGTGAGACCAGTTTAACCAAAGCAGGAGTGAGACCAGTTTAACCAAAGCAGGAGTGAGACCAGTTTAACCAGAGCAGAAGAGAGTGAGACCAGTTTAACCAGAGCAGAAGAGAGTGAGACCAGTTTAACCAGAGCAGGAGTGAGACCAGTTTAACCAGATCAGGAGTGAGACCGGTTTAACCAGAGCAGAAGTGAGACCAGTTTAACCAGAGCAGGGGTGAGACCAGTTTAACCAGAGCAGGAGTGAGACCAGTTTAACCAGAGCAGAAGAGAGTGAGACCAGTTTAACCAGAGCAGGAGTGAGACCAGTTTAACCAGAGCAGGAGTGAGACCAGTTTAACCAGAGAAGGAGTGAGACCAGTTTAACCAGAGCAGAAGTGAGACCAGTTTAACCAGAGCAGGAGTGAGACCAGTTTAACCAGAGCAGAAGTGAGACCAGTTTAACCAGAGCAGAAGAGAGTGAGACCAGTTTAACCAGATCAGAAGTGAGGCCAGTTTAACCAGAGCAGAAGAGAGTGAGACCAGTTTAACCAGAGCAGGAGTGAGACCAGTTTAACCAGAGCAGAAGAGAGTGAGACCAGTTTAACCAGAGCAGAAGAGAGTGAGACCAGTTTAACCAGAGCAGGAGTGAGACCAGTTTAACCAGAGCAGAAGAGAGTGAGAACAGTTTAACCAGAGCAGGAGTGAGACCAGTTTAACCAGAGCAGGAGTGAGACCAGTTTAACCAGAGAAGGAGTGAGACCAGTTTAACCAGAGCAGAAGTGAGACCAGTTTAGCCAGATCAGAAGAGAGTGAGACCAGTTTAACCAGTGCAGAAGTGAGACCAGTTTAACCAGAGCAGAAGAGAGTGAGACCAGTTTAACCAGATCAGAAGTGAGGCCAGTTTAACCAGAGCAGAAGAGAGTGAGACCAGTTTAACCAGAGCAGGAGTGAGACCAGTTTAACCAGAGCAGGAGTGAGACCAGTTTAACCAGAGAAGGAGTGAGACCAGTTTAACCAGAGCAGAAGTCAGACCAGTTTAACCAGAGCAGAAGAGAGTGAGACCAGTTTATCCAGAGCAGGGGTGAGACCAGTTTAACCAGAGCAGGAGTGAGACCAGTTTAACCAGAGCAGAAGAGAGTGAGACCAGTTTAACCAGAGAAGGAGTGAGGCCAGTTTAACCAGAGCAGGAGTGAGACCAGTTTAACCAGAGCAGAAGAGAGTGAGACCAGTTTAACCAGAGCAGGAGTGAGACCAGTTTAACTAGATCAGAAGTGAGACCAGTTTAACCAGGGCAGAAGTGAGACCAGTTTAACCAGAGCAGGAGTGAGACCAGTTTAACCAGAGCAGGAGTGAGACCAGTTTAACCAGAGCAGAAGAGAGTGACACCAGTTTAACCAGAGCAGGAGTGAGACCAGTTTAACCAGAGCAGAAGAGAGTGAGACCAGTTTAACCAGAGAAGGAGTGAGACCAGTTTAACCAGAGAAGGATTGAGACCAGTTTAACCAAAGCAGGCGTGAGACCAGTTTAACCAGAGCAGAAGTGAGACCTGTTTAACCAGAGCAGGAGTGAGACCAGTTTAACCAGAGCAGGAGTGAGACCAGTTTAACCAGATCAGAATTGAGGCCAGTTTAACCAGAGCAGAAGAGAGTGAGACCAGTTTAACCAGAGCAGGAGTGAGACCAGTTTAACCAGAGAAGGAGTGAGACCAGGTTAACCAGAGCAGAAGTCAGACCAGTTTAACCAGAGCAGGAGTGAGACCAGTTTAACCAGAGGAGTGAGGCCAGTTTAACCAGAGCAGGAGTGAGACCAGTTTAACCAGAGCAGAAGAGAGTGAGACCAGTTTAACCAGAGCAGGAGTGAGACCAGTTTAACCAGAGCAGAAGAGAGTGAGACCAGTTTAACCAGAGCAGGAGTGAGACCAGTTTAACCAGAGAAGGAGTGAGACCAGTTTAACCAAAGCAGAAGTGAGACCAGTTTAACCAAAGCAGGAGTGAGACCAGTTTAACCAGAGCAGAAGTGAGACCAGTTTAACCAGAGCAGAAGAGAGTGAGACCAGTTTAACCAGAGCAGAAGTGAGACCAGTTTAACCAGAGCAGAAGAGAGTGAGACCAGTTTAACCAGAGCAGAAGAGAGTGAGACCAATTTAACCAGAGCAGAAGTGAGAGCAGTTTAACCAGAGCAGAAGAGAGTGAGACCAGTTTAACCAGAGCAGAAGTGAGACCAGTTTAACCAGAGCAGAAGAGAGTGAGACCAGTTTAACCAGAGCAGGAGTGTGACCAGTTTAACCAGAGCAGGAGTGAGACCAGTTTAACCAGAGAAGGAGTGAGACCAGTTTCACCAGAGCACAAGTGAGTGAGACCAGTTTAACCAGAGCAGAAGAGAGTGAGACCAGTTTAACCAGAGCAGGAGTGAGACCAGTTTAACCAGAGGAGTGGGACCAGTTTAACCAGAGCAGGAGTGGGACCAGTTTAACCAGAGCAGGAGTGAGACCAGTTTAACCAGAGCAGGAGTGAGACCAGTTTAACCAGAGCAGGAGTGAGACCAGTTTAACCAGAGAAGGAGTGAGACCAGTTTAACCAAAGCAGGAGTGAGACCAGTTTAACCAAAGCAGGAGTGAGACCAGTTTAACCAGAGCAGAAGAGAGTGAGACCAGTTTAACCAGAGCAGAAGAGAGTGAGACCAGTTTAACCAGAGCAGGAGTGAGACCAGTTTAACCAGAGCAGAAGAGAGTGAGACCAGTTTAACCAGAGCAGGAGTGAGACCAGTTTAACCAGAGAAGGAGTGAGACCAGTTTAACCAAAGCAGGAGTGAGACCAGTTTAACCAGAGAAGAAGTGAGACCAGTTTAACCAGAGCAGAAGAGAGTGAGACCAGTTTAACCAGAGAAGGAGTGAGACCAGTTTAACCAGAGAAGGATTGAGACCAGTTTAACCAGAGCAGGAGTGAGACCAGTTTAACCAGAGAAGGAGTGAGACCAGTTTAACCAAAGCAGGAGTGAGACCAGTTTAACGAGAGAAGAAGTGAGACCAGTTTAACCAGAGCAGAAGAGAGTGAGACCAGTTTAACCAGAGCAGAAGTGAGTGAGACCAGTTTAACCAGAGCAGAAGAGAGTGAGACCAGTTTAACCAGAGAAGGAGTGAGGCCAGTTTAACCAGAGCAGGAGTGAGACCAGTTTAACCAGAGCAGAAGAGAGTGAGACCAGTTTAACCAGAGCAGGAGTGAGACCAGTTTAACCAGATCAGAAGTGAGACCAGTTTAAGCAGGGCAGAAGTGAGACCAGTTTAACCAGAGCAGGAGTGAGACCAGTTTAACCAAAGCAGGAGTGAGACCAGTTTAACCAGAGCAGAAGAGAGTGAGACCAGTTTAACCAGAGCAGGAGTGAGACCAGTTTAACCAGAGCAGAAGAGAGTGACACCAGTTTAACCAGAGCAGGAGTGAGACCAGGTTAACCAGAGCAGGAGTGAGACCAGTTTAACCAGAGAAGGAGTGAGACCAGTTTAACCAGTGCAGGAGTGAGACCAGTTTAACCAGAGCAGAAGAGTGACCAGTTTAACCAGAGCAGGAGTGAGACCAGTTTAACCAGAGCAGGAGTGAGACCAGTTTAACCAGATCAGAAGTGAGGCCAGTTTAACCAGAGCAGAAGAGAGTGAGACCAGTTTAACCAGAGCAGGAGTGAGACCAGTTTAACCAGAGAAGGAGTGAGACCAGGTTAACCAGAGCAGAAGTCAGACCAGTTTAACCAGAGCAGGAGTGAGACCAGTTTAACCAGAGGAGTGAGGCCAGTTTAACCAGAGCAGGAGTGAGACCAGTTTAACCAGAGCAGAAGAGAGTGAGACCAGTTTAACCAGAGCAGGAGTGAGACCAGTTTAACCAGATCAGAAGTGAGACCAGTTTAACCAGAGCAGAAGTGAGACCAGTTTAACCAGAGCAGGAGTGAGACCAGTTTAACCAGAGCAGAAGAGAGTGAGACCAGTTTAACCAGAGCAGGAGTGAGACCAGTTTAACCAGAGAAGGAATGAGACCAGTTTAACCAAAGCAGGAGTGAGACCAGTTTAACCAAAGCAGGAGTGAGACCAGTTTAACCAGAGCAGAAGAGAGTGAGACCAGTTTAACCAGAGCAGGAGTGAGACCAGTTTAACCAGAGCAGGAGTGAGACCAGTTTAACCAGAGAAGGAGTGAGACCAGTTTAACCAGAGCAGAAGTCAGACCAGTTTAACCAGAGCAGGAGTGAGACCAGTTTAACCAGAGGAGTGGGACCAGTTTAACCAGAGCAGGAGTGGGACCAGTTTAACCAGAGCAGGAGTGAGACCAGTTTAACCAGAGCAGGAGTGAGACCAGTTTAACCAGAGCAGGAGTGAGACCAGTTTAACCAGAGAAGGAGTGAGACCAGTTTAACCAAAGCAGGAGTGAGACCAGTTTAACCAGAGCAGAAGAGAGTGAGACCAGTTTAACCAGAGCAGAAGAGAGTGAGACCAGTTTAACCAGAGCAGGAGTGAGACCAGTTTAACCAGAGAAGAAGTGAGACCAGTTTAACCAGAGCAGAAGAGAGTGAGACCAGTTTAACCAGAGCAGAAGAGAGTGAGACCAGTTTAACCAGAGCAGAAGAGAGTGAGACCAGTTTAACCAGAGAAGGAGTGAGACCAGTTTAACCAGAGAAGGATTGAGACCAGTTTAACCAGAGCAGGAGTGAGACCAGTTTAACGAGAGAAGAAGTGAGACCAGTTTAACCAGAGCAGAAGAGAGTGAGACCAGTTTAACCAGAGCAGAAGTGAGTGAGACCAGTTTAACCAGAGCAGAAGAGAGTGAGACCAGTTTAACCAGAGCAGAAGAGAGTGAGACCAGTTTAACCAGAGAAGGAGTGAGACCAGTTTAACCAGAGAAGGATTGAGACCAGTTTAACCAAAGCAGGCGTGAGACCAGTTTAACCAGAGCAGAAGTGAGACCTGTTTAACCAGAGCAGGAGTGAGACCAGTTTAACCAGAGCAGAAGAGAGTGAGACCAGTTTAACCAGAGCAGGAGTGAGACCAGTTTAACCAGAGCAGGAGTGAGAGCAGTTTAACCAGAGAAGGAGTGAGACCAGTTTAACCAGAGCAGGAGTGAGACCAGTTTAACCAGAGAAGGAGTGAGGCCAGTTTAACCAGAGCAGAAGTGAGACCAGTTTAACCAGAGCAGAAGAGAGTGAGACCAGTTTAACCAGAGCAAAAGTGAGACCAGTTTAACCAGAGCAGAAGAGAGTGAGACCAGTTTAACCAGAGCAGAAGTGAGGCCAGTTTAACCAGAGCAGAAGAGAGTGAGACCAGTTAACCAGAGCAAAAGTGAGACCAGTTTAACCAGAGCAGAAGAGAGTGAGACCAGTTTAACCAAAGCAGGAGTGAGACCAGTTTAACCAGAGAAGGAGTGAGACCAGTTTAACCAAAGCAGGAGTGAGACCAGTTTAACCAGAGCAGGACTGAGACCAGTTTAACCAGAGAAGGAGTGAGACCAGTTTAACCAAAGCAAGAGTGAGACCAGTTTAACCAGAGCAGGAGTGAGACCAGTTAAACCAGAGCAGAAGAGAGTGAGACCAGTTTAACCAGAGCAGAAGAGAGTGAGACCAGTTTAACCAGAGCAGGAGTGAGACCAGTTTAACCAGAGCAGGAGTGAGACCAGTTTAACCAGAGCAGGAGTGAGACCGGTTTAACCAGAGCAGAAGTGAGACCAGTTTAACCAGAGCAGGGGTGAGACCAGTTTAACCAGAGCAGGAGTGAGACCAGTTTAACCAGAGAAGGAGTGAGACCAGTTTAACCAGAGAAGGAGTGAGACCAGTTTAACCAAAGCAGGAGTGAGACCAGTTTAACCAGAGAAGAAGTGAGACCAGTTTAACCAGAGCAGAAGAGAGTGAGACCAGTTTAACCAGAGCAGAAGAGAGTGAGACCAGTTTAACCAGAGCAGAAGAGAGTGAGACCAGTTTAACCAGAGCAGGAGTGAGACCAGTTTAACCAGAATAGAAGAGAGTGAGACCAGTTTAACCAGAGCAGAAGAGAGTGAGACCAGTTTAACCAGAGCAGAAGAGAGTGAGAACAGTTTAACCAGAGCAGGAGTGAGACCAGTTTAACCAGAGCAGGAGTGAGACCAGTTTAACCAGAGAAGGAGTGAGACCAGTTTAACCAGAGCAGAAGTGAGACCAGTTTAACCAGATCAGAAGAGAGTGAGACCAGTTTAACCAGAGCAGAAGTGAGACCAGTTTAACCAGAGCAGAAGAGAGTGAGACCAGTTTAACCAGATCAGACGTGAGGCCAGTTTAACCAGAGCAGAAGAGAGTGAGACCAGTTTAACCACAGCAGGAGTGAGACCAGTTTAACCAGAGCAGGAGTGAGACCAGTTTAACCAGAGCAGGAGTGAGACCAGTTTAACCAGAGCAGAAGTCAGACCAGTTTAACCAGAGCAGGAGTGAGACCAGTTTAACCAGAGGAGTGGGACCAGTTTAACCAGAGCAGGAGTGAGACCAGTTTAACCAGAGCAGAAGAGAGTGAAACCAGTTTAACCAGAGCAGGAGTGAGACCAGTTTAACCAGAGAAGGAGTGAGACCAGTTTAACCAAAGCAGGAGTGAGACCAGTTTAACCAAAGCAGGAGTGAGACCAGTTTAACCAGAGCAGAAGAGAGTGAGACCAGTTTAACCAGAGCAGAAGAGAGTGAGACCAGTTTAACCAGAGCAGGAGTGAGACCAGTTTAACCAGATCAGGAGTGAGACCGGTTTAACCAGAGCAGAAGTGAGACCAGTTTAACCAGAGCAGGGGTGAGACCAGTTTAACCAGAGCAGGAGTGAGACCAGTTTAACCAGAGCAGAAGAGAGTGAGACCAGTTTAACCAGAGCAGGAGTGAGACCAGTTTAACCAGAGCAGGAGTGAGACCAGTTTAACCAGAGAAGGAGTGAGACCAGTTTAACCAGAGCAGAAGTGAGACCAGTTTAACCAGAGCAGGAGTGAGACCAGTTTAACCAGAGCAGAAGTGAGACCAGTTTAACCAGAGCAGAAGAGAGTGAGACCAGTTTAACCAGATCAGAAGTGAGGCCAGTTTAACCAGAGCAGAAGAGAGTGAGACCAGTTTAACCAGAGCAGGAGTGAGACCAGTTTAACCAGAGCAGGAGTGAGACCAGTTTAACCAGAGCAGGAGTGAGACCAGTTTAACCAGAGCAGAAGAGAGTGAGACCAGTTTAACCAGAGCAGGAGTGAGACCAGTTTAACCAGATCAGAAGTGAGGCCAGTTTAACCAGAGCAGAAGTGAGACCAGTTTAACCAGAGCAGAAGTGAGACCAGTTTAACCAGAGCAGGAGCGAGACCAGTTTAACCAGAGCAGAAGAGAGTGAGACCAGTTTAACCAGAGCAGGAGTGAGACCAGTTTAACCAGAGAAGGAGTGAGACCAGTTTAACCAAAGCAGGAGTGAGACCAGTTTAACCAGAGCAGAAGTGAGACCAGTTTAACCAGAGCAGAAGAGAGTGAGACCAGTTTAACCAGAGCAGAAGTGAGACCAGTTTAACGAGAGCAGAAGAGAGTGAGACCAGTTTAACCAGAGCAGAAGAGAGTGAGACCAATTTAACCAGAGCAGAAGTGAGACCAGTTTAACCAGAGCAGAAGAGAGTGAGACCAGTTTAACCAGAGCAGAAGTGAGACCAGTTTAACCAGAGCAGAAGAGAGTGAGACCAGTTTAACCAGAGCAGAAGAGAGTGAGACCAGTTTAACCAGAGCAGGAGTGAGACCAGTTTAACCAGAGCAGGAGTGGGACCAGTTTAACCAGAGAAGGAGTGAGACCAGTTTAACCAGAACAGGAGTGAGACCAGTTTAACCAGAGCAGGAGTGAGACCAGTTTAACCAGAGAAGGAGTGAGACCAGTTTAACCAGAGCAGAAGTGAGACCAGTTTAACCAGAGCAGGAGTGAGACCAGTTTAACCAGAGCAGAAGTGAGACCAGTTTAAGCAGAGCAGAAGAGAGTGAGACCAGTTTAACCAGAGCAGGAGTGAGACCAGTTTAACCAGAGCAGAAGTGAGACCAGTTTAACCAGAGCAGAAGAGAGTGAGACCAGTTTAACCAGAGCAAGAATGAGACCAGTTTAACCAGAGCAGAAGAGAGTGAGACCAGTTTAACCAGAGCAGGAGTGAGACCAGTTTAACGAGAGCAGGAGTTGGACCAGTTTAACCAGAGCAGGAGTGAGACCAGTTTAACCAGAGCAGGAGTGAGACCAGTTTAACCAGAGGAGTGGGACCAGTTTAACCAGAGCAGGAGTGAGACCAGTTTAACCAGAGCAGAAGAGAGTGAAACCAGTTTAACCAGAGCAGGAGTGAGACCAGTTTAACCAGAGAAGGAGTGAGACCAGTTTAACCAAAGCAGGAGTGAGACCAGTTTAACCAAAGCAGGAGTGAGACCAGTTTAACCAGAGCAGAAGAGAGTGAGACCAGTTTAACCAGAGCAGAAGAGAGTGAGACCAGTTTAACCAGAGCAGGAGTGAGACCAGTTTAACCAGAGCAGAAGTGAGACCGGTTTAACCAGAGCAGAAGTGAGACCAGTTTAACCAGAGCAGGGGTGAGGCCAGTTTAACCAGAGCAGGAGTGAGACCAGTTTAACCAGAGCAGAAGAGAGTGAGACCAGTTTAACCAGAGCAGGAGTGAGACCAGTTTAACCAGAGCAGGAGTGAGACCAGTTTAACCAGAGAAGGAGTGAGACCAGTTTAACCAGAGCAGAAGTCAGACCAGTTTAACCAGAGCAGGAGTGAGACCAGTTTAACCAGAGCAGAAGTGAGACCAGTTTAACCAGAGCAGAAGAGAGTGAGACCAGTTTAACCAGATCAGAAGTGAGGCCAGTTTAACCAGAGCAGAAGAGAGTGAGACCAGTTTAACCAGAGCAGGAGTGAGACCAGTTTAACCAGAGCAGGAGTGAGACCAGTTTAACCAGAGCAGGAGTGAGACCAGTTTAACCAGAGCAGGAGTGAGACCAGTTTAACCAGAGAAGGAGTGAGACCAGTTTAACCAGAGCAGAAGTCAGACCAGTTTAACCAGAGCAGGAGTGAGACCAGTTTAACCAGAGTAGTGAGGCCAGTTTAACCAGAGCAGGAGTGAGACCAGTTTAACGAGAGCAGAAGAGAGTGAGACCAGTTTAACCAGAGCAGGAGTGAGACCAGTTTAACCAGATCAGGAGTGAGACCAGTTTAACCAGAGCAGAAGTGAGACCAGTTTAACCAGAGCAGAAGAGAGTGAGACCAGTTTAACCAGAGCAGGAGTGAGACCAGTTTAACCAGAGAAGGAGTGAGACCAGTTTAACCAAAGCAGGAGTGAGACCAGTTTAACCAAAGCAGGAGTGAGACCAGTTTAACCAGAGCAGAAGTGAGACCAGTTTAACCAGAGCAGAAGAGAGTGAGACCAGTTTAACCAGAGCAGAAGTGAGACCAGTTTAACGAGAGCAGAAGAGAGTGAGACCAGTTTAACCAGAGCAGAAGAGAGTGAGACCAATTTAACCAGAGCAGAAGTGAGACCAGTTTAACCAGAGCAGAAGAGAGTGAGACCAGTTTAACCAGAGCAGAAGTGAGACCAGTTTAACCAGAGCAGAAGAGAGTGAGACCAGTTTAACCAGAGCAGGAGTGAGACCAGTTTAACCAGAGCAGGAGTGGGACCAGTTTAACCAGAGCAGGAGTGAGACCAGTTTAACCAGAGAAGGAGTGAGACCAGTTTAACCAGAGCAGAAGTGAGACCGGTTTAACCAGAGCAGGAGTGAGACCAGTTTAACCAGAGCAGAAGTGAGACCAGTTTAACCAGAGCAGAAGAGAGTGAGACCAGTTTAACCAGAGCAAGAGTGAGACCAGTTTAAACAGAGCAGGAGTGAGACCAGTTTAACCAGAGCAGGAGTGAGACCAGTTTAACCAGAGCAGAAGTGAGACCAGTTTAACCAGAGCAGGACTGAGACCAGTTTAACCAGAGCAGGAGTGAGACCAGTTTAACCAGATCAGAAGTGAGGCCAGTTTAACCAGAGCAGAAGAGAGTGAGACCAGTTTAACCAGAGCAGGAGTGAGGCCAGTTTAACGAGAGAAGAAGTGAGACCAGTTTAACCAGAGCAGAAGAGAGTGAGACCAGTTTAACCAGAGCAGAAGTGAGTGAGACCAGTTTAACCAGAGCAGAAGAGAGTGAGACCAGTTTAACCAGAGCAGAAGAGAGTGAGACCAGTTTAACCAGAGAAGGAGTGAGACCAGTTTAACCAGAGAAGGATTGAGACCAGTTTAACCAAAGCAGGCGTGAGACCAGTTTAACCAGAGCAGAAGTGAGACCTGTTTAACCAGAGCAGGAGTGAGACCAGTTTAACCAGAGCAGAAGAGAGTGAGACCAGTTTAACCAGAGCAGGAGTGAGACCAGTTTAACCAGAGCAGGAGTGAGAGCAGTTTAACCAGAGAAGGAGTGAGACCAGTTTAACCAGAGCAGGAGTGAGACCAGTTTAACCAGAGAAGGAGTGAGGCCAGTTTAACCAGAGCAGAAGTGAGACCAGTTTAACCAGAGCAGAAGAGAGTGAGACCAGTTTAACCAGAGCAAAAGTGAGACCAGTTTAACCAGAGCAGAAGAGAGTGAGACCAGTTTAACCAGAGCAGAAGTGAGGCCAGTTTAACCAGAGCAGAAGAGAGTGAGACCAGTTAACCAGAGCAAAAGTGAGACCAGTTTAACCAGAGCAGAAGAGAGTGAGACCAGTTTAACCAAAGCAGGAGTGAGACCAGTTTAACCAGAGAAGGAGTGAGACCAGTTTAACCAAAGCAGGAGTGAGACCAGTTTAACCAGAGCAGGACTGAGACCAGTTTAACCAGAGAAGGAGTGAGACCAGTTTAACCAAAGCAAGAGTGAGACCAGTTTAACCAGAGCAGGAGTGAGACCAGTTAAACCAGAGCAGAAGAGAGTGAGACCAGTTTAACCAGAGCAGAAGAGAGTGAGACCAGTTTAACCAGAGCAGGAGTGAGACCAGTTTAACCAGAGCAGGAGTGAGACCAGTTTAACCAGAGCAGGAGTGAGACCGGTTTAACCAGAGCAGAAGTGAGACCAGTTTAACCAGAGCAGGGGTGAGACCAGTTTAACCAGAGCAGGAGTGAGACCAGTTTAACCAGAGAAGGAGTGAGACCAGTTTAACCAGAGAAGGAGTGAGACCAGTTTAACCAAAGCAGGAGTGAGACCAGTTTAACCAGAGAAGAAGTGAGACCAGTTTAACCAGAGCAGAAGAGAGTGAGACCAGTTTAACCAGAGCAGAAGAGAGTGAGACCAGTTTAACCAGAGCAGAAGAGAGTGAGACCAGTTTAACCAGAGCAGGAGTGAGACCAGTTTAACCAGAATAGAAGAGAGTGAGACCAGTTTAACCAGAGCAGAAGAGAGTGAGACCAGTTTAACCAGAGCAGAAGAGAGTGAGAACAGTTTAACCAGAGCAGGAGTGAGACCAGTTTAACCAGAGCAGGAGTGAGACCAGTTTAACCAGAGAAGGAGTGAGACCAGTTTAACCAGAGCAGAAGTGAGACCAGTTTAACCAGATCAGAAGAGAGTGAGACCAGTTTAACCAGAGCAGAAGTGAGACCAGTTTAACCAGAGCAGAAGAGAGTGAGACCAGTTTAACCAGATCAGACGTGAGGCCAGTTTAACCAGAGCAGAAGAGAGTGAGACCAGTTTAACCACAGCAGGAGTGAGACCAGTTTAACCAGAGCAGGAGTGAGACCAGTTTAACCAGAGCAGGAGTGAGACCAGTTTAACCAGAGCAGAAGTCAGACCAGTTTAACCAGAGCAGGAGTGAGACCAGTTTAACCAGAGGAGTGGGACCAGTTTAACCAGAGCAGGAGTGAGACCAGTTTAACCAGAGCAGAAGAGAGTGAAACCAGTTTAACCAGAGCAGGAGTGAGACCAGTTTAACCAGAGAAGGAGTGAGACCAGTTTAACCAAAGCAGGAGTGAGACCAGTTTAACCAAAGCAGGAGTGAGACCAGTTTAACCAGAGCAGAAGAGAGTGAGACCAGTTTAACCAGAGCAGAAGAGAGTGAGACCAGTTTAACCAGAGCAGGAGTGAGACCAGTTTAACCAGATCAGGAGTGAGACCGGTTTAACCAGAGCAGAAGTGAGACCAGTTTAACCAGAGCAGGGGTGAGACCAGTTTAACCAGAGCAGGAGTGAGACCAGTTTAACCAGAGCAGAAGAGAGTGAGACCAGTTTAACCAGAGCAGGAGTGAGACCAGTTTAACCAGAGCAGGAGTGAGACCAGTTTAACCAGAGAAGGAGTGAGACCAGTTTAACCAGAGCAGAAGTGAGACCAGTTTAACCAGAGCAGGAGTGAGACCAGTTTAACCAGAGCAGAAGTGAGACCAGTTTAACCAGAGCAGAAGAGAGTGAGACCAGTTTAACCAGATCAGAAGTGAGGCCAGTTTAACCAGAGCAGAAGAGAGTGAGACCAGTTTAACCAGAGCAGGAGTGAGACCAGTTTAACCAGAGCAGGAGTGAGACCAGTTTAACCAGAGCAGGAGTGAGACCAGTTTAACCAGAGCAGAAGAGAGTGAGACCAGTTTAACCAGAGCAGGAGTGAGACCAGTTTAACCAGATCAGAAGTGAGGCCAGTTTAACCAGAGCAGAAGTGAGACCAGTTTAACCAGAGCAGAAGTGAGACCAGTTTAACCAGAGCAGGAGCGAGACCAGTTTAACCAGAGCAGAAGAGAGTGAGACCAGTTTAACCAGAGCAGGAGTGAGACCAGTTTAACCAGAGAAGGAGTGAGACCAGTTTAACCAAAGCAGGAGTGAGACCAGTTTAACCAGAGCAGAAGTGAGACCAGTTTAACCAGAGCAGAAGAGAGTGAGACCAGTTTAACCAGAGCAGAAGTGAGACCAGTTTAACGAGAGCAGAAGAGAGTGAGACCAGTTTAACCAGAGCAGAAGAGAGTGAGACCAATTTAACCAGAGCAGAAGTGAGACCAGTTTAACCAGAGCAGAAGAGAGTGAGACCAGTTTAACCAGAGCAGAAGTGAGACCAGTTTAACCAGAGCAGAAGAGAGTGAGACCAGTTTAACCAGAGCAGAAGAGAGTGAGACCAGTTTAACCAGAGCAGGAGTGAGACCAGTTTAACCAGAGCAGGAGTGGGACCAGTTTAACCAGAGAAGGAGTGAGACCAGTTTAACCAGAACAGGAGTGAGACCAGTTTAACCAGAGCAGGAGTGAGACCAGTTTAACCAGAGAAGGAGTGAGACCAGTTTAACCAGAGCAGAAGTGAGACCAGTTTAACCAGAGCAGGAGTGAGACCAGTTTAACCAGAGCAGAAGTGAGACCAGTTTAAGCAGAGCAGAAGAGAGTGAGACCAGTTTAACCAGAGCAGGAGTGAGACCAGTTTAACCAGAGCAGAAGTGAGACCAGTTTAACCAGAGCAGAAGAGAGTGAGACCAGTTTAACCAGAGCAAGAATGAGACCAGTTTAACCAGAGCAGAAGAGAGTGAGACCAGTTTAACCAGAGCAGGAGTGAGACCAGTTTAACGAGAGCAGGAGTTGGACCAGTTTAACCAGAGCAGGAGTGAGACCAGTTTAACCAGAGCAGGAGTGAGACCAGTTTAACCAGAGGAGTGGGACCAGTTTAACCAGAGCAGGAGTGAGACCAGTTTAACCAGAGCAGAAGAGAGTGAAACCAGTTTAACCAGAGCAGGAGTGAGACCAGTTTAACCAGAGAAGGAGTGAGACCAGTTTAACCAAAGCAGGAGTGAGACCAGTTTAACCAAAGCAGGAGTGAGACCAGTTTAACCAGAGCAGAAGAGAGTGAGACCAGTTTAACCAGAGCAGAAGAGAGTGAGACCAGTTTAACCAGAGCAGGAGTGAGACCAGTTTAACCAGAGCAGAAGTGAGACCGGTTTAACCAGAGCAGAAGTGAGACCAGTTTAACCAGAGCAGGGGTGAGGCCAGTTTAACCAGAGCAGGAGTGAGACCAGTTTAACCAGAGCAGAAGAGAGTGAGACCAGTTTAACCAGAGCAGGAGTGAGACCAGTTTAACCAGAGCAGGAGTGAGACCAGTTTAACCAGAGAAGGAGTGAGACCAGTTTAACCAGAGCAGAAGTCAGACCAGTTTAACCAGAGCAGGAGTGAGACCAGTTTAACCAGAGCAGAAGTGAGACCAGTTTAACCAGAGCAGAAGAGAGTGAGACCAGTTTAACCAGATCAGAAGTGAGGCCAGTTTAACCAGAGCAGAAGAGAGTGAGACCAGTTTAACCAGAGCAGGAGTGAGACCAGTTTAACCAGAGCAGGAGTGAGACCAGTTTAACCAGAGCAGGAGTGAGACCAGTTTAACCAGAGCAGGAGTGAGACCAGTTTAACCAGAGAAGGAGTGAGACCAGTTTAACCAGAGCAGAAGTCAGACCAGTTTAACCAGAGCAGGAGTGAGACCAGTTTAACCAGAGTAGTGAGGCCAGTTTAACCAGAGCAGGAGTGAGACCAGTTTAACGAGAGCAGAAGAGAGTGAGACCAGTTTAACCAGAGCAGGAGTGAGACCAGTTTAACCAGATCAGGAGTGAGACCAGTTTAACCAGAGCAGAAGTGAGACCAGTTTAACCAGAGCAGAAGAGAGTGAGACCAGTTTAACCAGAGCAGGAGTGAGACCAGTTTAACCAGAGAAGGAGTGAGACCAGTTTAACCAAAGCAGGAGTGAGACCAGTTTAACCAAAGCAGGAGTGAGACCAGTTTAACCAGAGCAGAAGTGAGACCAGTTTAACCAGAGCAGAAGAGAGTGAGACCAGTTTAACCAGAGCAGAAGTGAGACCAGTTTAACGAGAGCAGAAGAGAGTGAGACCAGTTTAACCAGAGCAGAAGAGAGTGAGACCAATTTAACCAGAGCAGAAGTGAGACCAGTTTAACCAGAGCAGAAGAGAGTGAGACCAGTTTAACCAGAGCAGAAGTGAGACCAGTTTAACCAGAGCAGAAGAGAGTGAGACCAGTTTAACCAGAGCAGGAGTGAGACCAGTTTAACCAGAGCAGGAGTGGGACCAGTTTAACCAGAGCAGGAGTGAGACCAGTTTAACCAGAGAAGGAGTGAGACCAGTTTAACCAGAGCAGAAGTGAGACCGGTTTAACCAGAGCAGGAGTGAGACCAGTTTAACCAGAGCAGAAGTGAGACCAGTTTAACCAGAGCAGAAGAGAGTGAGACCAGTTTAACCAGAGCAAGAGTGAGACCAGTTTAAACAGAGCAGGAGTGAGACCAGTTTAACCAGAGCAGGAGTGAGACCAGTTTAACCAGAGCAGAAGTGAGACCAGTTTAACCAGAGCAGGACTGAGACCAGTTTAACCAGAGCAGGAGTGAGACCAGTTTAACCAGATCAGAAGTGAGGCCAGTTTAACCAGAGCAGAAGAGAGTGAGACCAGTTTAACCAGAGCAGGAGTGAGACCAGTTTAACTAGAGCAGGAGTGAGACCAGTTTAACCAGAGCAGGAGTGAGACCAGTTTAACCAGAGAAGGAGTGAGACCAGTTTAACCAGAGCAGAAGTCAGACCAGTTTAACCAGAGCAGGAGTGAGACCAGTTTAACCAGAGGAGTGAGGCCAGTTTAACCAGAGCAGGAGTGAGACCAGTTTAACCAGAGCAGAAGAGAGTGAGACCAGTTTAACAAGAGCAGGAGTGAGACCAGTTTAACCAGATCAGAAGTGAGACCAGTTTAACCAGAGCAGAAGTGAGACCAGTTTAACCAGAGCAGAAGTGAGACCAGTTTAACCAGAGCAGGAGTGAGACCAGTTTAACCAGAGCAGAAGAGAGTGAGACCAGTTTAACCAGAGCAGGGGTGAGACCAGTTTAACCAGAGAAGGAGTGAGACCAGTTTAACCAAAGCAGGAGTGAGACCAGTTTAACCAAAGCAGGAGTGAGACCAGTTTAACCAGAGCAGAAGTGAGACCAGTTTAACCAGAGCAGAAGAGAGTGAGACCAGTTTAACCAGAGCAGAAGTGAGACCAGTTTAACCAGAGCAGAAGAGAGTGAGACCAGTTTAACCAGAGCAGAAGAGAGTGAGACCAATTTAACCAGAGCAGAAGTGAGACCAGTTTAACCAGAGCAGGAATGTGACCAGTTTAACCAGAGCAGGAGTGAGACCAGTTTAACCAGAGAAGGAGTGAGACCAGTTTAACCAGAGCAGAAGTGAGTGAGACCAGTTTAACCAGAGCAGAAGTGAGACCAGTTTAACCAGAGAAGAGAGTGAGACCAGTTTAACCAGAGCAGAAGAGAGTGAGACCAATTTAACCAGAGCAGAAGTGAGACCAGTTTAACCAGAGCAGAAGAGAGTGAGACCAGTTTAACCAGAGCAGAAGTGAGACCAGTTTAACCAGAGCAGAAGAGAGTGAGACCAGTTTTACCAGAGCAGGAGTGAGACCAGTTTAACCAGATCAGAAGTGAGACCAGTTTAACCAGGGCAGAAGTGAGACCAGTTTAACCAGAGAAGAGAGTGAGACCAGTTTAACCAGAGCAGAAGAGAGACCAGTTTAACCAGAGAAGAGAGTGAGACCAGTTTAACCAGAGCAGAAGAGAGTGAGACCAATTTAACCAGAGCAGAAGTGAGACCAGTTTAACCAGAGCAGAAGAGAGTGAGACCAGTTTAACCAGAGCAGAAGTGAGACCAGTTTAACCAGAGCAGAAGAGAGTGAGACCAGTTTTACCAGAGCAGGAGTGAGACCAGTTTAACCAGATCAGAAGTGAGACCAGTTTAACCAGGGCAGAAGTGAGACCAGTTTAACCAGAGCAGGAGTGAGACCAGTTTAACCAGAGCAGGAGTGAGACCAGTTTAACCAGAGCAGAAGAGAGTGAGACCAGTTTAACCAGAGCAGGAGTGAGACCAGTTTAACCAGAGCAGAAGAGAGTGACACCAGTTTAACCAGAGCAGAAGAGAGTGAGACCAGTTTAACCAGAGCAGAAGTGAGACCAGTTTAACCAGAGCAGAAGAGAGTGAGACCAGTTTAACCAGAGCAGGAGTGAGACCAGTTTAACCAGATCAGAAGTGAGACCAGTTTAACCAGGGCAGAAGTGAGACCAGTTTAACCAGAGCAGGAGTGAGACCAGTTTAACCAGAGCAGGAGTGAGACCAGTTTAACCAGAGCAGAAGAGAGTGAGACCAGTTTAACCAGAGCAGGAGTGAGACCAGTTTAACCAGAGCAGAAGAGAGTGAGACCAGTTTAACCAGAGCAGAAGAGAGTGAGACCAATTTAACCAGAGCAGAAGTGAGACCAGTTTAACCAGAGCAGAAGAGAGTGAGACCAGTTTAACCAGAGCAGAAGTGAGACCAGTTTAACTAGAGAAGAAGAGAGTGAGACCAGTTTAACCAGAGCAAGAGTGTGACCAGTTTAACCAGAGCAGGAGTGAGACCAGTTTAACCAGAGAAGGAGTGAGACCAGTTTAACCAGAGCAGAAGTGAGTGAGACCAGTTTAACCAGAGCAGAAGTGAGACCAGTTTAACCAGAGAAGAGAGTGAGACCAGTTTAACCAGAGCAGAAGAGAGTGAGACCAATTTAACCAGAGCAGAAGTGAGACCAGTTTAACCAGAGCAGAAGAGAGTGAGACCAGTTTAACCAGAGCAGAAATGAGACCAGTTTAACCAGAGCAGAAGAGAGTGAGACCAGTTTTACCAGAGCAGGAGTGAGACCAGTTTAACCAGATCAGAAGTGAGACCAGTTTAACCAGAGCAGGAGTGAGACCAGTTTAACCAGAGCAGGAGTGAGACCAGTTTAACCAGAGCAGAAGAGAGTGAGACCAGTTTAACCAAAGCAGGAGTGAGACCAGTTTAACCAGAGCAGGAGTGAGACCAGTTTAACCAGAGAAGGAGTGAGACCAGTTTAACCAGAGCAGAAGTGAGACCAGTTTAACCAGAGCAGGAGTGAGACCAGTTTAACCAGAACAGAAGAGATTGAGACCAGTTTAACCAGAGCAGAAGAGATTGAGACCAGTTTAACCAGAGCAGAAGTGAGACCAGTTTAACCAGAGCAGAAGAGAGTGAGACCAGTTTAACCAGAGCAAGAATGAGACCAGTTTAACCAGAGCAGAAGAGAGTGAAACCAGTTTTACCAGAGCAGGAGTGAGACCAGTTTAACCAGATCAGAAGTGAGACCAGTTTAACCAGGGCAGAAGTGAGACCAGTTTAACCAGAGCAGGAGTGAGACCAGTTTAACCAGAGCAGGAGTGAGACCAGTTTAACCAGAGCAGAAGAGAGTGAGACCAGTTTAACCAGAGCAGGAGTGAGACCAGTTTAACCAGAGCAGAAGATAGTGACACCAGTTTAACCAGAGCAGGAGTGAGACCAGTTTAACCAGAGCAGGAGTGAGACCAGTTTAACCAGAGAAGGAGTGAGACCAGTTTAACCAGAGCAGAAGTGAGACCAGTTTAACCAGAGCAGGAGTGAGACCAGTTTAACCAGAGCAGAAGAGAGTGAGACCAGTTTAACCAGAGCAGGAGTGAGACCAGTTTAACCAGAGCAGAAGTGAGACCAGTTTAACCAGAGCAGGAGTGAGACCAGTTTAACCAGAGCAGGAGTGAGACCAGTTTAACCAGAGGAGTGGGACCAGTTTAACCAGAGCAGGAGTGAGACCAGTTTAACCAGAGCAGAAGAGAGTGAAACCAGTTTAACCAGAGAAGGAGTGAGACCAGTTTAACCAAAGCAGGAGTGAGACCAGTTTAACCAAAGCAGGAGTGAGACCAGTTTAACCAGAGCAGAAGAGAGTGAGACCAGTTTAACCAGAGCAGAAGAGAGTGAGACCAGTTTAACCAGAGCAGGAGTGAGACCAGTTTAACCAGAGCAGGAGTGAGACCAGTTTAACCAGATCAGAAGTGAGACCGGTTTAACCAGAGCAGAAGTGAGACCAGTTTAACCAGAGCAGGGGTGAGGCCAGTTTAACCAGAGCAGGAGTGAGACCAGTTTAACCAGAGCAGAAGAGAGTGAGACCAGTTTAACCAGAGCAGGAGTGAGACCAGTTTAACCAGAGCAGGAGTGAGACCAGTTTAACCAGAGAAGGAGTGAGACCAGTTTAACCAGAGCAGAAGTCAGACCAGTTTAACCAGAGCAGGAGTGAGACCAGTTTAACCAGAGCAGAAGTGAGACCAGTTTAACCAGAGCAGAAGAGAGTGAGACCAGTTTAACCAGATCAGAAGTGAGGCCAGTTTAACCAGATCAGAAGTGAGACCAGTTTAACCAGAGCAGAAGTGAGACCAGTTTGACCAGAGCAGAAGTGAGACCAGTTTAACCAGAGCAGGAGCGAGACCAGTTTAACCAGAGCAGAAGAGAGTGAGACCAGTTTAACCAGAGCAGGAGTGAGACCAGTTTAACCAGAGAAGGAGTGAGACCAGTTTAACCAAAGCAGGAGTGAGACCAGTTTAACCAAAGCAGGAGTGAGACCAGTTTAACCAGAGCAGAAGTGAGACCAGTTTAACCAGAGCAGAAGAGAGTGAGACCAGTTTAACCAGAGCAGAAGTGAGACCAGTTTAACCAGAGCAGAAGAGAGTGAGACCAGTTTAACCAGAGCAGAAGAGAGTGAGACCAATTTAACCAGAGCAGAAGTGAGACCAGTTTAACCAGAGCAGAAGAGAGTGAGACCAGTTTAACCAGAGCAGAAGTGAGACCAGTTTAACCAGAGCAGAAGAGAGTGAGACCAGTTTAACCAGAGCAGGAGTGAGACAAGTTTAACCAGAGCAGGAGTGGGACCAGTTTAACCAGAGCAGGAGTGAGACCAGTTTAACCAGAGAAGGAGTGAGACCAGTTTAACCAGAGCAGAAGTGAGACCAGTTTAACCAGAGCAGGAGTGAGACCAGTTTAACCAGAGCAGAAGTGAGACCAGTTTAACCAGAGCAGAAGAGAGTGAGACCAGTTTAACCAGAGCAAGAGTGAGACCAGTTTAAACAGAGCAGGAGTGAGACCAGTTTAACCAGAGCAGGAGTGAGACCAGTTTAACCAGAGAATAAGTGAGACCAGTTTAACCAGAGCAGGACTGAGACCAGTTTAACCAGAGCAGGAGTGAGACCAGTTTAACCAGATCAGAAGTGAGGCCAGTTTAACCAGAGCAGAAGAGAGTGAGACCAGTTTAACCAGAGCAGGAGTGAGACCAGTTTAACTAGAGCAGGAGTGAGACCAGTTTAACCAGAGCAGGAGTGAGACCAGTTTAACCAGAGCAGAAGAGAGTGAGACCAGTTTAACCAGAGCAAGAGTGAGACCAGTTTAAACAGAGCAGGAGTGAGACCAGTTTAACCAGAGCAGGAGTGAGACCAGTTTAACCAGAGAATAAGTGAGACCAGTTTAACCAGAGCAGGACTGAGACCAGTTTAACCAGAGCAGGAGTGAGACCAGTTTAACCAGATCAGAAGTGAGGCCAGTTTAACCAGAGCAGAAGAGAGTGAGACCAGTTTAACCAGAGCAGGAGTGAGACCAGTTTAACTAGAGCAGGAGTGAGACCAGTTTAACCAGAGCAGGAGTGAGACCAGTTTAACCAGAGCAGGAGTGAGACCAGTTTAACCAGAGCAGAAGAGAGTGAGACCAGTTTAACCAGAGCAGGAGTGAGACCAGTTTAACCAGATCAGAAGTGAGACCAGTTTAACCAGAGCAGAAGTGAGACCAGTTTAACCAGAGCAGGAGTGAGACCAGTTTAACCAGAGCAGAAGAGAGTGAGACCAGTTTAACCAGAGCAGGGGTGAGACCAGTTTAACCAGAGAAGGAGTGAGACCAGTTTAACCAAAGCAGAAGAGAGTGAGACCAATTTAACCAGAGCAGAAGTGAGACCAGTTTAACCAGAGCAGAAGAGAGTGAGACCAGTTTAACCAGAGCAGAAATGAGACCAGTTTAACCAGAGCAGAAGAGAGTGAGACCAGTTTTACCAGAGCAGGAGTGAGACCAGTTTAACCAGATCAGAAGTGAGACCAGTTTAACCAGAGCAGGAGTGAGACCAGTTTAACCAGAGCAGGAGTGAGACCAGTTTAACCAGAGCAGAAGAGAGTGAGACCAGTTTAACCAAAGCAGGAGTGAGACCAGTTTAACCAGAGCAGGAGTGAGACCAGTTTAACCAGAGAAGGAGTGAGACCAGTTTAACCAGAGCAGAAGTGAGACCAGTTTAACCAGAGCAGGAGTGAGACCAGTTTAACCAGAACAGAAGAGATTGAGACCAGTTTAACCAGAGCAGAAGAGATTGAGACCAGTTTAACCAGAGCAGAAGTGAGACCAGTTTAACCAGAGCAGAAGAGAGTGAGACCAGTTTAACCAGAGCAAGAATGAGACCAGTTTAACCAGAGCAGAAGAGAGTGAAACCAGTTTTACCAGAGCAGGAGTGAGACCAGTTTAACCAGATCAGAAGTGAGACCAGTTTAACCAGGGCAGAAGTGAGACCAGTTTAACCAGAGCAGGAGTGAGACCAGTTTAACCAGAGCAGGAGTGAGACCAGTTTAACCAGAGCAGAAGAGAGTGAGACCAGTTTAACCAGAGCAGGAGTGAGACCAGTTTAACCAGAGCAGAAGATAGTGACACCAGTTTAACCAGAGCAGGAGTGAGACCAGTTTAACCAGAGCAGGAGTGAGACCAGTTTAACCAGAGAAGGAGTGAGACCAGTTTAACCAGAGCAGAAGTGAGACCAGTTTAACCAGAGCAGGAGTGAGACCAGTTTAACCAGAGCAGAAGAGAGTGAGACCAGTTTAACCAGAGCAGGAGTGAGACCAGTTTAACCAGAGCAGAAGTGAGACCAGTTTAACCAGAGCAGGAGTGAGACCAGTTTAACCAGAGCAGGAGTGAGACCAGTTTAACCAGAGGAGTGGGACCAGTTTAACCAGAGCAGGAGTGAGACCAGTTTAACCAGAGCAGAAGAGAGTGAAACCAGTTTAACCAGAGAAGGAGTGAGACCAGTTTAACCAAAGCAGGAGTGAGACCAGTTTAACCAAAGCAGGAGTGAGACCAGTTTAACCAGAGCAGAAGAGAGTGAGACCAGTTTAACCAGAGCAGAAGAGAGTGAGACCAGTTTAACCAGAGCAGGAGTGAGACCAGTTTAACCAGAGCAGGAGTGAGACCAGTTTAACCAGATCAGAAGTGAGACCGGTTTAACCAGAGCAGAAGTGAGACCAGTTTAACCAGAGCAGGGGTGAGGCCAGTTTAACCAGAGCAGGAGTGAGACCAGTTTAACCAGAGCAGAAGAGAGTGAGACCAGTTTAACCAGAGCAGAAGTGAGACCAGTTTAACCAGAGCAGGAGTGAGACCAGTTTAACCAGAGAAGGAGTGAGACCAGTTTAACCAGAGCAGAAGTCAGACCAGTTTAACCAGAGCAGGAGTGAGACCAGTTTAACCAGAGCAGAAGTGAGACCAGTTTAACCAGAGCAGAAGAGAGTGAGACCAGTTTAACCAGATCAGAAGTGAGGCCAGTTTAACCAGATCAGAAGTGAGACCAGTTTAACCAGAGCAGAAGTGAGACCAGTTTGACCAGAGCAGAAGTCAGACCAGTTTAACCAGAGCAGGAGCGAGACCAGTTTAACCAGAGCAGAAGAGAGTGAGACCAGTTTAACCAGAGCAGGAGTGAGACCAGTTTAACCAGAGAAGGAGTGAGACCAGTTTAACCAAAGCAGGAGTGAGACCAGTTTAACCAAAGCAGGAGTGAGACCAGTTTAACCAGAGCAGAAGTGAGACCAGTTTAACCAGAGCAGAAGAGAGTGAGACCAGTTTAACCAGAGCAGAAGTGAGACCAGTTTAACGAGAGCAGAAGAGAGTGAGACCAGTTTAACCAGAGCAGAAGAGAGTGAGACCAATTTAACCAGAGCAGAAGTGAGACCAGTTTAACCAGAGCAGAAGAGAGTGAGACCAGTTTAACCAGAGCAGAAGTGAGACCAGTTTAACCAGAGCAGAAGAGAGTGAGACCAGTTTAACCAGAGCAGGAGTGAGACAAGTTTAACCAGAGCAGGAGTGGGACCAGTTTAACCAGAGCAGGAGTGAGACCAGTTTAACCAGAGAAGGAGTGAGACCAGTTTAACCAGAGCAGAAGTGAGACCAGTTTAACCAGAGCAGGAGTGAGACCAGTTTAACCAGAGCAGAAGTGAGACCAGTTTAACCAGAGCAGAAGAGAGTGAGACCAGTTTAACCAGAGCAAGAGTGAGACCAGTTTAAACAGAGCAGGAGTCAGACCAGTTTAACCAGAGCAGGAGTGAGACCAGTTTAACCAGAGAATAAGTGAGACCAGTTTAACCAGAGCAGGACTGAGACCAGTTTAACCAGAGCAGGAGTGAGACCAGTTTAACCAGATCAGAAGTGAGGCCAGTTTAACCAGAGCAGAAGAGAGTGAGACCAGTTTAACCAGAGCAGGAGTGAGACCAGTTTAACTAGAGCAGGAGTGAGACCAGTTTAACCAGAGCAGGAGTGAGACCAGTTTAACCAGAGAAGGAGTGAGACCAGTTTAACCAGAGCAGGAGTGAGACCAGTTTAACCAGAGCAGGAGTGAGACCAGTTTAACCAGAGGAGTGAGGCCAGTTTAACCAGAGCAGGAGTGAGACCAGTTTAACCAGAGTAGAAGAGAGTGAGACCAGTTTAACCAGAGCAGGAGTGAGACCAGTTTAACCAGATCAGAAGTGAGACCAGTTTAACCAGAGCAGAAGTGAGACCAGTTTAACCAGAGCAGAAGTGAGACCAGTTTAACCAGAGCAGGAGTGAGACCAGTTTAACCAGAGCAGAAGAGAGTGAGACCAGTTTAACCAGAGCAGGGGTGAGACCAGTTTAACCAGAGAAGGAGTGAGACCAGTTTAACCAAAGCAGGAGTGAGACCAGTTTAACCAAAGCAGGAGTGAGACCAGTTTAACCAGAGCAGAAGTGAGACCAGTTTAACCAGAGCAGAAGAGAGTGAGACCAGTTTAACCAGAGCAGAAGTGAGACCAGTTTAACCAGAGCAGAAGAGAGTGAGACCAGTTTAACCAGAGCAGAAGAGAGTGAGACCAATTTAACCAGAGCAGAAGTGAGACCAGTTTAACCAGAGCAGAAGAGAGTGAGACCAGTTTAACCAGAGCAGAAGTGAGACCAGTTTAACTAGAGAAGAAGAGAGTGAGACCAGTTTAACCAGAGCAGGAGTGTGACCAGTTTAACCAGAGCAGGAGTGAGACCAGTTTAACCAGAGAAGGAGTGAGACCAGTTTAACCAGAGCAGAAGTGAGTGAGACCAGTTTAACCAGAGCAGAAGTGAGACCAGTTTAACCAGAGAAGAGAGTGAGACCAGTTTAACCAGAGCAGAAGAGAGTGAGACCAATTTAACCAGAGCAGAAGTGAGACCAGTTTAACCAGAGCAGAAGAGAGTGAGACCATTTTAACCAGAGCAGAAGTGAGACCAGTTTAACCAGAGCAGAAGAGAGTGAGACCAGTTTTACCAGAGCAGGAGTGAGACCAGTTTAACCAGATCAGAAGGAGACCAGTTTAACCAGGGCAGAAGTGAGACCAGTTTAACCAGAGCAGGAGTGAGACCAGTTTAACCAGAGCATAAGAGAGTGAGACCAGTTTAACCAGAGCAGGAGTGAGACCAGTTTAACCAGAGCAGAAGAGAGTGACACCAGTTTAACCAGAGCAGGAGTGAGACCAGTTTAACCAGAGCAGGAGTGAGACCAGTTTAACCAGAGAAGGAGTGAGACCAGTTTAACCAGAGCAGAAGTGAGACCAGTTTAACCAGAGCAGGAGTGAGACCAGTTTAACCAGAGCAGAAGAGAGTGAGACCAGTTTAACCAGAGCAGGAGTGAGACCAGTTTAACCAGAGCAGAAGTGAGACCAGTTTAACCAGAGCAGAAGAGAGTGAGACCAGTTTAACCAGAGCAAGAATGAGACCAGTTTAACCAGAGCAAAAGAGAGTGAGACCAGTTTTACCAGAGCAGGAGTGACACCAGTTTAACCAGATCAGAAGTGAGACCAGTTTAACCAGGGCAGAAGTGAGACCAGTTTAACCAGAGCAGAAGTGAGACCAGTTTAACCAGAGCAGGAGTGAGACCAGTTTAACCAGAGCAGAAGAGAGTGAGACCAGTTTAACCAGAGCAGGAGTGAGACCAGTTTAACCAGAGCAGAAGATAGTGACACCAGTTTAACCAGAGAAGGAGTGAGACCAGTTTAACCAGAGCAGGAGTGAGACCAGTTTAACCAGAGAAGGAGTGAGACCAGTTTAACCAGAGCAGAAGTGAGACCAGTTTAACCAGAGCAGGAGTGAGACCAGTTTAACCAGAGCAGAAGAGAGTGAGACCAGTTTAACCAGAGCAGGAGTGAGACCAGTTTAACCAGAGCAGAAGTGAGACCAGTTTAACCAGAGCAGAAGAGAGTGAGACCAGTTTAACCAGAGCAAGAATGAGACCAGTTTAACCAGAGCAGAAGAGAGTGAGACCAGTTTAACCAGAGCAGGAGTGAGACCAGTTTAACCAGAGCAGGAGTGGGACCAGTTTAACCAGAGAAGGAGTGAGACCAGTTTAACCAGAGCAGGAGTGAGACCAGTTTAACCAGAGCAGGAGTGAGACCAGTTTAACCAGAGAAGGAGTGAGACCAGTTTAACCAGAGCAGAAGTGAGACCAGTTTAACCAGATCAGAAGTGAGGCCAGTTTAACCAGAGCAGAAGAGAGTGAGACCAGTTTAACCAGAGCAGGAGTGAGACCAGTTTAACCAGAGCAGGAGTGAGACCAGTTTAACCAGAGAAGGAGTGAGACCAGTTTAACCAGAGCAGAAGTCAGACCAGTTTAACCAGAGCAGGAGTGAGACCAGTTTAACCAGAGCAGGAGTGAGGCCAGTTTAACCAGACCAGGAGTGAGACCAGTTTAACCAGAGCAGAAGAGAGTGAGACCAGTTTAACCAGAGCAGGAGTGAGACCAGTTTAACCAGATCAGAAGTGAGACCAGTTTAACCAGAGCAGAAATGAGACCAGTTTAACCAGAGCAGGAGTGAGACCAGTTTAACCAGAGCAGAAGAGAGTGAGACCAGTTTAACCAGAGCAGGAGTGAGACCAGTTTAACCAGAGAAGGAGTGAGACCAGTTTAACCAAAGCAGGAGTGGGACCAGTTTAACCAAAGCAGGAGTGAGACCAGTTTAACCAGAGCAGAAGTGAGACCAGTTTAACCAGAGCAGAAGAGAGTGAGACCAGTTTAACCAGAGCAGAAGTGAGACCAGTTTAACCAGAGCAGAAGAGAGTGAGACCAGTTTAACCAGAGCAGAAGAGAGTGAGACCAATTTAACCAGAGCAGAAGTGAGACCAGTTTAACCAGAGCAGAAGAGAGTGAGACCAGTTTAACCAGAGCAGAAGTGAGACCAGTTTAACCAGAGCAGAAGAGAGTGAGACCAGTTTAACCAGAGCAGGAGTGTGACCAGTTTAACCAGAGCAGGAGTGAGACCAGTTTAACCAGAGAAGGAGTGAGACCAGTTTAACCAGAGCAGAAGTGAGTGAGACCAGTTTAACCAGAGCAGAAGAGAGTGAGACCAGTTTAACCAGAGCAGGAGTGAGACCAGTTTAACCAGAGCAGAAGAGAGTGAGACCAGTTTAACCAGAGCAGAAGAGAGTGAGACCAGTTTAACCAGAGCAGGAGTGAGACCAGTTTAACCAGAGCAGAAGAGAGTGAGAACAGTTTAACCAGAGCAGAAGAGAGTGAGACCAGTTTAACCAGAGCAGGAGTGAGACCAGTTTAACCAGAGAAGGAGTGAGACCAGTTTAACCAGAGCAGGAGTGAGACCAGTTTAACCAGAGCAGGAGTGAGACCAGTTTAACCAGAGCAGAAGAGAGTGAGACCAGTTTAACCAGAGCAGAAGTGAGACCAGTTTAACCAGAGCAGAAGAGAGTGAGACCAGTTTAACCAGAGCAGAAGAGAGTGAGACCAATTTAACCAGAGCAGAAGTGAGACCAGTTTAACCAGAGCAGAAGAGAGTGAGACCAGTTTAACCAGAGCAGAAGTGAGACCAGTTTAACCAGAGCAGAAGAGAGTGAGACCAGTTTAACCAGAGCAGGAGTGTGACCAGTTTAACCAGAGCAGGAGTGAGACCAGTTTAACCAGAGAAGGAGTGAGACCAGCTTAACCAGAGCAGAAGTGAGTGAGACCAGTTTAACCAGAGCAGAAGAGAGTGAGACCAGTTTAACCAGAGCAGGAGTGAGACCAGTTTAACCAGAGCAGAAGAGAGTGAGACCAGTTTAACCAGAGCAGAAGAGAGTGATACCAGTTTAACCAGAGCAGGAGTGAGACCAGTTTAACCAGAGCAGAAGAGAGTGAGAACAGTTTAACCAGAGCAGAAGAGAGTGAGACCAGTTTAACCAGAGCAGTAGTGAGACCAGTTTAACCAGAGAAGGAGTGAGACCAGTTTAACCAAAGCAGGAGTGGGACCAGTTTAACCAAAGCAGGAGTGAGACCAGTTTAACCAGAGCAGAAGTGAGACCAGTTTAACCAGAGCAGAAGAGAGTGAGACCAGTTTAACCAGAGCAGGAGTGAGACCAGTTTAACCAGAGCAGAAGAGAGTGAGACCAGTTTAACCAGAGCAGAAGAGAGTGAGACCAGTTTAACCAGAGCAGGAGTGAGACCAGTTTAACCAGAGCAGAAGAGAGTGAGAACAGTTTAACCAGAGCAGAAGAGAGTGAGACCAGTTTAACCAGAGCAGGAGTGAGACCAGTTTAACCAGAGAAGGAGTGAGACCAGTTTAACCAAAGCAGGAGTGGGACCAGTTTAACCAAAGCAGGAGTGAGACCAGTTTAACCAGAGCAGAAGTGAGACCAGTTTAACCAGAGCAGAAGAGAGTGAGACCAGTTTAACCAGAGCAGAAGTGAGACCAGTTTAACCAGAGCAGAAGAGAGTGAGACCATTTTAACCAGAGCAGAAGAGAGTGAGACCAATTTAACCAGAGCAGAAGTGAGACCAGTTTAACCAGAGCAGAAGAGAGTGAGACCAGTTTAACCAGAGCAGAAGTGAGACCAGTTTAACCAGAGCAGAAGAGAGTGAGACCAGTTTAACCAGAGCAGGAGTGTGACCAGTTTAACCAGAGCAGGAGTGAGACCAGTTTAACCAGAGAAGGAGTGAGACCAGTTTAACCAGAGCAGAAGTGAGTGAGACCAGTTTAACCAGAGCAGAAGAGAGTGAGACCAGTTTAACCAGAGAAGGAGTGAGACCAGTTTAACCAGAGCAGAAGAGAGTGAGACCAGTTTAACCAGAGCAGAAGAGAGTGAGACCAGTTTAACCAGAGCAGGAGTGAGACCAGTTTAACCAGAGCAGAAGAGAGTGAGAACAGTTTAACCAGAGCAGGAGTGAGACCAGTTTAACCAGAGCAGGAGTGAGACCAGTTTAACCAGAGCAGGAGTGAGACCAGTTTAACCAGAGAAGGAGTGAGACCAGTTTAACCAGAGCAGAAGTCAGACCAGTTTAACCAGAGCAGGAGTGAGACCAGTTTAACCAGAGAAGGAGTGAGACCAGTTTAACCAGAGCAGAAGTCAGACCAGTTTAACCAGAGCAGGAGTGAGACCAGTTTAACCAGAGGAGTGAGGCCAGTTTAACCAGAGCAGGAGTGAGACCAGTTTAACCAGAGCAGAAGAGAGTGAGACCAGTTTAACCAGAGCAGGAGTGAGACCAGTTTAACCAGATCAGAAGTGAGACCAGTTTAACCAGAGCAGAAGTGAGACCAGTTTAACCAGAGCAGGAGTGAGACCAGTTTAACCAGAGCAGATGAGAGTGAGACCAGTTTAACCAGAGCAGGAGTGAGACCAGTTTAACCAGAGAAGGAGTGAGACCAGTTTAACCAAAGCAGGAGTGAGACCAGTTTAACCAAAGCAGGAGTGAGACCAGTTTAACCAGAGCAGAAGAGAGTGAGACCAGTTTAACCAGAGCAGGAGTGAGACCAGTTTAACCAGAGCAGGAGTGAGACCAGTTTAACCAGATCAGAAGTGAGACCGATTTAACCAGAGCAGAAGTGAGACCAGTTTAACCAGAGCAGGGGTGAGACCAGTTTAACCAGAGCAGGAGTGAGACCAGTTTAACCAGAGCAGAAGAGAGTGAGACCAGTTTAACCAGAGCAGGAGTGAGACCAGTTTAACCAGAGCAGGAGTGAGACCAGTTTAACCAGAGAAGGAGTGAGACCAGTTTAACCAGAGCAGATGTGAGACCAGTTTAACCAGAGCAGGAGTGAGACCAGTTTAACCAGAGCAGAAGTGAGACCAGTTTAACCAGAGCAGAAGAGAGTGAGACCAGTTTAACCAGATCAGAAGTGAGGCCAGTTTAACCAGAGCAGAAGAGAGTGAGACCAGTTTAACCAGAGCAGAAGAGAGTGAGACCAATTTAACCAGAGCAGAAGTGAGACCAGTTTAACCAGAGCAGAAGAGAGTGAGACCAGTTTAACCAGAGCAGAAGTGAGACCAGTTTAACCAGAGCAGAAGTGAGACCAGTTTAACCAGAGCAGGAGTGAGACCAGTTTAACCAGAGCAGAAGAGAGTGAGACCAGTTTAACCAGAGCAGGAGTGAGACCAGTTTAACCAGAGAAGGAGTGAGACCAGTTTAACCAAAGCAGGAGTGAGACCAGTTTAACCAAAGCAGGAGTGAGACCAGTTTAACCAGAGCAGAAGAGAGTGAGACCAGTTTAACCAGAGCAGGAGTGAGACCAGTTTAACCAGAGCAGGAGTGAGACAAGTTTAACCAGATCAGAAGTGAGACCAGTTTAACCAGAGCAGGGGTGAGACCAGTTTAACCAGAGCAGGAGTGAGACCAGTTTAACCAGAGCAGAAGAGAGTGAGACCAGTTTAACCAGAGCAGGAGTGAGACCAGTTTAACCAGAGCAGGAGTGAGACCAGTTTAACCAGAGAAGGAGTGAGACCAGTTTAACCAGAGCAGAAGTGAGACCAGTTTAACCAGAGCAGGAGTGAGACCAGTTTAACCAGAGCAGAAGTGAGACCAGTTTAACCAGAGCAGAAGAGAGTGAGACCAGTTTAACCAGATCAGAACTGAGGCCAGTTTAACCAGAGCAGAAGAGAGTGAGACCAGTTTAACCAGAGCAGGAGTGAGACCAGTTTAACCAGAGCAGGAGTGAGACCAGTTTAACCAGAGCAGGAGTGAGACCAGTTTAACCAGAGAAGGAGTGAGACCAGTTTAACCAGAGCAGAAGTGAGACCAGTTTAACCAGAGCAGAAGAGAGTGAGACCAGTTTAACCAGAGCAGAAGAGAGTGAGACCAATTTAACCAGAGCAGAAGTGAGACCAGTTTAACCAGAGCAGAAGAGAGTGAGACCAGTTTAACCAGAGCAGAAGTGAGACCAGTTTAACCAGAGCAGAAGAGAGTGAGACCAGTTTAACCAGAGCAGGAGTGTGACCAGTTTAACCAGAGCAGGAGTGAGACCAGTTTAACCAGAGAAGGAGTGAGACCAGTTTAACCAGAGCAGAAGTGAGTGAGACCAGTTTAACCAGAGCAGAAGAGAGTGAGACCAGTTTAACCAGAGCAGGAGTGAGACCAGTTTAACCAGAGCAGAAGAGAGTGAGACCAGTTTAACCAGAGCAGAAGAGAGTGAGACCAGTTTAACCAGAGCAGGAGTGAGACCAGTTTAACCAGAGCAGAAGAGAGTGAGAACAGTTTAACCAGAGCAGAAGAGAGTGAGACCAGTTTAACCAGAGCAGGAGTGAGACCAGTTTAACCAGAGAAGGAGTGAGACCAGTTTAACCAAAGCAGGAGTGGGACCAGTTTAACCAAAGCAGGAGTGAGACCAGTTTAACCAGAGCAGAAGTGAGACCAGTTTAACCAGAGCAGAAGAGAGTGAGACCAGTTTAACCAGAGCAGAAGTGAGACCAGTTTAACCAGAGCAGAAGAGAGTGAGACCAGTTTAACCAGAGCAGAAGTGAGACCAGTTTAACCAGAGCAGAAGAGAGTGAGACCAATTTAACCAGAGCAGAAGTGAGACCAGTTTAACCAGAGCAGAAGAGAGTGAGACCAGTTTAACCAGAGCAGAAGTGAGACCAGTTTAACCAGAGCAGAAGAGAGTGAGACCAGTTTAACCAGAGCAGGAGTGTGACCAGTTTAACCAGAGCAGGAGTGAGACCAGTTTAACCAGAGAAGGAGTGAGACCAGTTTAACCAGAGCAGAAGTGAGTGAGACCAGTTTAACCAGAGCAGAAGAGAGTGAGACCAGTTTAACCAGAGCAGGAGTGAGACCAGTTTAACCAGAGCAGAAGAGAGTGAGACCAGTTTAACCAGAGCAGGAGTGAGACCAGTTTAACCAGAGCAGAAGAGAGTGAGAACAGTTTAACCAGAGCAGGAGTGAGACCAGTTTAACCAGAGCAGGAGTGAGACCAGTTTAACCAGAGAAGGAGTGAGACCAGTTTAACCAGAGCAGGAGTGAGACCAGTTTAACCAGAGCAGAAGTGAGACCAGTTTAACCAGAGCAGAAGAGAGTGAGACCAGTTTAACCAGATCAGAAGTGAGGCCAGTTTAACCAGAGCAGTAGAGAGTGAGACCAGTTTAACCAGAGCAGGAGTGAGACCAGTTTAACCAGAGCAGGAGTGAGACCAGTTTAACCAGAGAAGGAGTGAGACCAGTTTAACCAGAGCAGAAGTCAGACCAGTTTAACCAGAGCAGGAGTGAGACCAGTTTAACCAGAGAAGGAGTGAGACCAGTTTAACCAGAGCAGAAGTCAGACCAGTTTAACCAGAGCAGGAGTGAGACCAGTTTAACCAGAGGAGTGAGGCCAGTTTAACCAGAGCAGGAGTGAGACCAGTTTAACCAGAGCAGAAGAGAGTGAGACCAGTTTAACCAGAGCAGGAGTGAGACCAGTTTAACCAGAGAAGGAGTGAGACCAGTTTAACCAAAGCAGGAGTGAGACCAGTTTAACCAAAGCAGGAGTGAGACCAGTTTAACCAGAGCAGAAGAGAGTGAGACCAGTTTAACCAGAGCAGGAGTGAGACCAGTTTAACCAGAGCAGAAGTGAGACCAGTTTAACCAGAGCAGAAGAGAGTGAGACCAGTTTAACCAGATCAGAAGTGAGGCCAGTTTAACCAGAGCAGAAGAGAGTGAGACCAGTTTAACCAGAGCAGGAGTGAGACCAGTTTAACCAGAGCAGGAGTGAGACCAGTTTAACCAGAGAAGGAGTGAGACCAGTTTAACCAGAGCAGAAGTGAGACCAGTTTAACCAGAGCAGAAGAGAGTGAGACCAGTTTAACCAGAGCAGAAGTGAGACCAGTTTAACCAGAGCAGAAGAGAGTGAGACCAATTTAACCAGAGCAGAAGTGAGACCAGTTTAACCAGAGCAGAAGAGAGTGAGACCAGTTTAACCAGAGCAGAAGTGAGACCAGTTTAACCAGAGCAGAAGAGAGTGAGACCAGTTTAACCAGAGCAGGAGTGTGACCAGTTTAACCAGAGCAGGAGTGAGACCAGTTTAACCAGAGAAGGAGTGAGACCAGTTTAACCAGAGCAGAAGTGAGTGAGACCAGTTTAACCAGAGCAGAAGAGAGTGAGACCAGTTTAACCAGAGCAGGAGTGAGACCAGTTTAACCAGAGCAGAAGAGAGTGAGACCAGTTTAACCAGAGCAGGAGTGAGACCAGTTTAACCAGAGCAGAAGAGAGTGAGAACAGTTTAACCAGAGCAGGAGTGAGACCAGTTTAACCAGAGCAGGAGTGAGACCAGTTTAACCAGAGAAGGAGTGAGACCAGTTTAACCAGAGCAGGAGTGAGACCAGTTTAACCAGAGCAGGAGTGAGACCAGTTTAACCAGAGCAGAAGTGAGACCAGTTTAACCAGAGCAGAAGAGAGTGAGACCAGTTTAACCAGATCAGAAGTGAGGCCAGTTTAACCAGAGCAGTAGAGAGTGAGACCAGTTTAACCAGAGCAGGAGTGAGACCAGTTTAACCAGAGCAGGAGTGAGACCAGTTTAACCAGAGAAGGAGTGAGACCAGTTTAACCAGAGCAGAAGTCAGACCAGTTTAACCAGAGCAGGAGTGAGACCAGTTTAACCAGAGAAGGAGTGAGACCAGTTTAACCAGAGCAGAAGTCAGACCAGTTTAACCAGAGCAGGAGTGAGACCAGTTTAACCAGAGGAGTGAGGCCAGTTTAACCAGAGCAGGAGTGAGACCAGTTTAACCAGAGCAGAAGAGAGTGAGACCAGTTTAACCAGAGCAGGAGTGAGACCAGTTTAACCAGAGAAGGAGTGAGACCAGTTTAACCAAAGCAGGAGTGAGACCAGTTTAACCAAAGCAGGAGTGAGACCAGTTTAACCAGAGCAGAAGAGAGTGAGACCAGTTTAACCAGAGCAGGAGTGAGACCAGTTTAACCAGAGCAGAAGTGAGACCAGTTTAACCAGAGCAGAAGAGAGTGAGACCAGTTTAACCAGATCAGAAGTGAGGCCAGTTTAACCAGAGCAGAAGAGAGTGAGACCAGTTTAACCAGAGCAGGAGTGAGACCAGTTTAACCAGAGCAGGAGTGAGACCAGTTTAACCAGAGCAGGAGTGAGACCAGTTTAACCAGAGAAGGAGTGAGACCAGTTTAACCAGAGCAGAAGTGAGACCAGTTTAACCAGAGCAGAAGAGAGTGAGACCAGTTTAACCAGAGCAGAAGAGAGTGAGACCAATTTAACCAGAGCAGAAGTGAGACCAGTTTAACCAGAGCAGAAGAGAGTGAGACCAGTTTAACCAGAGCAGAAGTGAGACCAGTTTAACCAGAGCAGAAGAGAGTGAGACCAGTTTAACCAGAGCAGGAGTGTGACCAGTTTAACCAGAGCAGGAGTGAGACCAGTTTAACCAGAGAAGGAGTGAGACCAGTTTAACCAGAGCAGAAGTGAGTGAGACCAGTTTAACCAGAGCAGAAGAGAGTGAGACCAGTTTAACCAGAGCAGGAGTGAGACCAGTTTAACCGGAGCAGAAGAGAGTGAGACCAGTTTAACCAGAGCAGAAGAGAGTGAGACCAGTTTAACCAGAGCAGGAGTGAGACCAGTTTAACCAGAGCAGAAGAGAGTGTGAACAGTTTAACCAGAGCAGAAGAGAGTGAGACCAGTTTAACCAGAGCAGGAGTGAGACCAGTTTAACCAGAGAAGGAGTGAGACCAGTTTAACCAAAGCAGGAGTGGGACCAGTTTAACCAAAGCAGGAGTGAGACCAGTTTAACCAGAGCAGAAGTGAGACCAGTTTAACCAGAGCAGAAGAGAGTGAGACCAGTTTAACCAGAGCAGAAGTGAGACCAGTTTAACCAGAGCAGAAGAGAGTGAGACCAGTTTAACCAGAGCAGAAGTGAGACCAGTTTAACCAGAGCAGAAGAGAGTGAGACCAATTTAACCAGAGCAGAAGTGAGACCAGTTTAACCAGAGCAGAAGAGAGTGAGACCAGTTTAACCAGAGCAGAAGTGAGACCAGTTTAACCAGAGCAGAAGAGAGTGAGACCAGTTTAACCAGAGCAGGAGTGTGACCAGTTTAACCAGAGCAGGAGTGAGACCAGTTTAACCAGAGAAGGAGTGAGACCAGTTTAACCAGAGCAGAAGTGAGTGAGACCAGTTTAACCAGAGCAGAAGAGAGTGAGACCAGTTTAACCAGAGCAGGAGTGAGACCAGTTTAACCAGAGCAGAAGAGAGTGAGACCAGTTTAACCAGAGCAGGAGTGAGACCAGTTTAACCAGAGCAGAAGAGAGTGAGAACAGTTTAACCAGAGCAGGAGTGAGACCAGTTTAACCAGAGCAGGAGTGAGACCAGTTTAACCAGAGAAGGAGTGAGACCAGTTTAACCAGAGCAGGAGTGAGACCAGTTTAACCAGAGCAGGAGTGAGACCAGTTTAACCAGAGCAGAAGTGAGACCAGTTTAACCAGAGCAGAAGAGAGTGAGACCAGTTTAACCAGATCAGAAGTGAGGCCAGTTTAACCAGAGCAGTAGAGAGTGAGACCAGTTTAACCAGAGCAGGAGTGAGACCAGTTTAACCAGAGCAGGAGTGAGACCAGTTTAACCAGAGAAGGAGTGAGACCAGTTTAACCAGAGCAGAAGTCAGACCAGTTTAACCAGAGCAGGAGTGAGACCAGTTTAACCAGAGAAGGAGTGAGACCAGTTTAACCAGAGCAGAAGTCAGACCAGTTTAACCAGAGCAGGAGTGAGACCAGTTTAACCAGAGGAGTGAGGCCAGTTTAACCAGAGCAGGAGTGAGACCAGTTTAACCAGAGCAGAAGAGAGTGAGACCAGTTTAACCAGAGCAGGAGTGAGACCAGTTTAACCAGAGAAGGAGTGAGACCAGTTTAACCAAAGCAGGAGTGAGACCAGTTTAACCAAAGCAGGAGTGAGACCAGTTTAACCAGAGCAGAAGAGAGTGAGACCAGTTTAACCAAAGCAGGAGTGAGACCAGTTTAACCAGAGCAGAAGTGAGACCAGTTTAACCAGAGCAGAAGAGAGTGAGACCAGTTTAACCAGAGCAGAAGAGAGTGAGACCAGTTTAACCAGAGCAGGAGTGAGACCAGTTTAACCAGAGGAGTGAGGCCAGTTTAACCAGAGCAGGAGTGAGACCAGTTTAACCAGAGCAGAAGAGGGTGAGACCAGTTTAACCAGAGCAGGAGTGAGACCAGTTTAACCAGATCAGAAGTGAGACCAGTTTAACCAGAGCAGAAGTGAGACCAGTTTAACCAGAGCAGAAGTGAGACCAGTTTAACCAGAGCAGGAGCGAGACCAGTTTAACCAGAGCAGAAGAGAGTGAGACCAGTTTAACCAGAGCAGGAGTGAGACCAGTTTAACCAGAGAAGGAGTGAGACCAGTTTAACCAAAGCAGGAGTGAGACCAGTTTAACCAAAGCAGGAGTGAGACCAGTTTAACCAGAGCAGAAGTGAGACCAGTTTAACCAGAGCAGAAGAGAGTGAGACCAGTTTAACCAGAGCAGAAGAGAGTGAGACCAATTTAACCAGAGCAGAAGTGAGACCAGTTTAACCAGAGCAGAAGAGAGTGAGACCAGTTTAACCAGAGCAGAAGTGAGACCAGTTTAACCAGAGCAGAAGAGAGTGAGACCAGTTTAACCAGAGCAGGAGTGAGACCAGTTTAACCAGAGCAGGAGTGAGACCAGTTTAACCAGAGAAGGATTGAGACCAGTTTAACCAGAGCAGGAGTGAGACCAGTTTAACCAGAGAAGGAGTGAGACCAGTTTAACCAGAGCAGGAGTGAGACCAGTTTAACCAGAGCAGAAGTGAGACCAGTTTAACCAGAGCAGAAGAGAGTGAGACCAGTTTAACCAGAGCAAGAGTGAGACCAGTTTAACCAGAGCAGGAGTGAGACCAGTTTAACCAGAGCAGAAGAGAGTGAGACCAGTTTAACCAGAGCAGGAGTGAGACCAGTTTAACCAGAGCAGAAGTGAGACCAGTTTAACCAGAGCAGGACTGAGACCAGTTTAACCAGAGCAGGAGTGAGACCAGTTTAACCAGATCAGAAGTGAGGCCAGTTCAACCAGAGCAGATTAGAGTGAGACCAGTTTAACCAGAGCAGAAGAGAGTGAGACCAATTTAACCAGAGCAGAAGTGAGACCAGTTTAACCAGAGCAGAAGAGAGTGAGACCAGTTTAACCAGAGCAGAAGTGAGACCAGTTTAACCAGAGCAGAAGAGAGTGAGACCAGTTTAACCAGAGCAGGAGTGTGACCAGTTTAACCAGAGCAGGAGTGAGACCAGTTTAACCAGAGAAGGAGTGAGACCAGTTTAACCAGAGCAGAAGTGAGTGAGACCAGTTTAACCAGAGCAGAAGAGAGTGAGACCAGTTTAACCAGAGCAGGAGTGAGACCAGTTTAACCAGAGCAGAAGAGAGTGAGACCAGTTTAACCAGAGCAGAAGAGAGTGAGAACAGTTTAACCAGAGCAGGAGTGAGACCAGTTTAACCAGAGCAGGAGTGAGACCAGTTTAACCAGAGAAGGAGTGAGACCAGTTTAACCAGAGCAGAAGTGAGACCAGTTTAACCAGAGCAGGAGTGAGACCAGTTTAACCAGAGCAGAAGTGAGACCAGTTTAACCAGAGCAGAAGAGAGTGAGACCAGTTTAACCAGATCAGAAGTGAGGCCAGTTTAACCAGAGCAGAAGAGAGTGAGACCAGTTTAACCAGAGCAGGAGTGAGACCAGTTTAACCAGAGCACGAGTGAGACCAGTTTAACCAGAGAAGGAGTGAGACCAGTTTAACCAGAGCAGGAGTGAGACCAATTTAACCAGATCAGAAGTGAGACCGGTTTAACCAGAGCAGAAGTGAAACCAGTTTAACCAGAGCAGGGGTGAGACCAGTTTAACCAGAGCAGGAGTGAGACCAGTTTAACCAGAGCAGAAGAGAGTGAGACCAGTTTAACCAGAGCAGGAGTGAGACCAGTTTAACCAGAGCAGAAGAGAGTGAGACCAGTTTAACCAGAGAAGGAGTGAGACCAGTTTAACCAAAGCAGGAGTGAGACCAGTTTAACCAAAGCAGGAGTGAGACCAGTTTAACCAGAGCAGAAGAGAGTGAGACCAGTTTAACCAAAGCAGGAGTGAGACCAGTTTAACCAGAGCAGAAGTGAGACCAGTTTAACCAGAGCAGAAGAGAGTGAGACCAGTTTAACCAGAGCAGAAGAGAGTGAGACCAGTTTAACCAGAGCAGGAGTGAGACCAGTTTAACCAGAGGAGTGAGGCCAGTTTAACCAGAGCAGGAGTGAGACCAGTTTAACCAGAGCAGAAGAGGGTGAGACCAGTTTAACCAGAGCAGAAGTGAGACCAGTTTAACCAGAACAGAAGAGAGTGAGACCAGTTTAACCAGATCAGAAGTGAGGCCAGTTTAACCAGAGCAGAAGAGAGTGAGACCAGTTTAACCAGAGCAGGAGTGAGACCAGTTTAACCAGAGCAGGAGTGAGACCAGTTTAACCAGAGAAGGAGTGAGACCAGTTTAACCAGAGCAGAAGTCAGACCAGTTTAACCAGAGCAGGAGTGAGACCAGTTTAACCAGAGGAGTGAGGCCAGTTTAACCAGAGCAGGAGTGAGACCAGTTTAACCAGAGCAGAAGAGAGTGAGACCAGTTTAAGCAGAGCAGGAGTGAGACCAGTTTAACCAGATCAGAAGTGAGACCAGTTTAACCAGAGCAGAAGTGAGACCAGTTTAACCAGAGCAGAAGTGAGACCAGTTTAACCAAAGAAGGAGCGAGACCAGTTTAACCAGAGCAGAAGAGAGTGAGACCAGTTTAACCAGAGCAGGAGTAAGACCAGTTTAACCAGAGAAGGAGTGAGACCAGTTTAACCAGAGCAGAAGAGAGTGAGACCAGTTTAACCAGATCAGAAGTGAGGCCAGTTTAACCAGAGCAGAAGAGAGTGAGACCAGTTTAACCAGAGCAGGAGTGAGACCAGTTTAACCAGAGCACGAGTGAGACCAGTTTAACCAGAGAAGGAGTGAGACCAGTTTAACCAGAGCAGGAGTGAGACCAATTTAACCAGATCAGAAGTGAGACCGGTTTAACCAGAGCAGAAGTGAAACCAGTTTAACCAGAGCAGGGGTGAGACCAGTTTAACCAGAGCAGGAGTGAGACCAGTTTAACCAGAGCAGAAGAGAGTGAGACCAGTTTAACCAGAGCAGGAGTGAGACCAGTTTAACCAGAGCAGAAGAGAGTGAGACCAGTTTAACCAGAGCAGGAGTGAGACCAGTTTAACCAGAGCAGAAGAGAGTGAGACCAGTTTAACCAGAGCAGAAGTGAGACCAGTTTAACCAGAGCAGAAGAGAGTGAGACCAGTTTAACCAGAGCAGGAGTGAGACCAGTTTAACCAGAGCAGAAGAGAGTGAGACCAGTTTAACCAGAGCAGAAGTGAGACCAGTTTAACCAGAGCAGAAGAGAGTGAGACCAGTTTAACCAGATCAGAAGTGAGGCCAGTTTAACCAGAGCAGAAGAGAGTGAGACCAGTTTAACCAGAGCAGGAGTAAGACCAGTTTAACCAGAGCAGAAGAGAGTGAGACCAGTTTAACCAGAGCAGGAGTGAGACCAGTTTAACCAGAGCAGAAGAGAGTGAGACCAGTTTAACCAGAGCAGAAGTGAGACCAGTTTAACCAGAGCAGAAGAGAGTGAGACCAGTTTAACCAGATCAGAAGTGAGGCCAGTTTAACCAGAGCAGAAGAGAGTGAGACCAGTTTAACCAGAGCAGGAGTGAGACCAGTTTAACCAGAGCAGGAGTGAGACCAGTTTAACCAGAGAAGGAGTGAGACCAGTTTAACCAGAGCAGAAGTCAGACCAGTTTAACCAGAGCAGGAGTGAGACCAGTTTAACCAGAGGAGTGAGGCCAGTTTAACCAGAGCAGGAGTGAGACCAGTTTAACCAGAGCAGAAGAGAGTGAGACCAGTTTAAGCAGAGCAGGAGTGAGACCAGTTTAACCAGATCAGAAGTGAGACCAGTTTAACCAGAGCAGAAGTGAGACCAGTTTAACCAGAGCAGAAGTGAGACCAGTTTAACCAGAGAAGGAGCGAGACCAGTTTAACCAGAGCAGAAGAGAGTGAGACCAGTTTAACCAGAGCAGGACTGAGACCAGTTTAACCAGAGAAGGAGTGAGACCAGTTTAACCAGAGCAGAAGAGAGTGAGACCAGTTTAACCAGATCAGAAGTGAGGCCAGTTTAACCAGAGCAGAAGAGAGTGAGACCAGTTTAACCAGAGCAGGAGTGAGACCAGTTTAACCAGAGCACGAGTGAGACCAGTTTAACCAGAGAAGGAGTGAGACCAGTTTAACCAGAGCAGGAGTGAGACCAATTTAACCAGATCAGAAGTGAGACCGGTTTAACCAGAGCAGAAGTGAAACCAGTTTAACCAGAGCAGGGGTGAGACCAGTTTAACCAGAGCAGGAGTGAGACCAGTTTAACCAGAGCAGAAGAGAGTGAGACCAGTTTAACCAGAGCAGGAGTGAGACCAGTTTAACCAGAGCAGAAGAGAGTGAGACCAGTTTAACCAGAGCAGGAGTGAGACCAGTTTAACCAGAGCAGAAGAGAGTGAGACCAGTTTAACCAGAGCAGAAGTGAGACCAGTTTAACCAGAGCAGAAGAGAGTGAGACCAGTTTAACCAGAGCAGGAGTGAGACCAGTTTAACCAGAGCAGAAGAGAGTGAGACCAGTTTAACCAGAGCAGAAGTGAGACCAGTTTAACCAGAGCAGAAGAGAGTGAGACCAGTTTAACCAGATCAGAAGTGAGGCCAGTTTAACCAGAGCAGAAGAGAGTGAGACCAGTTTAACCAGAGCAGGAGTAAGACCAGTTTAACCAGAGCAGAAGAGAGTGAGACCAGTTTAACCAGAGCAGGAGTGAGACCAGTTTAACCAGAGCAGAAGAGAGTGAGACCAGTTTAACCAGAGCAGAAGTGAGACCAGTTTAACCAGAGCAGAAGAGAGTGAGACCAGTTTAACCAGATCAGAAGTGAGGCCAGTTTAACCAGAGCAGAAGAGAGTGAGACCAGTTTAACCAGAGCAGGAGTGAGACCAGTTTAACCAGAGCAGGAGTGAGACCAGTTTAACCAGAGAAGGAGTGAGACCAGTTTAACCAGAGCAGAAGTCAGACCAGTTTAACCAGAGCAGGAGTGAGACCAGTTTAACCAGAGGAGTGAGGCCAGTTTAACCAGAGCAGGAGTGAGACCAGTTTAACCAGAGCAGAAGAGAGTGAGACCAGTTTAAGCAGAGCAGGAGTGAGACCAGTTTAACCAGATCAGAAGTGAGACCAGTTTAACCAGAGCAGAAGTGAGACCAGTTTAACCAGAGCAGAAGTGAGACCAGTTTAACCAGAGAAGGAGCGAGACCAGTTTAACCAGAGCAGAAGAGAGTGAGACCAGTTTAACCAGAGCAGGACTGAGACCAGTTTAACCAGAGCAGAAGAGAGTGAGGCCAGTTTAACCAGATCAGAAGTGAGGCCAGTTTAACCAGAGCAGAAGAGAGTGAGACCAGTTTAACCAGAGCAGGAGTGAGACCAGTTTAACCAGAGCACTAGTGAGACCAGTTTAACCAGAGAAGGAGTGAGACCAGTTTAACCAGAGCAGGAGTGAGACCAATTTAACCAGATCAGAAGTGAGACCGGTTTAACCAGAGCAGAAGTGAAACCAGTTTAACCAGAGCAGGGGTGAGACCAGTTTAACCAGAGCAGGAGTGAGACCAGTTTAACCAGAGCAGAAGAGAGTGAGACCAGTTTAACCAGAGCAGGAGTGAGACCAGTTTAACCAGAGCAGAAGAGAGTGAGACCAGTTTAACCAGAGCAGAAGTGAGACCAGTTTAACCAGAGCAGAAGAGAGTGAGACCAGTTTAACCAGATCAGAAGTGAGGCCAGTTTAACCAGAGCAGAAGAGAGTGAGACCAGTTTAAGCAGAGCAGGAGTGAGACCAGTTTAACCAGATCAGAAGTGAGACCAGTTTAACCAGAGCAGAAGTGAGACCAGTTTAACCAGAGCAGAAGTGAGACCAGTTTAACCAGAGAAGGAGCGAGACCAGTTTAACCAGAGCAGAAGAGAGTGAGACCAGTTTAACCAGAGCAGGACTGAGACCAGTTTAACCAGAGAAGGAGTGAGACCAGTTTAACCAGAGCAGAAGAGAGTGAGACCAGTTTAACCAGATCAGAAGTGAGGCCAGTTTAACCAGAGCAGAAGAGAGTGAGACCAGTTTAACCAGAGCAGGAGTGAGACCAGTTTAACCAGAGCACGAGTGAGACCAGTTTAACCAGAGAAGGAGTGAGACCAGTTTAACCAGAGCAGGAGTGAGACCAATTTAACCAGATCAGAAGTGAGACCGGTTTAACCAGAGCAGAAGTGAAACCAGTTTAACCAGAGCAGGGGTGAGACCAGTTTAACCAGAGCAGGAGTGAGACCAGTTTAACCAGAGCAGAAGAGAGTGAGACCAGTTTAACCAGAGCAGGAGTGAGACCAGTTTAACCAGAGCAGAAGAGAGTGAGACCAGTTTAACCAGAGCAGGAGTGAGACCAGTTTAACCAGAGCAGAAGAGAGTGAGACCAGTTTAACCAGAGCAGAAGTGAGACCAGTTTAACCAGAGCAGAAGAGAGTGAGACCAGTTTAACCAGAGCAGGAGTGAGACCAGTTTAACCAGAGCAGAAGAGAGTGAGACCAGTTTAACCAGAGCAGAAGTGAGACCAGTTTAACCAGAGCAGAAGAGAGTGAGACCAGTTTAACCAGATCAGAAGTGAGGCCAGTTTAACCAGAGCAGAAGAGAGTGAGACCAGTTTAACCAGAGCAGGAGTAAGACCAGTTTAACCAGAGCAGAAGAGAGTGAGACCAGTTTAACCAGAGCAGGAGTGAGACCAGTTTAACCAGAGCAGAAGAGAGTGAGACCAGTTTAACCAGAGCAGAAGTGAGACCAGTTTAACCAGAGCAGAAGAGAGTGAGACCAGTTTAACCAGATCAGAAGTGAGGCCAGTTTAACCAGAGCAGAAGAGAGTGAGACCAGTTTAACCAGAGCAGGAGTGAGACCAGTTTAACCAGAGCAGGAGTGAGACCAGTTTAACCAGAGAAGGAGTGAGACCAGTTTAATCAGAGCAGAAGTCAGACCAGTTTAACCAGAGCAGGAGTGAGACCAGTTTAACCAGAGGAGTGAGGCCAGTTTAACCAGAGCAGGAGTGAGACCAGTTTAACCAGAGCAGAAGAGAGTGAGACCAGTTTAAGCAGAGCAGGAGTGAGACCAGTTTAACCAGATCAGAAGTGAGACCAGTTTAACCAGAGCAGAAGTGAGACCAGTTTAACCAGAGCAGAAGTGAGACCAGTTTAACCAGAGAAGGAGCGAGACCAGTTTAACCAGAGCAGAAGAGAGTGAGACCAGTTTAACCAGAGCAGGACTGAGACCAGTTTAACCAGAGAAGGAGTGAGACCAGTTTAACCAGAGCAGAAGAGAGTGAGACCAGTTTAACCAGATCAGAAGTGAGGCCAGTTTAACCAGAGCAGAAGAGAGTGAGACCAGTTTAACCAGAGCAGGAGTGAGACCAGTTTAACCAGAGCACTAGTGAGACCAGTTTAACCAGAGAAGGAGTGAGACCAGTTTAACCAGAGCAGGAGTGAGACCAATTTAACCAGATCAGAAGTGAGACCGGTTTAACCAGAGCAGAAGTGAAACCAGTTTAACCAGAGCAGGGGTGAGACCAGTTTAACCAGAGCAGGAGTGAGACCAGTTTAACCAGAGCAGAAGAGAGTGAGACCAGTTTAACCAGAGCAGGAGTGAGACCAGTTTAACCAGAGCAGAAGAGAGTGAGACCAGTTTAACCAGAGCAGAAGTGAGACCAGTTTAACCAGAGCAGAAGAGAGTGAGACCAGTTTAACCAGATCAGAAGTGAGGCCAGTTTAACCAGAGCAGAAGAGAGTGAGACCAGTTTAACCAGAGCAGGAGTGAGACCAGTTTAACCAGAGCAGGAGTGAGACCAGTTTAACCAGAGAAGGAGTGAGACCAGTTTAACCAGAGCAGAAGTCAGACCAGTTTAACCAGAGAAGGAGTGAGACCAGTTTAACCAGAGGAGTGAGGCCAGTTTAACCAGAGCAGGAGTGAGACCAGTTTAACCAGAGCAGAAGAGAGTGAGACCAGTTTAAGCAGAGCAGGAGTGAGACCAGTTTAACCAGATCAGAAGTGAGACCAGTTTAACCAGAGCAGAAGTGAGACCAGTTTAACCAGAGCAGAAGTGAGACCAGTTTAACCAGAGCAGGAGCGAGACCAGTTTAACCAGAGCAGAAGAGAGTGAGACCAGTTTAACCAGAGCAGGAGTGAGACCAGTTTAACCAGAGAAGGAGTGAGACCAGTTTAACCAAAGCAGGAGTGAGACCAGTTTAACCAAAGCAGGAGTGAGACCAGTTTAACCAGAGCAGAAGTGAGACCAGTTTAACCAGAGCAGAAGAGAGTGAGACCAGTTTAACCAGAGCAGAAGTGAGACCAGTTTAACGAGAGCAGAAGAGAGTGAGACCAGTTTAACCAGAGCAGAAGAGAGTGAGACCAATTTAACCAGAGCAGAAGTGAGACCAGTTTAACCAGAGCAGAAGAGAGTGAGACCAGTTTAACCAGAGCAGAAGTGAGACCAGTTTAACCAGAGCAGAAGAGAGTGAGACCTGTTTAACCAGAGCAGGAGTGAGACCAGTTTAACCAGAGCAGGAGTGAGACCAGTTTAACCAGAGAAGGAGTGAGACCAGTTTAACCAGAGCAGGAGTGAGACCAGTTTAACCAGAGCAGGAGTGAGACCAGTTTAACCAGAGCAGAAGTGAGACCAGTTTAACCAGAGCAGGAGTGAGACCAGTTTAACCAGAGCAGAAGTGAGACCAGTTTAACCAGAGCAGAAGAGAGTGAGACCAGTTTAACCAGAGCAGGAGTGAGACCAGTTTAACCAGAGCAGGACTGAGACCAGTTTAACCAGAGCAGGAGTGAGACCAGTTTAACCAGATCAGAAGTGAGGCCAGTTCAACCAGAGCAGAAGAGAGTGAGACCAGTTTAACCAGAGCAGAAGAGAGTGAGACCAATTTAACCAGAGCAGAAGTGAGACCAGTTTAACCAGAGCAGAAGAGAGTGAGACCAGTTTAACCAGAGCAGAAGTGAGACCAGTTTAACCAGAGCATAAGAGAGTGAGACCAGTTTAACCAGAGCAGGAGTGTGACCAGTTTAACCAGAGCAGGAGTGAGACCAGTTTAACCAGAGAAGGAGTGAGACCAGTTTAACCAGAGCAGAAGTGAGTGAGACCAGTTTAACCAGAGCAGAAGAGAGTGAGACCAGTTTAACCAGAGCAGGAGTGAGACCAGTTTAACCAGAGCAGAAGAGAGTGAGACCAGTTTAACCAGAGCAGAAGAGAGTGAGACCAGTTTAACCAGAGCAGAAGAGAGTGAGAACAGTTTAACCAGAGCAGGAGTGAGACCAGTTTAACCAGAGCAGGAGTGAGACCAGTTTAACCAGAGAAGGAGTGAGACCAGTTTAACCAGAGCAGAAGTGAGACCAGTTTAACCAGAGCAGAAGAGAGTGAGACCAGTTTAACCAGATCAGAAGTTAGGCCAGTTTAACCAGAGCAGAAGAGAGTGAGACCAGTTTAACCAGAGCAGGAGTGAGACCAGTTTAACCAGAGCAGGAGTGAGACCAGTTTAACCAGAGCAGGAGTGAGACCAGTTTAACCAGAGCACGAGTGAGACCAGTTTAACCAGAGAAGGAGTGAGACCAGTTTAACCAGATCAGGAGTGAGACCAGTTTAACCAGAGCAGGAGTGAGACCAGTTTAACCAGAGCAGAAGAGAGTGAGACCAGTTTAACCAGAGCAGGAGTGAGACCAGTTTAACCAGAGCAGAAGAGAGTGAGACCAGTTTAACCAGAGCAGGAGTGAGACCAGTTTAACCAGATCAGAAGTGAGGCCAGTTCAACCAGAGCAGAAGAGAGTGAGACCAGTTTAACCAGAGCAGAAGTGAGTGAGACCAGTTTAACCAGAGCAGAAGAGAGTGAGACCAGTTTAACCAGAGCAGGAGTGAGACCAGTTTAACCAGAGCAGAAGAGAGTGAGACCAGTTTAACCAGAGCAGAAGAGAGTGAGACCAGTTTAACCACAGCAGAAGAGAGTGAGAGCAGTTTAACCAGAGCAGGAGTGAGACCAGTTTAACCAGAGCAGGAGTGAGACCAGTTTAACCAGAGAAGGAGTGAGACCAGTTTAACCAGAGCAGAAGTGAGACCAGTTTAACCAGAGCAGACGTGAGACCAGTTTAACCAGAGCAGAAGAGAGTGAGACCAGTTTAACCAGATCAGAAGTGAGGCCAGTTTAACCAGAGTAGAAGAGAGTGAGACCAGTTTAACCAGAGCAGGAGTGAGACCAGTTTAACCAGAGCAGGAGTGAGACCAGTTTAACCAGAGCACGAGTGAGACCAGTTTAACCAGAGAAGGAGTGAGACCAGTTTAACCAGAGCAGGAGTGAGACCAGTTTAACCAAAGCAGGAGTGAGACCAATTTAACCAGATCAGAAGTGAGATCGGTTTAACCAGAGCAGAAGTGAGACCAGTTTAACCAGAGCAGGGGTGAGACCAGTTTAACCAGAGCAGGAGTGAGACCAGTTTAACCAGAGCAGAAGAGAGTGAGACCAGTTTAACCAGAGCAGGAGTGAGACCAGTTTAACCAGAGCAGAAGAGAGTGAGACCAGTTTAACCAGAGCAGAAGTGAGACCAGTTTAACCAGAGCAGAAGAGAGTGAGACCAGTTTAACCAGAGCAGGAGTGAGACCAGTTTAACCAGAGCAGAAGAGAGTGAGAACAGTTTAACCAGAGCAGGAGTGAGACCAGTTTAACCAGAGCAGGAGTGAGACCAGTTTAACCAGAGAAGGAGTGAGACCAGTTTAACCAGAGCAGAAGTGAGACCAGTTTAACCAGAGCAGGAGTGAGACCAGTTTAACCAGAGCAGAAGTGAGACCAGTTTAAACAGAGCAGAAGAGAGTGAGACCAGTTTAACCAGATCAGAAGTGAGGCCAGTTTAACCAGATCAGAAGAGAGTGAGACCAGTTTAACCAGAGCAGGAGTGAGACCAGTTTAACCAGAGCAGAAGTGAGACCAGTTTAACCAGAGCAGAAGAGAGTGAGACCAGTTTAACCAGATCAGAAGTGAGGCCAGTTTAACCAGATCAGAAGAGAGTGAGACCAGTTTAACCAGAGCAGGAGTGAGACCAGTTTAACCAGAGAAGGAGTGAGACCAGTTTAACCAGAGCAGGAGTGAGACCAGTTTAACCAGAGCAGGAGTGAGACCAGTTTAACCAGATCAGAAGTGAGACCGGTTTAACCAGAGCAGAAGTGACACCAGTTTAACCAGAGCAGGGGTGAGACCAGTTTAACCAGAGCAGGAGTGAGACCAGTTTAACCAGAGCAGAAGAGAGTGAGACCAGTTTAACCAGAGCAGGAGTGAGACCAGTTTAACCAGAGCAGAAGAGAGTGAGAACAGTTTAACCAGAGCAGGAGTGAGACCAGTTTAACCAGAGCAGGAGTGAGACCAGTTTAACCAGAGAAGGAGTGAGACCAGTTTAACCAGAGCAGAAGTGAGACCAGTTTAACCAGATCAGAAGAGAGTGAGACCAGTTTAACAAGAGCAGAAGAGAGTGAGACCAGTTTAACCAGAGCAGAAGTGAGACCAGTTTAACCAGAGCAGAAGAGAGTGAGACCAGTTTAACCAGAGCAGAAGTGAGACCAGTTTAACCAGAGCAGAAGAGAGTGAGACCAGTTTAACCAGAGCAGGAGTGAGACCAGTTTAACCAGAGCAGAAGTGAGACCAGTTTAACCAGAGCAGGAATGAGACCAGTTTAACCAGAGCAGGAGTGAGACCAGTTTAACCAGAGCAGAAGAGAGTGAGACCAGTTTAACCAGAGCAGAGAAGGAGTGAGACCAGTTTAACCAGAGCAGAAGTGAGACCAGTTTAACCAGAGCAGGAGTGAGACCAGTTTAACCAGAGCAGAGAAGGAGTGAGACCAGTTTAACCAGAGCAGGAATGAGACCAGTTTAACCAGAGCAGAAGAGAGTGAGACCAGTTTAACCAGAGCAGGAGTGAGACCAGTTTAACCAGAGCAGGAGTGAGACCAGTTTAACCAGAGCAGAAGAGAGTGATACCAGTTTAACCAGAGCAGGAGTGAGACCAGTTTAACCGGAGAAGAAGTGAGACCAGTTTAACCAGAGCAGGAGTGAGACCAGTTTAACCAGAGCAGAAGAGAGTGAGACCAGTTTAACCAGAGCAGAAGTGAGACCAGTTTAACCAGAGCAGAAGAGAGTGAGACCAGTTTAACCAGATCAGAAGTGAGGCCAGTTTAACCAGAGCAGAAGAGAGTGAGACCAGTTTAACCAGAGCAGGAGTGAGACCAGTTTAACCAGAGCAGGAGTGAGACCAGTTTAACCAGAGAAGGAGTGAGACCAGTTTAACCAGAGCAGGAGTGAGACCAGTTTAACCAAAGCAGGAGTGAGACCAATTTAACCAGATCAGAAGTGAGATCGGTTTAACCAGAGCAGAAGTGAGACCAGTTTAACCAGAGCAGGGGTGAGACCAGTTTAACCAGAGCAGGAGTGAGACCAGTTTAACCAGAGCAGAAGAGAGTGAGACCAGTTTAACCAGAGCAGGAGTGAGACCAGTTTAACCAGAGCAGAAGAGAGTGAGACCAGTTTAACCAGAGCAGAAGTGAGACCAGTTTAACCAGAGCAGAAGAGAGTGAGACCAGTTTAACCAGAGCAGGAGTGAGACCAGTTTAACCAGAGCAGAAGAGAGTGAGAACAGTTTAACCAGAGCAGGAGTGAGACCAGTTTAACCAGAGCAGGAGTGAGACCAGTTTAACCAGAGAAGGAGTGAGACCAGTTTAACCAGAGCAGAAGTGAGACCAGTTTAACCAGAGCAGGAGTGAAACCAGTTTAACCAGAGCAGAAGTGAGACCAGTTTAAACAGAGCAGAGGAGAGTGAGACCAGTTTAACCAGATCAGAAGTGAGGCCAGTTTAACCAGATCAGAAGAGAGTGAGACCAGTTTAACCAGAGCAGGAGTGAGACCAGTTTAACCAGAGCAGAAGTGAGACCAGTTTAACCAGAGCAGAAGAGAGTGAGACCAGTTTAACCAGATCAGAAGTGAGGCCAGTTTAACCAGATAAGAAGAGAGTGAGACCAGTTTAACCAGAGCAGGAGTGAGACCAGTTTAACCAGAGAAGGAGTGAGACCAGTTTAACCAGAGCAGGAGTGAGACCAGTTTAACCAGAGCAGGATTGAGACCAGTTTAACCAGATCAGAAGTGAGACCGGTTTAACCAGAGCAGAAGTGAGACCAGTTTAACCAGAGCAGGGGTGAGACCAGTTTAACCAGAGCAGGAGTGAGACCAGTTTAACCAGAGCAGAAGAGAGTGAGACCAGTTTAACCAGAGCAGGAGTGAGACCAGTTTAACCAGAGCAGAAGAGAGTGAGAACAGTTTAACCAGAGCAGGAGTGAGACCAGTTTAACCAGAGCAGGAGTGAGACCAGTTTAACCAGAGAAGGAGTGAGACCAGTTTAACCAGAGCAGAAGTGAGACCAGTTTAACCAGATCAGAAGAGAGTTAGACCAGTTTAACCAGAGCAGAAGAGAGTGAGACCAGTTTAACCAGAGCAGAAGTGAGACCAGTTTAACCAGAGCAGAAGAGAGTGAGACCAGTTTAACCAGAGCAGAAGTGAGACCAGTTTAACCAGAGCAGAAGAGAGTGAGACCAGTTTAACCAGAGCAGGAGTGAGACCAGTTTAACCAGAGCAGAAGTGAGACCAGTTTAACCAGAGCAGGAATGAGACCAGTTTAACCAGAGCAGGAGTGAGACCAGTTTAACCAGAGCAGAAGAGAGTGAGACCAGTTTAACCAGAGCAGAGAAGGAGTGAGACCAGTTTAACCAGAGCAGGAGTGAGACCAGTTTAACCAGAGCAGAAGTGAGACCAGTTTAACCAGAGCAGGAGTGAGACCAGTTTAACCAGAGCAGAGAAGGAGTGAGACCAGTTTAACCAGAGCAGGAGAGAGACCAGTTTAACCAGAGCAGAAGAGAGTGAGACCAGTTTAACCAGAGCAGGAGTGAGACCAGTTTAACCAGAGCAGGAGTGAGACCAGTTTAACCAGAGCAGAAGAGAGTGATACCAGTTTAACCAGAGCAGGAGTGAGACCAGTTTAACCGGAGAAGAAGTGAGACCAGTTTAACCAGAGCAGGAGTGAGACCAGTTTAACCAGAGCAGAAGAGAGTGAGACCAGTTTAACCAGAGCAGAAGAGAGTGAGACCAGTTTAACCAGAGCAGGAGTGAGACCAGTTTAACCATAGCAGACGAGAGTGAGACCAGTTTAACCAGAGCAGAAGTGAGACCAGTTTAACCAGAGCAGGAGTGAGACCAGTTTAACCAGAGCAGGAATGAGACCAGTTTAACCAGAGCACGAGTGAGACCAGTTTAACCAGAGCAGAAGAGAGTGAGACCAGTTTAACCAGAGCAGAGAAGGAGTGAGACCAGTTTAACCAGAGCAGGAGTGAGACCAGTTTAACCAGAGCAGGAGTGAGACAAGTTTAACCAGAGCAGAAGAGAGTGAGACCAGTTTAAACAGAGCAGGAGTGAGACCAGTTTAACCAGATCAGAAGTGAGACCAGTTTAACCAGAGCAGAAGTGAGACCAGTTTAACCAGAGCAGAAGTGAGACCAGTTTAACCAGAGCAGGAGTGAGACCAGTTTAACCAGAGCAGAAGAGAGTGAGACCAGTTTAACCAGAGAAGGAGTGAGACCAGTTTAACCAGAGAAGGAGTGAGACCAGTTTAACCAAAGCAGGAGTGAGACCAGTTTAACCAAAGCAGGAGTGAGACCAGTTTAACCAGAGCAGAAGATAGTGAGACCAGTTTAACCAGAGCAGAAGTGAGACCAGTTTAACCAGAGCAGAAGAGAGTGAGACCAGTTTAACCAGAGCAGAAGAGAGTGAGACCAGTTTAACCAGAGCAGGAGTGAGACCAGTTTAACCAGAGCAGAAGAGAGTGAGACCAGTTTAACCAGAGCAGAAGTGAGACCAGTTTAACCAGAGCAGGAGTGAGACCAGTTTAACCAGAGCAGGAATGAGACCAGTTTAACCAGAGCAGGAGTGAGACCAGTTTAACCAGAGCAGAAGAGAGTGAGACCAGTTTAACCAGAGCAGAGAAGTAGTGAGACCAGTTTAACCAGAGCAGGAGTGAGACCAGTTTAACCAGAGCAGAAGAGAGTGAGACCAGTTTAACCAGAGCAGGAGTGAGACCAGTTTAACCAGAGAAGGAGTGAGACCAGTTTAACCAAAGCAGGAGTGAGACCAGTTTAACCAAAGCAGGAGTGAGACCAGTTTAACCAGAGCAGAAGAGAGTGAGACCAGTTTAACCAGAGCAGAAGAGAGTGAGACCAGTTAACCAGAGCAGAAGAGAGTGAGACCAATTTAACCAGAGCAGAAGTGAGACCAGTTTAACCAGAGCAGAAGAGAGTGAGACCAGTTTAACCAGAGCAGAAGTGAGACCAGTTTAACCAGAGCAGAAGAGAGTGAGACCAGTTTAACCAGACCAGGAGTGAGACCAGTTTAACCAGAGCAGGAGTGAGACCAGTTTAACCAGAGAAGGAGTGAGACCAGTTTAACCAGAGCAGGAGTGAGACCAGTTTAACCAGAGCAGGAGTGAGACCAGTTTAACCAGAGCAGAAGTGAGACCAGTTTAACCAGAGCAGGGGTGAGACCAGTTTTACCAGATCAGAAGTGAGACCAGTTTAACCAGAGCAGGAGTGAGACCAGTTTAACCAGATCAGAAGTGAGACCGGTTTAACCAGAGCAGAAGTGAGACCAGTTTAACCAGAGCAGGGGTGAGACCAGTTTAACCAGAGCAGGAGTGAGACCAGTTTAACCAGAGCAGAAGAGAGTGAGACCAGTTTAACCAGAGCAGAAGAGAGTGAGACCAGTTTAACCAGAGCAGGAGTGAGACCAGTTTAACCAGAGCAGAAGAGAGTGAGAACAGTTTAACCAGAGCAGGAGTGAGACCAGTTTAACCAGAGCAGGAGTGAGACCAGTTTAACCAGAGAAGGAGTGAGACCAGTTTAACCAGAGCAGAAGTGAGACCAGTTTAACCAGATCAGAAGAGAGTGAGACCAGTTTAACCAGAGCAGGAGTGAGACCAGTTTAACCAGATCAGAAGTGAGACCAGTTTAACCAGAGCAGAAGAGAGTGAGACCAGTTTAACCAGAGCAGAAGAGAGTGAGACCAGTTTAACCAGAGCAGGAGTGAGACCAGTTTAACCAGAGCAGAAGAGAGTGAGAACAGTTTAACCAGAGCAGGAGTGAGACCAGTTTAACCAGAGCAGGAGTGAGACCAGTTTAACCAGAGAAGGAGTCAGACCAGTTTAACCAGAGCAGGAGTGAGACCAGTTTAACCAGAGCAGAAGTGAGACCAGTTTAACCAGAGCAGGGGTGAGACCAGTTTAACCAGATCAGAAGTAAGACCAGTTTAACCAGATCAGAAGTGAGACCGGTTTAACCAGAGCAGAAGTGAGACCAGTTTAACCAGAGCAGGGGTGAGACCAGTTTAACCAGAGCAGGAGTGAGACCAGTTTAACCAGAGCAGAAGATAGTGAGACCAGTTTAACCAGAGCAGAAGAGAGTGAGACCAGTTTAACCAGAGCAGGAGTGAGACCAGTTTAACCAGAGCAGAAGAGAGTGAGAACAGTTTAACCAGAGCAGGAGTGAGACCAGTTTAACCAGAGCAGGAGTGAGACCAGTTTAACCAGAGAAGGAGTGAGACCAGTTTAACCAGATCAGAAGAGAGTGAGACCAGTTTAACCAGAGCAGAAGAGAGTGAGACCATTTTAACCAGAGCAGAAGTGAGACCAGTTTAACCAGAGCAGAAGAGAGTGAGACCAGTTTAACCAGAGCAGAAGTGAGACCAGTTTAACCAGAGCAGAAGAGAGTGAGACCAGTTTAACCAGAGCAGGAGTGAGACCAGTTTAACCAGAGCAGGAGTGAGACCAGTTTAACCAGAGCAGAAGAGAGTGAGACCAGTTTAACAAGAGCAGAAGAGAGTGAGACCAGTTTAACCAGAGCAGAAGTGAGACCAGTTTAACCACAGCAGGAATGAGACCAGTTTAACCAGATCAGGAGTGAGACCAGTTTAACCAGAGCAGAAGAGAGTGAGACCAGTTTAACCAGAGCAGAGAAGGAGTGAGACCAGTTTAACCAGATCAGAAGTGAGACCAGTTTAACCAGAGCAGAGAAGGAGTGAGACCAGTTTAACCAGATCAGAAGTGAGACCAGTTTAACCAGAGCAGGAGTGAGACCAGTTTAACCAGAGCAGGAATGAGACCAGTTTAACCAGAGCACGAGTGAGACCAGTTTAACCAGAGCAGAAGAGAGTGAGACCAGTTTAACCAGAGCAGGGGTGAGACCAGTTTAACCAGAGCAGGAGTGAGACCAGTTTAACCAGAGCAGGAGTGAGACCAGTTTAACCAGAGAAGGAGTGAGACCAGTTTAACCAGAGCAGGAGTGAGACCAGTTTAACCAGAGCAGAAGTGAGACCAGTTTAACCAGAGCAGGGGTGAGACCAGTTTAACCAGATCAGAAGTGAGACCAGTTTAACCAGAGCAGAAGTGAGACCAGTTTAACCAGATCAGAAGTGAGACCGGTTTAACCAGAGCAGAAGTGAGACCAGTTTAACCAGAGCAGAAGTGAGACCAGTTTAACCAGAGCAGGGGTGAGACCAGTTTAACCAGATCAGAAGTGAGACCAGTTTAACCAGAGCAGGAGTGAGACCAGTTTAACCAGATCAGAAGTGAGACCGGTTTAACCAGAGCAGAAGTGAGACCAGTTTAACCAGAGCAGGGGTGAGACCAGTTTAACCAGAGCAGGAGTGAGACAAGTTTAACCAGAGCAGAAGAGAGTGAGACCAGTTTAAACAGAGCAGGAGTGAGACCAGTTTAACCAGATCAGAAGTGAGACCAGTTTAACCAGAGCAGAAGTGAGACCAGTTTAACCAGAGCAGAAGTGAGACCAGTTTAACCAGAGCAGGAGTGAGACCAGTTTAACCAGAGCAGAAGAGAGTGAGACCAGTTTAACCAGAGCAGGAGTGAGACCAGTTTAACCAGAGAAGGAGTGAGACCAGTTTAACCAAAGCAGGAGTGAGACCAGTTTAACCAAAGCAGGAGTGAGACCAGTTTAACCAGAGCAGAAGATAGTGAGACCAGTTTAACCAGAGCAGAAGTGAGACCAGTTTAACCAGAGCAGAAGAGAGTGAGACCAGTTTAACCAGAGCAGAAGAGAGTGAGACCAGTTTAACCAGAGCAGGAGTGAGACCAGTTTAACCAGAGCAGAAGAGAGTGAGACCAGTTTAACCAGAGCAGAAGTGAGACCAGTTTAACCAGAGCAGGAGTGAGACCAGTTTAACCAGAGCAGGAATGAGACCAGTTTAACCAGAGCAGGAGTGAGACCAGTTTAACCAGAGCAGAAGAGAGTGAGACCAGTTTAACCAGAGCAGAGAAGTAGTGAGACCAGTTTAACCAGAGCAGGAGTGAGACCAGTTTAACCAGAGCAGAAGAGAGTGAGACCAGTTTAACCAGAGCAGGAGTGAGACCAGTTTAACCAGAGAAGGAGTGAGACCAGTTTAACCAAAGCAGGAGTGAGACCAGTTTAACCAAAGCAGGAGTGAGACCAGTTTAACCAGAGCAGAAGAGAGTGAGACCAGTTTAACCAGAGCAGAAGTGAGACCAGTTTAACCAGAGCAGAAGAGAGTGAGACCAGTTAACCAGAGCAGAAGAGAGTGAGACCAATTTAACCAGAGCAGAAGTGAGACCAGTTTAACCAGAGCAGAAGAGAGTGAGACCAGTTTAACCAGAGCAGAAGTGAGACCAGTTTAACCAGAGCAGAAGAGAGTGAGACCAGTTTAACCAGACCAGGAGTGAGACCAGTTTAACCAGAGCAGGAGTGAGACCAGTTTAACCAGAGAAGGAGTGAGACCAGTTTAACCAGAGCAGGAGTGAGACCAGTTTAACCAGAGCAGGAGTGAGACCAGTTTAACCAGAGCAGAAGTGAGACCAGTTTAACCAGAGCAGGGGTGAGACCAGTTTTACCAGATCAGAAGTGAGACCAGTTTAACCAGAGCAGGAGTGAGACCAGTTTAACCAGATCAGAAGTGAGACCGGTTTAACCAGAGCAGAAGTGAGACCAGTTTAACCAGAGCAGGGGTGAGACCAGTTTAACCAGAGCAGGAGTGAGACCAGTTTAACCAGAGCAGAAGAGAGTGAGACCAGTTTAACCAGAGCAGAAGAGAGTGAGACCAGTTTAACCAGAGCAGGAGTGAGACCAGTTTAACCAGAGCAGAAGAGAGTGAGAACAGTTTAAGCAGAGCAGGAGTGAGACCAGTTTAACCAGAGCAGGAGTGAGACCAGTTTAACCAGAGAAGGAGTGAGACCAGTTTAACCAGAGCAGAAGTGAGACCAGTTTAACCAGATCAGAAGAGAGTGAGACCAGTTTAACCAGAGCAGGAGTGAGACCAGTTTAACCAGATCAGAAGTGAGACCAGTTTAACCAGAGCAGAAGAGAGTGAGACCAGTTTAACCAGAGCAGAAGAGAGTGAGACCAGTTTAACCAGAGCAGGAGTGAGACCAGTTTAACCAGAGCAGAAGAGAGTGAGAACAGTTTAACCAGAGCAGGAGTGAGACCAGTTTAACCAGAGCAGGAGTGAGACCAGTTTAACCAGAGAAGGAGTCAGACCAGTTTAACCAGAGCAGGAGTGAGACCAGTTTAACCAGAGCAGAAGTGAGACCAGTTTAACCAGAGCAGGGGTGAGACCAGTTTAACCAGATCAGAAGTAAGACCAGTTTAACCAGATCAGAAGTGAGACCGGTTTAACCAGAGCAGAAGTGAGACCAGTTTAACCAGAGCAGGGGTGAGACCAGTTTAACCAGAGCAGGAGTGAGACCAGTTTAACCAGAGCAGAAGATAGTGAGACCAGTTTAACCAGAGCAGAAGAGAGTGAGACCAGTTTAACCAGAGCAGGAGTGAGACCAGTTTAACCAGAGCAGAAGAGAGTGAGAACAGTTTAACCAGAGCAGGAGTGAGACCAGTTTAACTAGAGCAGGAGTGAGACCAGTTTAACCAGAGAAGGAGTGAGACCAGTTTAACCAGATCAGAAGAGAGTGAGACCAGTTTAACCAGAGCAGAAGAGAGTGAGACCATTTTAACCAGAGCAGAAGTGAGACCAGTTTAACCAGAGCAGAAGAGAGTGAGACCAGTTTAACCAGAGCAGAAGTGAGACCAGTTTAACCAGAGCAGAAGAGAGTGAGACCAGTTTAACCAGAGCAGGAGTGAGACCAGTTTAACCAGAGCAGGAATGAGACCAGTTTAACCAGAGCAGGAGTGAGACCAGTTTAACCAGAGCAGAAGAGAGTGAGACCAGTTTAACAAGAGCAGAAGAGAGTGAGACCAGTTTAACCAGAGCAGAAGTGAGACCAGTTTAACCAGAGCAGGAATGAGACCAGTTTAACCAGATCAGGAGTGAGACCAGTTTAACCAGAGCAGAAGAGAGTGAGACCAGTTTAACCAGAGCAGAGAAGGAGTGAGACCAGTTTAACCAGATCAGAAGTGAGACCAGTTTAACCAGAGCAGAGAAGGAGTGAGACCAGTTTAACCAGATCAGAAGTGAGACCAGTTTAACCAGAGCAGGAGTGAGACCAGTTTAACCAGAGCAGGAATGAGACCAGTTTAACCAGAGCACGAGTGAGACCAGTTTAACCAGAGCAGAAGAGAGTGAGACCAGTTTAACCAGAGCAGGGGTGAGACCAGTTTAACCAGAGCAGGAGTGAGACCAGTTTAACCAGAGCAGGAGTGAGACCAGTTTAACCAGAGAAGGAGTGAGACCAGTTTAACCAGAGCAGGAGTGAGACCAGTTTAACCAGAGCAGAAGTGAGACCAGTTTAACCAGAGCAGGGGTGAGACCAGTTTAACCAGATCAGAAGTGAGACCAGTTTAACCAGAGCAGAAGTGAGACCAGTTTAACCAGATCAGAAGTGAGACCGGTTTAACCAGAGCAGAAGTGAGACCAGTTTAACCAGAGCAGAAGTGAGACCAGTTTAACCAGAGCAGGGGTGAGACCAGTTTAACCAGATCAGAAGTGAGACCAGTTTAACCAGAGCAGGAGTGAGACCAGTTTAACCAGATCAGAAGTGAGACCGGTTTAACCAGAGCAGAAGTGAGACCAGTTTAACCAGAGCAGGGGTGAGACCAGTTTAACCAGAGCAGGAGTGAGACCAGTTTAACCAGAGCAGAAGAGAGTGAGACCAGTTTAACCAGAGCAGAAGAGAGTGAGACCAGTTTAACCAGAGCAGGAGTGAGACCAGTTTAACCAGAGCAGAAGAGAGTGAGAACAGTTTAACCAGAGCAGGAGTGAGACCAGTTTAACCAGAGAAGGAGTGAGACCAGTTTAACCAGAGCAGGAGTGAGACCAGTTTTACCAGAGCAGGAGTGAGACCAGTTTAACCAGATCAGAAGTGAGACCGGTTTAACCAGAGCAGAAGTGAGACCAGTTTAACCAGAGCAGGGGTGAGACCAGTTTAACCAGAGCAGGAGTGAGACCAGTTTAACCAGAGCAGAAGATAGTGAGACCAGTTTAACCAGAGCAGAAGAGAGTGAGACCAGTTTAACCAGAGCAGGAGTGAGACCAGTTTAACCAGAGCAGAAGAGAGTGAGAACAGTTTAACCAGAGCAGGAGTAAGACCAGTTTAACCAGAGCAGGAGTGAGACCAGTTTAACCAGAGAAGGAGTGAGACCAGTTTAACCAAAGCAGGAGTGAGACCAGTTTAACCAAAGCAGGAGTGAGACCAGTTTAACCAGAGCAGAAGATAGTGAGACCAGTTTAACCAGAGCAGAAGTGAGACCAGTTTAACCAGAGCAGAAGAGAGTGAGACCAGTTTAACCAGAGCAGAAGAGAGTGAGACCAGTTTAACCAGAGCAGGAGTGAGACCAGTTTAACCAGAGCAGAAGAGAGTGAGACCAGTTTAACCAGAGCAGAAGTGAGACCAGTTTAACCAGAGCAGGAGTGAGACCAGTTTAACCAGAGCAGGAATGAGACCAGTTTAACCAGAGCAGGAGTGAGACCAGTTTAACCAGAGCAGAAGAGAGTGAGACCAGTTTAACCAGAGCAGAGAAGTAGTGAGACCAGTTTAACCAGAGCAGGAGTGAGACCAGTTTAACCAGAGCAGAAGAGAGTGAGACCAGTTTAACCAGAGCAGGAGTGAGACCAGTTTAACCAGAGAAGGAGTGAGACCAGTTTAACCAAAGCAGGAGTGAGACCAGTTTAACCAAAGCAGGAGTGAGACCAGTTTAACCAGAGCAGAAGAGAGTGAGACCAGTTTAACCAGAGCAGAAGTGAGACCAGTTTAACCAGAGCAGAAGAGAGTGAGACCAGTTAACCAGAGCAGAAGAGAGTGAGACCAATTTAACCAGAGCAGAAGTGAGACCAGTTTAACCAGAGCAGAAGAGAGTGAGACCAGTTTAACCAGAGCAGAAGTGAGACCAGTTTAACCAGAGCAGAAGAGAGTGAGACCAGTTTAACCAGACCAGGAGTGAGACCAGTTTAACCAGAGCAGGAGTGAGACCAGTTTAACCAGAGAAGGAGTGAGACCAGTTTAACCAGAGCAGGAGTGAGACCAGTTTAACCAGAGCAGGAGTGAGACCAGTTTAACCAGAGCAGAAGTGAGACCAGTTTAACCAGAGCAGGGGTGAGACCAGTTTTACCAGATCAGAAGTGAGACCAGTTTAACCAGAGCAGGAGTGAGACCAGTTTAACCAGATCAGAAGTGAGACCGGTTTAACCAGAGCAGAAGTGAGACCAGTTTAACCAGAGCAGGGGTGAGACCAGTTTAACCAGAGCAGGAGTGAGACCAGTTTAACCAGAGCAGAAGAGAGTGAGACCAGTTTAACCAGAGCAGAAGAGAGTGAGACCAGTTTAACCAGAGCAGGAGTGAGACCAGTTTAACCAGAGCAGAAGAGAGTGAGAACAGTTTAAGCAGAGCAGGAGTGAGACCAGTTTAACCAGAGCAGGAGTGAGACCAGTTTAACCAGAGAAGGAGTGAGACCAGTTTAACCAGAGCAGAAGTGAGACCAGTTTAACCAGATCAGAAGAGAGTGAGACCAGTTTAACCAGAGCAGGAGTGAGACCAGTTTAACCAGATCAGAAGTGAGACCAGTTTAACCAGAGCAGAAGAGAGTGAGACCAGTTTAACCAGAGCAGAAGAGAGTGAGACCAGTTTAACCAGAGCAGGAGTGAGACCAGTTTAACCAGAGCAGAAGAGAGTGAGAACAGTTTAACCAGAGCAGGAGTGAGACCAGTTTAACCAGAGCAGGAGTGAGACCAGTTTAACCAGAGAAGGAGTCAGACCAGTTTAACCAGAGCAGGAGTGAGACCAGTTTAACCAGAGCAGAAGTGAGACCAGTTTAACCAGAGCAGAAGTGAGACCAGTTTAACCAGAGCAGGGGTGAGACCAGTTTAACCAGAGCAGGAGTGAGACCAGTTTAACCAGAGCAGAAGATAGTGAGACCAGTTTAACCAGAGCAGAAGAGAGTGAGACCAGTTTAACCAGAGCAGGAGTGAGACCAGTTTAACCAGAGCAGAAGAGAGTGAGAACAGTTTAACCAGAGCAGGAGTGAGACCAGTTTAACTAGAGCAGGAGTGAGACCAGTTTAACCAGAGAAGGAGTGAGACCAGTTTAACCAGATCAGAAGAGAGTGAGACCAGTTTAACCAGAGCAGAAGAGAGTGAGACCATTTTAACCAGAGCAGAAGTGAGACCAGTTTAACCAGAGCAGAAGAGAGTGAGACCAGTTTAACCAGAGCAGAAGTGAGACCAGTTTAACCAGAGCAGAAGAGAGTGAGACCAGTTTAACCAGAGCAGGAGTGAGACCAGTTTAACCAGAGCAGGAATGAGACCAGTTTAACCAGAGCAGGAGTGAGACCAGTTTAACCAGAGCAGAAGAGAGTGAGACCAGTTTAACAAGAGCAGAAGAGAGTGAGACCAGTTTAACCAGAGCAGAAGTGAGACCAGTTTAACCAGAGCAGGAATGAGACCAGTTTAACCAGATCAGGAGTGAGACCAGTTTAACCAGAGCAGAAGAGAGTGAGACCAGTTTAACCAGAGCAGAGAAGGAGTGAGACCAGTTTAACCAGATCAGAAGTGAGACCAGTTTAACCAGAGCAGAGAAGGAGTGAGACCAGTTTAACCAGATCAGAAGTGAGACCAGTTTAACCAGAGCAGGAGTGAGACCAGTTTAACCAGAGCAGGAATGAGACCAGTTTAACCAGAGCACGAGTGAGACCAGTTTAACCAGAGCAGAAGAGAGTGAGACCAGTTTAACCAGAGCAGGGGTGAGACCAGTTTAACCAGAGCAGGAGTGAGACCAGTTTAACCAGAGCAGGAGTGAGACCAGTTTAACCAGAGAAGGAGTGAGACCAGTTTAACCAGAGCAGGAGTGAGACCAGTTTAACCAGAGCAGAAGTGAGACCAGTTTAACCAGAGCAGGGGTGAGACCAGTTTAACCAGATCAGAAGTGAGACCAGTTTAACCAGAGCAGAAGTGAGACCAGTTTAACCAGATCAGAAGTGAGACCGGTTTAACCAGAGCAGAAGTGAGACCAGTTTAACCAGAGCAGAAGTGAGACCAGTTTAACCAGAGCAGGGGTGAGACCAGTTTAACCAGATCAGAAGTGAGACCAGTTTAACCAGAGCAGGAGTGAGACCAGTTTAACCAGATCAGAAGTGAGACCGGTTTAACCAGAGCAGAAGTGAGACCAGTTTAACCAGAGCAGGGGTGAGACCAGTTTAACCAGAGCAGGAGTGAGACCAGTTTAACCAGAGCAGAAGAGAGTGAGACCAGTTTAACCAGAGCAGAAGAGAGTGAGACCAGTTTAACCAGAGCAGGAGTGAGACCAGTTTAACCAGAGCAGAAGAGAGTGAGAACAGTTTAACCAGAGCAGGAGTGAGACCAGTTTAACCAGAGAAGGAGTGAGACCAGTTTAACCAGAGCAGGAGTGAGACCAGTTTTACCAGAGCAGGAGTGAGACCAGTTTAACCAGATCAGAAGTGAGACCGGTTTAACCAGAGCAGAAGTGAGACCAGTTTAACCAGAGCAGGGGTGAGACCAGTTTAACCAGAGCAGGAGTGAGACCAGTTTAACCAGAGCAGAAGATAGTGAGACCAGTTTAACCAGAGCAGAAGAGAGTGAGACCAGTTTAACCAGAGCAGGAGTGAGACCAGTTTAACCAGAGCAGAAGAGAGTGAGAACAGTTTAACCAGAGCAGGAGTAAGACCAGTTTAACCAGAGCAGGAGTGAGACCAGTTTAACCAGAGAAGGAGTGAGACCAGTTTAACCAAAGCAGGAGTGAGACCAGTTTAACCAAAGCAGGAGTGAGACCAGTTTAACCAGAGCAGAAGATAGTGAGACCAGTTTAACCAGAGCAGAAGTGAGACCAGTTTAACCAGAGCAGAAGTGAGACCAGTTTAACCAGAGCAGGGGTGAGACCAGTCTAACCAGATCAGAAGTGAGACCAGTTTAACCAGAGCAGGAGTGAGACCAGTTTAACCAGATCAGAAGTGAGACCGGTTTAACCAGAGCAGAAGTGAGACCAGTTTAACCAGAGCAGAAGAGAGTGAGAACAGTTTAACCAGAGCAGAAGAGAGTGAGACCAGTTTAACCAGAGCAGGAGTGAGACCAGTTTAACCAGAGCAGAAGAGAGTGAGAACAGTTTAACCAGAGCAGAAGAGATTTAGACCAGTTTAACCAGAGCAGGAGTGAGACCAGTTTAACCAGAGCAGAAGAGAGTGAGAACAGTTTAACCAGAGCAGAAGAGAGTGAGACCAGTTTAACCAGAGCAGGAGTGAGACCAGTTTAACCAGAGCAGAAGAGAGTGAGACCAGTTTAACCAGAGCAGAAGAGAGTGAGAACAGTTTAACCAGACCAGGAGTGAGACCAGTTTAACCAGAGCAGGAGTGAGACCAGTTTAACCAGAGAAGGAGTGAGACCAGTTTAACCAGAGCAGAAGTGAGACCAGTTTAACCAGATCAGAAGAGAGTGAGACCAGTTTAACCAGAGCAGAAGAGAGTGAGACCAGTTTAACCAGAGCAGAAGTGAGACCAGTTTAACCAGAGCAGAAGTGAGACCAGTTTAACCAGAGCAGGAGTGAGACCAGTTTAACCAGAGAAGGAGTGAGACCAGTTTAACCAGAGCAGAAGTGAGACCAGTTTAACCAGATCAGAAGAGAGTGAGACCAGTTTAACCAGAGCAGAAGAGAGTGAGACCATTTTAACCAGAGCAGAAGTGAGACCAGTTTAACCAGAGCAGAAGAGAGTGAGACCAGTTTAACCAGAGCAGAAGTGAGACCAGTTTAACCAGAGCAGAAGAGAGTGAGACCAGTTTAACCAGAGCAGAAGAGAGTGAGACCAGTTTAACCAGAGCAGGAGTGAGACCAGTTTAACCAGAGCAGGAATGAGACCAGTTTAACCAGAGCAGGAGTGAGACCAGTTTAACCAGAGCAGAAGAGAGTGAGACCAGTTTAACCAGAGCAGAAGAGAGTGAGACCAGTTTAACCAGAGCAGAAGTGAGACCAGTTTAACCAGAGCAGGAATGAGACCAGTTTAACCAGATCAGGAGTGAGACCAGTTTAACCAGAGCAGAAGAGAGTGAGACCAGTTTAACCAGAGCAGAGAAGGAGTGAGACCAGTTTAACCAGATCAGAAGTGAGACCAGTTTAACCAGAGCAGGAGTGAGACCAGTTTAACCAGATCAGAAGTGAGACCGGTTTAACCAGAGCAGAAGTGAGACCAGTTTAACCAGAGCAGGGGTGAGACCAGTTTAACCAGAGCAGGAGTGAGACCAGCTTAACCAGAGCAGAAGAGAGTGAGACCAGTTTAACCAGAGCAGAAGAGAGTGAGACCAGTTTAACCAGAGCAGGAGTGAGACCAGTTTAACCAGAGCAGAAGATAGTGAGAACAGTTTAACCAGAGCAGGAGTGAGACCAGTTTAACCAGAGCAGGAGTGAGACCAGTTTAACCAGAGCAGAAGTGAGACCAGTTTAACCAGAGCAGGGGTGAGACCAGTCTAACCAGATCAGAAGTGAGACCAGTTTAACCAGAGCAGGAGTGAGACCAGTTTAACCAGATCAGAAGTGAGACCAGTTTAACCAGAGCAGAAGTGAGACCAGTTTAACCAGAGCAGAAGAGAGTGAGACCAGTTTAACCAGAGCAGGAGTGAGACCAGTTTAACCAGAGCAGAAGAGAGTGAGACCAGTTTAACCAGAGCAGAAGAGAGTGAGACCAGTTTAACCAGAGCAGGAGTGAGACCAGTTTAACCAGAGCAGGAATGAGACCAGTTTAACCAGAGCAGGAGTGAGACCAGTTTAACCAGAGCAGAAGAGAGTGAGACCAGTTTAACCAGAGCAGAAGAGAGTGAGACCAGTTTAACCAGAGCAGAAGTGAGACCAGTTTAACCAGAGCAGGAATGAGACCAGTTTAACCAGATCAGGAGTGAGACCAGTTTAACCAGAGCAGAAGAGAGTGAGACCAGTTTAACCAGAGCAGAGAAGGAGTGAGACCAGTTTAACCAGATCAGAAGTGAGACCAGTTTAACCAGAGCAGGAGTGAGACCAGTTTAACCAGATCAGAAGTGAGACCGGTTTAACCAGAGCAGAAGTGAGACCAGTTTAACCAGAGCAGGGGTGAGACCAGTTTAACCAGAGCAGGAGTGAGACCAGCTTAACCAGAGCAGAAGAGAGTGAGACCAGTTTAACCAGAGCAGAAGAGAGTGAGACCAGTTTAACCAGAGCAGGAGTGAGACCAGTTTAACCAGAGCAGAAGATAGTGAGAACAGTTTAACCAGAGCAGGAGTGAGACCAGTTTAACCAGAGCAGGAGTGAGACCAGTTTAACCAGAGCAGAAGTGAGACCAGTTTAACCAGAGCAGGGGTGAGACCAGTCTAACCAGATCAGAAGTGAGACCAGTTTAACCAGAGCAGGAGTGAGACCAGTTTAACCAGATCAGAAGTGAGACCAGTTTAACCAGAGCAGAAGTGAGACCAGTTTAACCAGAGCAGAAGAGAGTGAGACCAGTTTAACCAGAGCAGGAGTGAGACCAGTTTAACCAGAGCAGAAGAGAGTGAGAACAGTTTAACCAGAGCAGAAGAGAGTGAGACCAGTTTAACCAGAGCAGAAGAGAGTGAGACCAGTTTAACCAGAGCAGGAGTGAGACCAGTTTAACCAGAGCAGAAGAGAGTGAGACCAGTTTAACCAGAGCAGGAGTGAGACCAGTTTAACCAGAGCAGGAGTGAGACCAGTTTAACCAGAGAAGGAGTGAGACCAGTTTAACCAGAGTAGAAGTGAGACCAGTTTAACCAGATCAGAAGAGAGTGAGACCAGTTTAACCAGAGCAGAAGAGAGTGAGACCAGTTTAACCAGAGCAGAAGAGAGTGAGACCAGTTTAACCAGAGCAGAAGTGAGACCAGTTTAACCAGAGCAGAAGAGAGTGAGACCAGTTTAACCAGAGCAGAAGAGAGTGAGACCAGTTTAACCAGAGCAGGAGTGAGACCAGTTTAACCAGAGCAGAAGTGAGACCAGTTTAACCAGAGCAGGAATGAGACCAGTTTAATCAGAGCAGAAGTGAGACCAGTTTAACCAGAGCAGGAATGAGACCAGTTTAACCAGAGCAGGAGTGAGACCAGTTTAACCAGAGCAGAAGAGAGTGAGACCAGTTTAACCAGAGCAGAGAAGGAGTGAGACCAGTTTAACCAGGAGTTGCTGGTTAAGTCATCAGGTCATCAGAACTGGGTTTCCATAGTAACGAGGCTACAGAACCACAGCGTGGCGTGGAGGCGTGACTCTGTGTTGCGGCGTTCCTTTTTCCCTTTCTGAATCTGATGAATGACTTCCTCTGACTTTAGTTCCTTCTTTCCTCTCTCTGTTAACCTGCTCTGATGTTTGTCAAGAAGAATCACGTCGTTCCGGTGCTTCTTGAGAACCAACCTTTCTGTTTTTATGTCAGCGTGGTCAGTGGGCAGAGCCGACCCATGCCAGTGGGTCGCCGGCGCCGACCACCCTGCAGCCCAGCACCGTCTTTTAGCTTCTTATGAGACTAAACTTGTTAAAACTGACAAAGTTTATCAGATGAGTGGTGAGACATCTTCAAGACCCAAGAAAAGAATCCAGTTTTTATTTCCTCAAAGGCTCAGATGACCCATAAAGTAAAGTTGAGAGTTAGTTCCTGTCACTCGTCCTTTTTCATCTCTTTATTTCAGCTGTGCAGGTAAATGTGCTGCATCTCTTTCACATTTACAGATTCCAGGTGTGAGAAAACGTCGATCTCTGAGGGTCAAAAGTTTGATTGCACATCAGAGAAAACATGAGGAATAACTTCTCTCGTCTGCAGTCACATCACTATGAAAGTATAAGTCGGGCCAGGGCCGCTGCTAGCCATCTCGGGGCCCTCAGCACTACTACTTTCTGGCCCCCGTTAAAATCAGGAAACCGGGTCAGTTTGATGAGTTAATACGTCTGTTGTTGTTGTTGTTGTCACTCTTCAGGACAAAAATATTCCATAAGTCCCATGAAATATAGAAAACATTATGTTTAGAAAACATAATTCTGTGTGATCTTCAGGTTGCAGGTTTCCCTGCTACAGGTCCACAGTCGTGTTAAAGTATCTACTTTTATAAAATTAAAACTTGACCTGCCAAACAACATATTCAGAACAAGGAATTCCCAGCGACGTTGTCTTTACAGTATTTATATTTTAATTATGGTGGGAAAATGAAAATCTTAACATGAAGCCACTATGATAATATCATGGATCTTTGCAATAATTCCTACAAAAATAACAGAACTACTCCTTTATTCTTTTCTCCATTTAAAGTGTTTTAAACTGAAGAGTTGTATGAAATGTTCTTTCATCATGGACTTTATACGTACAGTTTCCACCTGATCAGCATGTCAAGTGTGAGCTGGCCAAAGAGCTGGACCAGCTGGACTGTCACATGGTCTCCCAGTAGCAGGACCCTCTGAGGGTCCACATGGCTGCTGGTTGGTGTTGGGAGTGTGAACTGGAACTGCTGGTAGATGACTGATCATCTACACCTGCCTCCTGGCCGTAAACATACTTCAGCATCAAACTGCATTCATTTAGGAAAAAAAGAAGATTAAAAATACTAAAACTTTAATAGTTTAAGATTGAAATGCAGTTTACAGATTTTAACCTATAGTAGAAAAAAAAAGTTTCTTTCCAGCATTAACATCATTTTACATCATTTCAACATGAGATTCAGAAAAAAGAAGAATCATAACCAAGTCTTCCACATCACTCTAATGGTGCGTTTATAAAACTAAAACTTGATCAGCAGCTGTTTCCTTTTGGACAAGAAATCTCACATGAATGTCATCAACAATAATAAAACCTTAAAATGCTGTTCAATAGTTAATGTTACCAGTAGTTATATTACATTCCATCATCACTTCACTTCTGTGTGAGAGGACTACCGCGCACTGGAGCAGAAACTTTTATGTCAACATTATTCTTTAAACATTTATTTCTCTCTATATATTCTTTTCTATTCTAATCACATGACATATATTTGTCCTATGCACCTATAAGCATTATCCTTTCAGCTCCTGGACGACCAGCACACCCCTCCTCGGCCCGAAAAGGTTCATTTGAAAAATGAAAAAGGCATGGCCTTATGAGCATACATCATTTCATCTGATTTATTCTGATTCATGATGTCTGAAGGCCTTGACTGTTTACTGTCTGTCAAAGAGGACGAGGCATCTTTACAACAAACCAGTCCACCGGTTTTTGTTTGTTTTTGTTGTTTATTTGACGTGAGAACGAACAGGGAAGGCGGCTTACAGACCTTCTTCTCAGGCCATAAAGTGGTTCATTTAGTTTTGTATTTATATATTATTAGCAGAAAACCGTGGATATGTGACACTTGTTTTGGCTCAACCTGATGAGTTTTAAGGCCCCCCTCAACTCTTGGGGTCTACGCGTGGTGCGTGAAGCATGTGGCAGGAGCAGCAGGAGCAGCAGGATCTCCAGGAGCAGCAGGAGCAGCAGGAGCAGCAGAAGTAACAGGAGCTGCAGGAGCAGCAAGATCTGCAGGAGCAGCAGGAGCAGCAGGAGCAGCAGAAGTAACAGGAGCAGCAGGATCTGCAGGAGCAGCAGGAGCAGCAGGAGCAACAGGAGCAACAGGAGCAGCAGGAGCTGCCGGGAGCAACAGGAGCAACAGGAGCAGCAGGAGCAGCAGGAGCAGCAGGAGCAGCAGGATCTCCAGGAGCAGCAGGAGCAGCAGGAGCAGCAGAAGTAACAGGAGCTGCAGGAGCAGCAAGATCTGCAGGAGCAGCAGGAGCAGCAGGAGCAGCAGAAGTAACAGGAGCTGCAGGAGCAGCAAGATCTGCAGGAGCAGCAGGAGCAGCAGAAGTAACAGGAGCAGCAGGATCTGCAGGAGCAGCAGGAGCAGCAGGAGCAACAGGAGCAACAGGAGCAGCAGGAGCAGCAGGAGCTGCAGGAGCAGCAGGAGCTGCCGGGAGCAGCAGGAGCAGCAGGCGCAACAGGAGCTGCCGGGAGCAGCAGGAGCAGCAGGAGCAGCAGGAGCAACAGGAGCAGCAGGAGCAGCAGGAGCAACAGGAGCAGCAGGAGCTGCCGGGAGCAGCAGGAGCAGCAGGAGCTGCCGGGAGCAACAGGAGCAACAGAAGCAGCAGGAACAGCAGGAGCAACAGGAGCAACAGGAGCAACAGGAGCAGCAGGAGCAACAGGAGCAACAGGAGCAGCAGGAACAGCAGGAGCAACAGGAGCAGCAGGAGCAACAGGAGCAGGAGGAGCAGGAGGAGCAGGAGGATCTGCAGGAGCAGCAGGAGGAGCAGGAGGATCTGCAGGAGCAGCAGGAGCAGCAGGAGCTCACATGAGCAGTTACTGAAAGAGGGTTTGTGATCTGGATGGACCTGCTTGTTAGGAGTGACATCACCACCGTGGGAAATCTGTCAGCCTTTCAGCTGATCTGAGACTTACTGATGTTTTCATTATCCTGACTGAAGACGGGGGTGTTTCTGCTCCACAGTTTACCTGAGTGGTGGCTTAAAACAGCACTCTGAACCCAGTTCTCTTACATGTCTAAACCAAATCTTTCCAGTACAAAACAACAAGAGGCCCATGTAAATATTAACCCTGTACTGGTTTATTAGATCTGTGGTTTAATTGTTTAATCCACTTACAGTTAAACATGGAAAAATCTTCTCAAATTCATCACAGGGCGCAGATCTTATTTTATTCATTCTAAAGAAAAAACTAAATGCATGAAGTAGAACTAATTCTAGTAAGTTTAAAATACCACAGTGTACAAAAACAGCAAAACAAAAAGAACAACAAACTGCTTTAAGAACAGATTTAAATGCTCAAGTGCAGTAAAATCAGATCTTATTATTATTTTGCTGCAGCAAAAAAAAGAAGGAAAGAGAAAAAAATGATGTGATAAAATAAATATGTTTAAAATAACTAAAGGTTTTAATGACTGTCAGGTCTGAAATTTATTTAAATAACTAAAAGAAAAATACTTTTTTTAGTTGTCAGTCAGTTACATGACAAATGTTTTCTGCATCTGTAGCTCATTTCTTTATTTATTCATGTGTTGAAAAGTTGCTCAGCGGCTGTTGTGTTTGATGTGAAGTCCTCAGTGCTGGAAAGTGTTGGCAATCCAACGCCATTAAACGGTGAAAGGTTGTGTGTGCTGGAGCACCACAAGCGACTGGAGCCTCTTCTCTCCACTTTGTCCTCCTCAGACTTCCAGTCCAGCTCGGAGTCCTGTCCCAGCCAGAAATACTCTGATTACTCTGCAGTGGGGAGTACCGCTGAGAACATGTCAGACACCTAACCCTGAATACCTACAAACCAAAGATTGTTGATTTCAGGAGGAGTGAGACTCCACAGAGCTGCACGGTGGCGTAGTGGTTAGCACAGTAAGAACGTCGCTGGTTCGAGCCTTGACTGGGAAGGGGGTTCAAACAGTTCCTCCCATGTATGTGTGGGTTCTCTCCAGGTGTCCTGGCTTCCTCCCACCATCCATCCAAAGACATTATTGGTTACTGGTGACTCTAAATTGTCCCTAGGAGTAACCGTGAGTGTGAATGGTTGTATGTCTGTCCGTGTGTCCCTGTGATGGACTGGCGACCCGTCCAGGTGTACCTGCCTCTCGCCCGATGATGTCTGGGATAGACTCCAGCTTACCTGCGGCCCTGAATTGGAACATGCGGATAAGAAATGGAATTTACATGGATAGGAAGCAACACAGGGGCAGGAGAAAGACTCCCCCTGGTCCTCATCGGAGACCGTTTCCATCTTTAACTCAATGGAAGAAAAAGCCGATATTCTCAGCTGGTTGACGTGCATGCTCTGTCCACTGTCTGTCTGCACCCAGTAGTAGAGGTAAACCTTGGATATATGTGTTTGTATCTCTTCATTGTTTATTTATTTGTTTTTGTGGAGCTCTTGTTGCTAGGAAACAGAGTGAGTATGAGTATGAGGGTGAAAAGTTCCACAGTCTGTAACATGTGCAGAGACATCTGCACCAGTAGCAGCAGCAACACCTCTGGTGTTACTGAGCCTGGTGTCGTCTCCACGCATGCTCCTGCCATGGTGCTGCCATGGTGACAGACATCTTAGCGATGCTTTTCTTCATCTAAACTTTCATGAAGAAAAACTACAGTTTAAACGTGAAGGTAGTTCAGTTTGCAGTCTTATGCAGTCTTAGTCACATTACTGTGATCGTTTAAAGTCTGCTGCGGGAATAACTCAGGGGTTCAGATACAGAGGAGGACACACAACACTGTAAAAACACTCCCATTCTCTCACTGAAAGTGTTAATAAAGTCATTTAGAATCAATTTTCTAGTGCAACACTGAAAACACTCAATTGTAAAAAACATTATGAAGCTAAATAAAAAAGCTGCAGTGCTGAAATCTGTTGTCACTTCGCTTTGGTTCTGTCCTGCTGGTGTGTGTAAGAGAGCTGCTCGACACACACATCAGGAGGACAGAGCTGAAACTAGATTAGCGGCTGGAGCGGCCGGAGGAGGTCCACGGTCCGTGGAGTAGAAGGAAGGAGATCAGACATGACTGAAAACTGTGTCATATAATTGGAGATGAAAGTCAAAACGACCTCAGGCTTGGCTTGAGTTCATGACCTGGTAGACTGTGTTTGTTTTATATCACATTAAATGAAGTCTGGATGTGTAAGAAGGTAAAGACACTTTCATTTAGGATGTTTCACCAAAACTATTCAAACAACAGTTGCTCTCGTTTAGCAAATTTCAGTATCCAAACAACTCCTGTAAACAGGAAGCAGATTTATGTGCAGATAAACAGACAGCAGACCGTGACAGCCCCCTCTGAGGCTAATGAAGGATTTAGAAACTTGAATGGAGCTCCAACCTTACTTCGCTGAACAGTTTATCAAACACAACACTGTAGATGTTGTGAGGTTGTTTAGTCAGTAGACAGAGAGAGAGAGACAGCTCAGCATAGCTATTTCATGGTATAGCATTTATTAATGATTATTTGATTAAAAACAACAAAACAAAAAAAAAGGTTTACAATAAACACATTCCATTCCTAACACGAGCACGTCAATATGCAACCTCTGGCATCCTCCTGTAGAAGCAGGAATAAAGCTCACTGCACACTCAGTTCTCACTTTTTCTTCCCATCTTTGCTGCAGAGAAAAGTTGATGAAGGTCTGCGGGACCCTCAAACCATGCAGACCAACTGTCACACCATGTAGACCAACTGTCACACCATGTAGACCAAGTGTCACACCATGTAGACCTACTGTCACACCATGTAGACCAACTGTCACACCATGTAGACCTACTGTCACACCATGTAGACCAACTGTCACACCATGTAGACCAACTGTCACACCATGCAGACCAACTGTCACACCATGTAGACCAACTGTCACACCATGCAGACCAACTGTCACACCATGTAGACCTACTGTCACACCATGTAGACCAAGTGTCACACCATGTAGACCAAGTGTCACACCATGTAAACCTACTGTCAAACCATGTAGACCAACTGTCAAACCATGTAGACCAAGTGTCAAACCATGTAAACCTACTGTCACACCATGTAAACCTACTGTCACACCATGTGGACCAAGTGTCACACCATGTAGACCAACTGTCACACCATGTAGACCAACTGTCACACCATGCAGACCAAGTGTCACACCATGTAGACCAACTGTCACACCATGCAGACCAACTGCCACACCATGCAGACCAACATGTAGACCAACTGTCACACCATGTAGACCAACTGTCACACCATGTAGACCAACTGTCACACCATGTAAACCTACTGTCACACCATGTAGACCAACTGTCACACCATGTAGACCAAGTGTCACACCATGTAGACCTACTGTCACACCATGTAGACCAACTGTCACACCATGTAGACCTACTGTCACACCATGTAGACCAACTGTCACACCATGTAGACCAACTGTCACACCATGCAGACCAACTGTCACACCATGTAGACCAACTGTCACACCATGCAGACCAACTGTCACACCATGTAGACCTACTGTCACACCATGTAGACCAAGTGTCACACCATGTAGACCAAGTGTCACACCATGTAAACCTACTGTCAAACCATGTAGACCAACTGTCAAACCATGTAGACCAAGTGTCAAACCATGTAAACCTACTGTCACACCATGTAAACCTACTGTCACACCATGTGGACCAAGTGTCACACCATGTAGACCAACTGTCACACCATGTAGACCAACTGTCACACCATGCAGACCAAGTGTCACACCATGTAGACCAACTGTCACACCATGCAGACCAACTGCCACACCATGCAGACCAACATGTAGACCAACTGTCACACCATGTAGACCAACTGTCACACCATGTAGACCAACTGTCACACCATGTAAACCTACTGTCACACCATGTAGACCAACTGTCACACCATGTAAACCTACTGTCAAACCATGTAGACCAACTGTCACACCATGTAGACCTACTGTCACACCATGTAAACCTACTGTCAAACCATGTAGACCAACTGTCACACCATGTAGACCTACTGTCACACCATGTAAACCTACTTTCAAACCATGTAGACCAACTGTCACACCATGTAGACCAACTGTCACACCATGTAGACCTACTGTCACACCATGTAGACCTACTGTCACACCATGTAGACCAACTGTCACACCATGTAGACCAACTGTCACACCATGTAGACCAAGTGTCAAACCATGTAGACCAACTGTCACACCATGTAGACCAAGTGTCACACCATGCAGACCAACTGTCACACCATGTAGACCTACTGTCACACCATGTAGACCTACTGTCACACCATGTAGACCAAGTGTCACACCATGTAGACCTACTGTCACACCATGCAGACCAACTGTCACACCATGTAGACCTACTGTCACACCATGTAGACCTACTGTCACACCATGTAGACCAAGTGTCACACCATGTAGACCAAGTGTCACACCATGCAGACCAACTGTCACACCATGTAGACCTACTGTCACACCATGTAGACCAAGTGTCACACCATGTAGACCTACTGTCACAAAATGCAGACCAACTGTCACACCATGTAGACCAACTGTCACAACATGGAGACCAAGTGTCACACCATGTAGACCTACTGTCACACCATGTAGACCTACTGTCACACCATGTAGACCAACTGTCACACCATGTAGACCAAGTGTCACACCATGTAGACCTACTGTCACACCATGCAGACCAACTGTCACACCATGTAGACCTACTGTCACACCATGTAGACCAAGTGTCACACCATGTAGACCAACTGTCACACCATGTAGACCAACTGTCACACCATGTAGACCTACTGTCACACCATGTAGACCAAGTGTCACACCATGCAGACCAACTGTCACACCATGTAGACCTACTGTCACACCATGTAGACCAAGTGTCACACCATGCAGACCAACTGTCACACCATGTAGACCTACTGTCACACCATGTAGACCTACTGTCACACCATGTAGACCAAGTGTCACACCATGTAGACCTACTGTCACACCATGCAGACCAACTGTCACACCATGTAGACCTACTGTCACACCATGTAGACCTACTGTCACACCATGTAGACCAAGTGTCACACCATGTAGACCAAGTGTCACACCATGCAGACCAACTGTCACACCATGTAGACCTACTGTCACACCATGTAGACCAAGTGTCACACCATGTAGACCTACTGTCACAAAATGCAGACCAACTGTCACACCATGTAGACCAACTGTCACAACATGGAGACCAAGTGTCACACCATGTAGACCTACTGTCACACCATGTAGACCTATTGTCACACCATGTAGACCAACTGTCACACCATGTAGACCAAGTGTCACACCATGTAGACCTACTGTCACACCATGCAGACCAACTGTCACACCATGTAGACCTACTGTCACACCATGTAGACCAAGTGTCACACCATGTAGACCAAGTGTCACACCATGCAGACCAACTGTCACACCATGTAGACCTACTGTCACACCATGTAGACCAAGTGTCACACCATGTAGACCTACTGTCACACAATGCAGACCAACTGTCACACCATGTAGACCAACTGTCACAACATGTAGACCAAGTGTCACACCATGTAGACCTACTGTCACACCATGTAGACCTACTGTCACACCATGTAGACCAAGTGTCACACCATGTAGACCAAGTGTCACACCATGTAAACCTACTGTCAAACCATGTAGACCAACTGTCACACCATGTAGACCAAGTATCACACCATGTAAACCTACTGTCACACCATGTAGACCAACTGTCACACCATGTAGACCAACTGTCACACCATGCAGACCAACTGTCACACGATGTAGACCTACTGTCACACCATGCAGACCAACTGTCACACCATGCAGACCAACTGTCCCACCATGCAGACCAACTGTCACACCATGTAGACCAACTGTCACACCATGCAGACCAACTGTCACACCATGCAGACCAACTGTCACACCATGTAGACCAACTGTCACACCATGCAGACCAACTGTCACACCATGTAGACCTACTGTCACACCATGTAGACCAAGTGTCACACCATGTAGACCTACTGTCACACCATGTAGACCAAGTGTCACACCATGCAGACCAACTGTCACACCATGTAGACCTACTGTCACACCATGTAGACCTACTGTCACACCATGTAGACCAAGTGTCACACCATGTAGACCTACTGTCACACCATGTAGACCTACTGTCACACCATGTAGACCAAGTGTCACATCATGTAGACCAAGTGTCACACCATGCAGACCTACTGTCACACCATGTAGACCAGCTGTCACACCATGCAGACCAAGTGTCATACCATGTAGACCAACTGTCACACCATGCAGACCAACTGCCACACCATGCAGACCAACATGTAGACCAACTGTCACACCATGTAGACCAACTGTCACACCATGTAGACCAACTGTCACACCATGTAAACCTACTGTCACACCATGTAGACCAACTGTCACACCATGTAAACCTACTGTCAAACCATGTAGACCAACTGTCACACCATGTAGACCTACTGTCACACCATGTAAACCTACTGTCAAACCATGTAGACCAACTGTCACACCATGTAGACCTACTGTCACACCATGTAAACCTACTGTCAAACCATGTAGACCAACTGTCACACCATGTAGACCAACTGTCACACCATGTAGACCTACTGTCACACCATGTAGACCTACTGTCACACCATGTAGACCAACTGTCACACCATGTAGACCAACTGTCACACCATGTAGACCAAGTGTCAAACCATGTAGACCAACTGTCACACCATGTAGACCAAGTGTCACACCATGCAGACCAACTGTCACACCATGTAGACCTACTGTCACACCATGTAGACCTACTGTCACACCATGTAGACCAAGTGTCACACCATGTAGACCTACTGTCACACCATGCAGACCAACTGTCACACCATGTAGACCTACTGTCACACCATGTAGACCTACTGTCACACCATGTAGACCAAGTGTCACACCATGTAGACCAAGTGTCACACCATGCAGACCAACTGTCACACCATGTAGACCTACTGTCACACCATGTAGACCAAGTGTCACACCATGTAGACCTACTGTCACACAATGCAGACCAACTGTCACACCATGTAGACCAACTGTCACAACATGGAGACCAAGTGTCACACCATGTAGACCTACTGTCACACCATGTAGACCTACTGTCACACCATGTAGACCAACTGTCACACCATGTAGACCAAGTGTCACACCATGTAGACCTACTGTCACACCATGCAGACCAACTGTCACACCATGTAGACCTACTGTCACACCATGTAGACCTACTGTCACACCATGTAGACCAAGTGTCACACCATGTAGACCAAGTGTCACACCATGCAGACCAACTGTCACACCATGTAGACCTACTGTCACACCATGTAGACCAAGTGTCACACCATGTAGACCTACTGTCACACAATGCAGACCAACTGTCACACCATGTAGACCAACTGTCACAACATGTAGACCAAGTGTCACACCATGTAGACCTACTGTCACACCATGTACACCTACTGTCACACCATGCAGACCAAGTGTCACACCATGTAGACCAAGTGTCACACCATGTAAACCTACTGTCAAACCATGTAGACCAAATGTCACACCATGTAGACCAAGTATCACACCATGTAAACCTACTGTCACACCATGTAGACCAACTGTCACACCATGTAGACCTACTGTCACACCATGCAGACCAACTGTCACACCATGCAGACCAACTGTCACACCATGTAAACCAAGTGTCACACCATGTAGACCTACTGTCACACCATGTAGACCTACTGTCACACCATGTAGACCAACTGTCACACCATGTAGACCTACTGTCACACCATGTAGACCTACTGTCACACCATGTAGACCAACTGTCACACCATGCAGACCAACTGTCACACCATGTAGACCAACTGTCACACCATGCAGACCAACTGTCACACCATGTAGACCTACTGTCACACCATGTAGACCAAGTGTCACACCATGTAGACCAAGTGTCACACCATGTAAACCTACTGTCAAACCATGTAGACCAACTGACACACCATGTAGACCAAGTGTCAAACCATGTAAACCTACTGTCACACCATGTAAACCTACTGTCACACCATGTGGACCAAGTGTCACACCATGTGGACCAACTGTCACACCATGTAGACCAGCTGTCACACCATGCAGACCAAGTGTCATACCATGTAGACCAACTGTCACACCATGCAGACCAACTGCCACACCATGCAGACCAACATGTAGACCAACTGTCACACCATGTAGACCAACTGTCACACCATGTAGACCAACTGTCACACCATGTAAACCTACTGTCACACCATGTAGACCAACTGTCACACCATGTAAACCTACTGTCAAACCATGTAGACCAACTGTCACACCATGTAGACCTACTGTCACACCATGTAAACCTACTGTCAAACCATGTAGACCAACTGTCACACCATGTAGACCTACTGTCACACCATGTAAACCTACTGTCAAACCATGTAGACCAACTGTCACACCATGTAGACCAACTGTCACACCATGTAGACCTACTGTCACACCATGTAGACCTACTGTCACACCATGTAGACCAACTGTCACACCATGTAGACCAACTGTCACACCATGTAGACCAAGTGTCAAACCATGTAGACCAAGTGTCACACCATGCAGACCAACTGTCACACCATGTAGACCTACTGTCACACCATGTAGACCTACTGTCACACCATGTAGACCAAGTGTCACACCATGTAGACCTACTGTCACACCATGCAGACCAACTGTCACACCATGTAGACCTACTGTCACACCATGTAGACCTACTGTCACACCATGTAGACCAAGTGTCACACCATGTAGACCAAGTGTCACACCATGCAGACCAACTGTCACACCGTGTAGACCTACTGTCACACCATGTAGACCAAGTGTCACACCATGTAGACCTACTGTCACACAATGCAGACCAACTGTCACACCATGTAGACCAACTGTCACAACATGGAGACCAAGTGTCACACCATGTAGACCTACTGTCACACCATGTAGACCTACTGTCACACCATGTAGACCAACTGTCACACCATGTAGACCAAGTGTCACACCATGTAGACCTACTGTCACACCATGCAGACCAACTGTCACACCATGTAGACCTACTGTCACACCATGTAGACCTACTGTCACACCATGTAGACCAAGTGTCACACCATGTAGACCAAGTGTCACACCATGCAGACCAACTGTCACACCATGTAGACCTACTGTCACACCATGTAGACCAAGTGTCACACCATGTAGACCTACTGTCACACAATGCAGACCAACTGTCACACCATGTAGACCTACTGTCACACCATGTACACCTACTGTCACACCATGCAGACCAAGTGTCACACCATGTAGACCAAGTGTCACACCATGTAAACCTACTGTCAAACCATGTAGACCAAATGTCACACCATGTAGACCAAGTATCACACCATGTAAACCTACTGTCACACCATGTAGACCAACTGTCACACCATGTAGACCTACTGTCACACCATGCAGACCAACTGTCACACCATGCAGACCAACTGTCACACCATGTAAACCAAGTGTCACACCATGTAGACCTACTGTCACACCATGTAGACCAAGTGTCACACCATGCAGACCAACTGTCACACCATGTAGACCTACTGTCACACCATGCAGACCAACTGTCACACCATGTAGACCAACTGTCACACCATGCAGACCAACTGTCACACCATGTAGACCTACTGTCACACCATGTAGACCAAGTGTCACACCATGTAGACCTACTGTCACACCATGTAGACCAAGTGTCACACCATGCAGACCAACTGTCACACCATGTAGACCTACTGTCAAACCATGTAGACCAACTGTCACACCATGTAGACCAAGTGTCACACCATGTAAACCTACTATCACACCATGTAGACCAACTGTCACACCATGTTGACCAACTGTCACACCATGTAGACCAACTGTCACACCATGCAGACCAACTGTCACACCATGCAGACCAACTGTCACACCATGTAGACCAAGTGTCACACCATGTAGACCTACTGTCAAACCATGTAGACCAACTGTCACACCATGTAGACCAAGTATCACACCATGTAAACCTACTGTCACACCATGTAGACCAACTGTCACACCATGTAGACCAACTGTCACACCATGCAGACCAACTGTCACACGATGTAGACCTACTGTCACACCATGCAGACCAACTGTCACACCATGCAGACCAACTGTCCCACCATGCAGACCAACTGTCACACCATGTAGACCAACTGTCACACCATGCAGACCAACTGTCACACCATGCAGACCAACTGTCACACCATGTAGACCAACTGTCACACCATGCAGACCAACTGTCACACCATGTAGACCTACTGTCACACCATGTAGACCAAGTGTCACACCATGTAGACCTACTGTCACACCATGTAGACCAAGTGTCACACCATGCAGACCAACTGTCACACCATGTAGACCTACTGTCACACCATGTAGACCTACTGTCACACCATGTAGACCAAGTGTCACACCATGTAGACCTACTGTCACACCATGTAGACCTACTGTCACACCATGTAGACCAAGTGTCACATCATGTAGACCAAGTGTCACACCATGCAGACCTACTGTCACACCATGCAGACCAACTGTCACACCATGTAGACCAACTGTCACACCATGCAGACCAACTGTCACACCATGCAGACCAACTGTCACACCATGCAGACCAACTGTCACACCATGCAGACCAACTGTCACACCATGTAGACCAACTGTCACACCATGCAGACCAACTGTCACACCATGTAGACCTACTGTCACACCATGTAGACCAAGTGTCACACCATGTAGACCTACTGTCACACCATGTAGACCAACTGTCACACCATGCAGACCAACTGTCACACCATGTAGACCTACTGTCACACCATGCAGACCTACTGTCACACCATGTAGACCTACTGTCACACCATGTAGACCAAGTGTCACACCATGTAGACCTACTGTCACACCATGTAGACCAACTGTCACACCATGTAGACCTACTGTCACACCATGTAGACCTACTGTCACACCATGTAGACCAACTGTCACACCATGCAGACCAACTGTCACACCATGTAGACCAACTGTCACACCATGCAGACCAACTGTCACACCATGTAGACCTACTGTCACACCATGTAGACCAAGTGTCACACCATGTAGACCAAGTGTCACACCATGTAAACCTACTGTCAAACCATGTAGACCAACTGACACCCCATGTAGACCAAGTGTCAAACCATGTAAACCTACTGTCACACCATGTAAACCTACTGTCACACCATGTGGACCAAGTGTCACACCATGTGGACCAACTGTCACACCATGTAGACCAGCTGTCACACCATGCAGACCAAGTGTCATACCATGTAGACCAACTGTCACACCATGCAGACCAACTGCCACACCATGCAGACCAACATGTAGACCAACTGTCACACCATGTAGACCAACTGTCACACCATGTAGACCAACTGTCACACCATGTAAACCTACTGTCACACCATGTAGACCAACTGTCACACCATGTAAACCTACTGTCAAACCATGTAGACCAACTGTCACACCATGTAGACCTACTGTCACACCATGTAAACCTACTGTCAAACCATGTAGACCAACTGTCACACCATGTAGACCTACTGTCACACCATGTAAACCTACTGTCAAACCATGTAGACCAACTGTCCCACCATGTAGACCAACTGTCACACCATGTAGACCTACTGTCACACCATGTAGACCTACTGTCACACCATGTAGACCAACTGTCACACCATGTAGACCAACTGTCACACCATGTAGACCAAGTGTCAAACCATGTAGACCAACTGTCACACCATGTAGACCAAGTGTCACACCATGCAGACCAACTGTCACACCATGTAGACCTACTGTCACACCATGTAGACCTACTGTCACACCATGTAGACCAAGTGTCACACCATGTAGACCTACTGTCACACCATGCAGACCAACTGTCACACCATGTAGACCTACTGTCACACCATGTAGACCTACTGTCACACCATGTAGACCAAGTGTCACACCATGTAGACCAAGTGTCACACCATGCAGACCAACTGTCACACCATGTAGACCTACTGTCACACCATGTAGACCAAGTGTCACACCATGTAGACCTACTGTCACACAATGCAGACCAACTGTCACACCATGTAGACCAACTGTCACAACATGGAGACCAAGTGTCACACCATGTAGACCTACTGTCACACCATGTAGACCTACTGTCACACCATGTAGACCAACTGTCACACCATGTAGACCAAGTGTCACACCATGTAGACCTACTGTCACACCATGCAGACCAACTGTCACACCATGTAGACCTACTGTCACACCATGTAGACCTACTGTCACACCATGTAGACCAAGTGTCACACCATGTAGACCAAGTGTCACACCATGCAGACCAACTGTCACACCATGTAGACCTACTGTCACACCATGTAGACCAAGTGTCACACCATGTAGACCTACTGTCACACAATGCAGACCAACTGTCACACCATGTAGACCAACTGTCACAACATGTAGACCAAGTGTCACACCATGTAGACCTACTGTCACACCATGTACACCTACTGTCACACCATGCAGACCAAGTGTCACACCATGTAGACCAAGTGTCACACCATGTAAACCTACTGTCAAACCATGTAGACCAAATGTCACACCATGTAGACCAAGTATCACACCATGTAAACCTACTGTCACACCATGTAGACCAACTGTCACACCATGTAGACCTACTGTCACACCATGCAGACCAACTGTCACACCATGCAGACCAACTGTCACACCATGTAAACCAAGTGTCACACCATGTAGACCTACTGTCACACCATGTAGACCAAGTGTCACACCATGCAGACCAACTGTCACACCATGTAGACCTACTGTCACACCATGCAGACCAACTGTCACACCATGTAGACCAACTGTCACACCATGCAGACCAACTGTCACACCATGTAGACCTACTGTCACACCATGTAGACCAAGTGTCACACCATGTAGACCTACTGTCACACCATGTAGACCAAGTGTCACACCATGCAGACCAACTGTCACACCATGTAGACCTACTGTCAAACCATGTAGACCAACTGTCACACCATGTAGACCAAGTGTCACACCATGTAAACCTACTATCACACCATGTAGACCAACTGTCACACCATGTTGACCAACTGTCACACCATGTAGACCAACTGTCACACCATGCAGACCAACTGTCACACCATGCAGACCAACTGTCACACCATGTAGACCAACTGTCACACCATGCAGACCTACTTTCACACCATGTAGACCAACTGTCACACCATGTAGACCAACTGTCAAACTATGCAGACCAAGTGTCACACCATGTAGACCTACTGTCACACCATGTAGACCAAGTGTCACACCATGTAGACCTACTGTCACACCATGTAGACCAAGTGTCACACCATGCAGACCAACTGTCACACCATGTAGACCTACTGTCACACCATGTAGACCAACTGTCACACCATGTAGACCTACTGTCATACCATGCAGACCAACTGTCACACCATGCAGACCAACTGTCACACCATGTAGACCAACTGTCACACCATGCAGACCAACTGTCACACCATGTAGACCAACTGTCACACCATGCAGACCAACTGTCACACCATGCAGACCAACTGTCACACCATGTAAACCAAGTGTCACACCATGTAGACCTACTGTCACACCATGTAGACCAAGTGTCACACCATGCAGACCAACTGTCACACCATGTAGACCTACTGTCACACCATGCAGACCAACTGTCACACCATGTAGACCAACTGTCACACCATGCAGACCAACTGTCACACCATGTAGACCTACTGTCACACCATGTAGACCAAGTGTCACACCATGTAGACCTACTGTCACACCATGTAGACCAAGTGTCACACCATGCAGACCAACTGTCACACCATGTAGACCTACTGTCACACCATGTAGACCTACTGTCACACCATGTAGACCAAGTCTCACACCATGTAGACCTACTGTCACACCATGCAGACCAACTGTCACACCATGTAGACCTACTGTCACACCATGTAGACCTACTGTCACACCATGTAGACCAAGTGTCACACCATGTAGACCAAGTGTCACACCATGCAGACCAACTGTCACACCATGCAGACCAACTGTCACACCATGCAGACCAACTGTCACACCATGCAGACCAACTGTCACACCATGTAGACCAACTGTCACACCATGCAGACCAACTGTCACACCATGTAGACCTACTGTCACACCATGTAGACCAAGTGTCACACCATGTAGACCTACTGTCACACCATGTAGACCAAGTGTCACACCATGCAGACCAACTGTCACACCATGTAGACCTACTGTCACACCATGTAGACCTACTGTCACACCATGTAGACCAACTGTCACACCATGTAGACCTACTGTCACACCATGCAGACCAACTGTCACACCATGCAGACCAACTGTCACACCATGCAGACCAACTGTCACACCATGTAGACCAACTGTCACACCATGCAGACCTACTGTCACACCATGTAGACCAACTGTCACACCATGCAGACCAACTGTCACACCATGCAGACCAACTGTCACACCATGTAGACCAACTGTCACACCATGCAGACCAAGTGTCACACCATGTAGACCTACTGTCACACCATGTAGACCAAGTGTCACACCATGTAGACCTACTGTCACACCATGTAGACCAAGTGTCACACCATGCAGACCAACTGTCACACCATGTAGACCTACTGTCACACCATGTAGACCAACTGTCACACCATGTAGACCAAGTGTCACACCATGTAGACCTACTGTCACACCATGTAGACCTACTGTCACACGATGTAGACCAAGTGTCACACCATGCAGACCAACTGTCACACCATGTAGACCTACTGTCACACCATGTAGACCAAGTGTCACACCATGTAGACCTACTGTCACACCATGCAGACCAACTGTCACACCATGTAGACCTACTGTCACACCATGTAGACCAACTGTCACACCATGTAGTCCTACTGTCACACCATGTAGACCTACTGTCACACCATGTAGACCAAGTGTCACACCATGTAGACCAACTGTCACACCATGCAGACCAAGTGTCACACCATGTAGACCTACTGTCACACCATGTAGACCAAGTGTCACACCATGTAGACCTACTGTCACACCATGTAGACCAAGTGTCACACCATGCAGACCAACTGTCACACCATGTAGACCTACTGTCACACCATGTAGACCTACTGTCACACCATGTAGACCAAGTCTCACACCATGTAGACCTACTGTCACACCATGCAGACCAACTGTCACACCATGTAGACCTACTGTCACACCATGTAGACCTACTGTCACACCATGTAGACCAAGTGTCACACCATGTAGACCAAGTGTCACACCATGCAGACCAACTGTCACACCATGCAGACCAACTGTCACACCATGTAGACCAACTGTCACACCATGCAGACCAACTGTCACACCATGCAGACCAACTGTCACACCATGCAGACCAACTGTCACACCATGTAGACCTACTGTCACACCATGTAGACCAAGTGTCACACCATGTAGACCTACTGTCACACCATGTAGACCAAGTGTCACACCATGCAGACCAACTGTCACACCATGTAGACCAACTGTCACACCATGTAGACCTACTGTCACACCATGTAGACCAACTGTCACACCATGTAGACCTACTGTCACACCATGCAGACCAACTGTCACACCATGTAGACCTACTGTCACACCATGTAGACCTACTGTCACACCATGTAGACCAAGTGTCATACCATGTAGAGCAAGTGTCACACCATGCAGACCAACTGTCACACCATGTAGACCTACTGTCACACCATGTAGACCAACTGTCACACCATGTAGACCTACTGTCACACCATGCAGACCAACTGTCACACCATGTAGACCTACTGTCACACCATGTAGACCTACTGTCACACCATGTCGACCAAGTGTCACACCATGTAGACCTACTGTCACACCATGTAGACCTACTGTCACACCATGTAGACCAAGTGTCACACCATGCAGACCAACTGTCACACCATGTAGACCTACTGTCACACCATGTAGACCAAGTGTCACACCATGTAGACCTACTGTCACACCATGCAGACCAACTGTCACACCATGTAGACCTACTGTCACACCATGTAGACCAACTGTCACACCATGTAGTCCTACTGTCACACCATGTAGACCTACTGTCACACCATGCAGACCAAGTGTCACACCATGTAGACCTACTGTCACACCATGTAGACCAAGTGTCACACCATGTAGACCAACTGTCACCCCATGTAGACCAACTGTCACACCATGTAGACCAAGTGTCACACCATGCAAGCCAACTGTCACGACATGTAAACCTACTGTCACACCATGTAGACCAACTGTCACGACATGTAAACCTACTGTCACACCATGTAGACCTACAGTCACACCATGTAGACCTACTGTCACACCATGTAGACCAATTGTCACAACATGTAGACCAAGTGTCACACCATGTAGACCTACTGTCACACCATGTAGACCTACTGTCACAACATGTAGACCAACTGTCACACCATGCAGACCAACTGTCACACCATGTAGACCAACTGTCACACCATGCAGACCAACTGTCACACCATGTAGACCAACTGTCACACCATGTAGACCTACTGTCACACCATGTAGACCTACTGTCACACCATGTAAACCTACTGTCACAACATGTAGACCAACTGTCACACCATGCAGACCAACTGTCACACCATGTAGACCTACTGTCACACCATGTAGACCAAGTGTCACACCATGTAGACCTACTGTCACACCATGTAGACCAAGTGTCACACCATGTAGACCTACTGTCACACCATGCAGACCACCTGTCACACCATGTAGACCTACTGTCACACCATGCAGACCAACTGTCACACCATGTAGACCTACTGTCACACCATGTAGACCTACTGTCACACCATGTAGACCATGTGTCACACCATGTAGACCAACTGTCACACCATGTAGACCAACTGTCACACCATGTAGACCTACTGTCACACCATGTAGACCAACTGTCACACCACGTAGACCAAGTGTCACACCATGTAGACCTACTGTCACACCATGTAGACCAAGTGTCACACCATGCAGACCAACTGTCACACCATGTAGACCTACTGTCACACCATGTAGACCAAGTGTCACACCATGTAGACCTACTGTCACACCATGCAGACCAACTGTCACACCATGTAGACCTACTGTCACACCATGTAGACCAACTGTCACACCATGTAGACCTACTGTCACACGATGTAGACCTACTGTCACACCATGTAGACCAAGTGTCACACCATGTAGACCAACTGTCACACCATGCAGACCAACTGTCACACCATGTAGACCAAGTGTCACACCATGTAGACCAAGTGTCACACCATGTAGACCAACTGTCACACCATGTAGACCAACTGTCACACCATGTAGACCAACTGTCACACCATGTAGACCAACTGTCACACCATGTAGACCAACTGTCACACCATGTAGACCAACTGTCACACCATGTAGACCTACTGTCACACCATGTAGACCAACTGTCACAACATGTAGACCAAGTGTCACACCATGTAGACCTACTGTCACACCATGTAGACCTACTGTCACAACATGTAGACCAACTGTCACACCATGCAGACCAACTGTCACACCATGTAGACCAACTGTCACACCATGTAGACCTACTGTCACACCATGTAGACCTACTGTCACACCATGTAGACCAAGTGTCACACCATGTAGACCAACTGTCACACCATGTAGACCAACTGTCACAACATGTAGACCAAGTGTCACACCATGTAGACCTACTGTCACACCATGTAGACCTACTGTCACACCATGTAGACCTACGGTCACACCATGTAGACCTACTGTCACACCATGTAGACCAAGTGTCACACCATGTAGACCTACGGTCACACCATGTAGACCAACTGTCACACCATGTAGACCTACGGTCACACCATGTAGACCTACTGTCACACCATGTAGACCAACTGTCACACCATGTAGACCTACTATCACACCATGCACACACATTATGCAGACCGTCGTGCCATGCTGGTATTTCCTGACTGGCAAGCTACAGCTTCTTACCCCAACATTCACAATTACAACTTATTTTAAACCACTAGTTAACTTTGCATCAACGTCTTTAGACTGTGGAAGGAAACTGGAGCACCTGTACGGAGCCTGAATATATAGAAAGAAAAGCTACTTAAACAAGCAATGTAAACATCATTTTATACTTTTATTATAATAAATAAAAGAGAGTCCTGTCATCTGTGGTGAACTTTTGTAGTTAGAACCATGGTGGAAAAAGTTTGGCTTTAATGATTATTTATTTGTAGATCAGTGAAAGCACCAGATGTTATTTATAAAGGTCATAAAAAATGAAAAAATGCAGCATGAGAGTAGCATTAGAGCACATGGCTGAGTATACTGACACAACATGTCAGGATGAAGGGCAAACAGGAAGTAGCAGAGATGTTATTCCCCATGTTAAATATTCAGATTGGCAAGGGAATACAGAAGTCGGTCTGACCTCTTTTCTGGCTGCTGTGTACATGTGCTTGTACTACTAATTATGTGGGAAATAAATCCATCAACACAGTGACACTCTTGTTGGAAGACGTCCACCCCTTTTTGGGGACAAAATGTCCCTAGAAAATAAATCCTAGTGAAACAGACCATTCTGATTTGAAACCTTTATGTGAGGTTTGGGGTATGAATGCTTCGACCAGTAAAACATCTCCAGGAAATGGATTCAGGTCAGTGTCATGTTCATGAGAAAACGAGGGGCAATCGTGTGTTTTTCTATGTGGTTCATACAACACCATCCTGACAGCAGCTGGTAAATGTATGCTGACCATCATCCGCAACCACACGTCCAGTTAAGGTCCCAGCTTACTGTGATCCACATTTTCACTGTGTTCATTGTTGAAGAAGTAGAAATTAAGAACAAGAAAAGAAAATAAGTTGTTATTGTTTTAACCTTCTTCTTCACTTGTTGCTCCAACAGTGAAACCAGTTAAAGATGTCTGTCAGGTCATCGGCATCACGCAGAGAAAACATGTAAACAACTGACACTGGTGGTGTGAAGCAAAGCGCTCCAGATCGGTGAGCCCTGAGTCCGGGCCCACTCCCACACCAGCATCCCCCACCCTCCCCGGGTGTGTGGCAGGTGGGGGGTGGGTGCTCCTGGGCATGGTGATGCCTGTCCCCAGCCTCCCCTGCCCTGTGGGGTCCCGGGAAGCAGTCTGGAAAGTAAAAACATGTTTTATGTTGCCTGAGAAAACCAACACAGACATGTGGAACCCAGTTTAATGTGTTTGTGTGGAAGTTCTTATCACGAAGAGATAAGATGTTGATCCAATCAAAGTGAAGGCCGCTCGCCTCGCAGTCCTGTTCCGGTAATTACCACATCATTTGGAAATGAATTCAGGAAAACAGTGTTGAAAATTTACTTGACTACAGTCTGTTTTTTATTTACCGACTTACTCAGCGCCTCCTCCTTCTCTCTGTCTCCTTCTTGCCTCACCAACACCCCTCCCGACCCCCCAATCCTCCATGGAACAGAGTAGGTGTACTGTTAGTGCTGTAGCTCAGGGACTGTCTTTGCTCCGTACTCATTTGTCAAGTGTGGTTTTGGATGCAGCTTGGTTGGAAGAGTTCAGGGTGGCAGGTGGCAACATCAGGCACCTCTCCCTCTCTTTTTCTGTCTTTGTTCTCCTCTTCTCTTTGTTTTCCTTAGCCTCTCAGAGTGCAGGATTCTCAGTAAGTTTTTAAGCATGGCATGGTACGTGAGCTGGCGTCTCCTGACTTGGCGAGGGGAAGCTGGCATTGATCAGGACATAACAAAGTGCTGCCAAGTGCCTTTACGAGTTCCCATTGCACATTGCTGGGTATCTACAAAGGACCTGGCAAGGAGGGAGTGTATGTTTCAAACATGCATGCATATCAGTTTACAGTCAGTATTTTGAATGAATATGTTTATTACACGCCCTGCGATGGACCGGCGAGCTGTCCAGGGTGTACCCTGCCTGTCGCCCAAAGTCAGCTGGGATAGGCTCCATCTTCCCACAACCCTGAATTGGATTAAACGGTTCAGAAAATGAATGAATGAATATGTTTATTACACATTTCATGTTAACTTTAGCTCACCATGTCCACAGCAAACATATCGTTGTTTCCTTCTTAACTGAATGTATTCACCAGAAATGTTGGAAGTTGGTTAGTTTACCAGTTTGTCCCTTCCCAACCAGTGACACCATTGTTTAGCAACACTTTACCACAAGATGTAAGTGTTTCTTTAAATAATAACTGTTACCTGGATTCAACTGTATGCATCTCGTAACAGGTACAATACCACCTCTGTTTGTATGACAGAGAAATGGACTGAATGCACAACAGCTTTACCAGTACAAAGTAAGCACCAGCTGGTTTTTACAACAACTTCCAGAGACAGAACCTGTGCATACTCGACCCTCTGAGAACCAAGTCACAAGTCCATTCAGAGTGAAATAGAGTCATGCAGAATTAATCCTAATCAGTTTAATTGCCTGGTGTTTGCATGATTCACATTTTCACTACGCTTTTGTACATTTTCTTCTTTTATACATTAGTGGATGTTCACAAACTGGTGGTTTTGAAGGGGTTCTTTTTGGTGCAACTATAACGGCAACCTCCTGGGAATGACGCCACCACCACCTTTTCCTTTTGCTGCCGTACATTATGGGCTGATTGGATTTTGCTGGTCCAGGACCCAAAAAGCTGTCCAAACACTCCATTCTTCACCAAGATGGAAATAAAAGGCATGTGTTCCAGTTGTCTCGAAATTCCAAGTGGAAGAGAGTGGAAGAGAGAATTCCACTTGGAATTTCGAGACAACTGGAACACATGCCTTTTATTTCCATCTTGGTGAAGAATGGAGTGTTTGGACAGCTTTTTGGGTCCTGGACCAGCAAAATCCAATCAGCCCATAACGTACGGCAGCAAAAGGAAAAGGTGGTGGTTTTGATCATGCAGAACGTTAAAACAAATTAGTGGAGTGGCAATGCCTGTGCTTTCCACCTTCTGTCTTGCCACACCAGGAGCATTTCAGAGCAGAAAATCTCCCGTTCACTCCAATAGTTGCTGCACTTACGGGCATTTAAAGAAAAAATACTCCATAGAAAGCTTATTTGGCCAGTCCCATCCATGTGTCATGTGCTTGCTCTTTGTTTGGTCAATGTTCCTTGTTTTAGTGCAAGTACCATGAATATGTAAGCCTGGTCTGAAATGTACACAGATATACGGTATTACATTTGTAATAGCTGGTTACTACCCATCTCTGATGTGTACTGATAATATTTCTTCTAAATACGCAGCGCGTTGACATTATAACGGGGAGGTGTCTGTAAAGTTTAGTTATTTCTCAGACATCAGTTGTCCTGATAGAAAAAACACACCTGGGGGGCAATGGGTTGATTACATGTGGTCCTTTAAGTTAAAAAGGAAAAGAAAAAGAGACAGTTAAAAGACTTATCTACCTGGATGACATCATAACTGCAGAGACATTTCCATGTTAATCCACCGATCCGGTCAGTTTAGTTGCTATGGTGACTTGATCAGGCAATAATACAGCAATCAACCCCTCCAAGCTGATGACATCATTAAAAATGCACTGATCAGCATTTTGCTTTTGTTTTATCTGTCTGAATGCCCAGATGTTGTTTGTAAACCGTCTTCCTGAATCATAACTTATTTTGTGGTTTAGTGGTGAAATTTGGTCTGGAACTGGGCAGGACCGTGGTCAGCTATGTCTGGTAAAGATTTAGCTGTTAGCATTTATTAAATTACACTTTATTTGAGTCATTTATAACAACTGTCCTGCAGGACGTAACATCTCCACAGTGCCACAGAACTCAACAACCACACTTCCTTTAACCTTTCGTCCTGTGACAAAGTTAAAAACACTGGGTTAACCTGCGATCATTACCGGATCATTAAAATGTATTGCTACCATTATCATGCTGGAGTGGGTTTGCCACCTGTGATGAGGGGGCACAGCCCACTGAAGGGTAACCACACACCTGCATATTACCGACCTAATAATCCATCTAGTGGTGACCCAGACCCCCATCCTGGACCCTGATTCCTCATTCATACGTCTGCATGTTTTCACTCTAATTGTACTTGTCCATTCACACCTCTTTGTGCTCAGTAATACAGTCTTATTCATGCAGAATGCAGTTTCAGACACATGGCCGTACATATTTGATTCTGTATACAGAAATTGTTTGTATTTCTGCTCATGCATGTGTTCCTGGATGGAAGCTGTAATCACAGTCATCCTGTGGAACTTTCACCTCCAGCCTGGAGCTCCAGGGCTAATTATGTGCTGAATGAAAAGGTAGAGGGCATGTAATTACATCTGCACACTCCCTCGAGACAAAGTGCTTCTGGCTCGCTTTCAGAGAAGTTTGGTTAGCAACAAAAACAGAGAAAATAAAGAAACTGTTGGTAAAAATAAGCAAAAGAAAGAAAAAAATTATTTTCATAAAGTTTTTATTTCTTATTACTTTTGTTAATTTCCACTTATTTCCCAGACAGCTGTTTTTTGTCCTTCTTTAATGGGAGGGTAGGAACACATCTGAGGGCGACTGTTTGATGTAAATGATAAACTAGCCTCAGTTATGCCAGGCTCACATCTTGTATCAACACTTAAAACATGAAAACCTCCTGAGACAAGTCTTACAACAGCTTATCATATCTGACTGTACATTATCGCACCATGAAATGTCGTCAGAGAGAGAAGAGGATGAAGCAACGTCCCCACATCAGGTTTCAGACACCAGAAAGCTGCATTGGAGAGCTGTAGACCAGCTGCTCGACCAATGAAACCAAACAGCAGTGCACTATTTTAGAAAATAGATCAAATGCAAACTTCATCTCTCTGACGAATGATTCATACCTGAGTCTCCTGTAAGCTTTTCATCAACGTCTCTGCTGGTTCCTGAGTAATCTGGAAGCATGTAGATGGGGAATTACGCTGAACCTAACAGTAAGCCTTGAGGAACTCCACCGTTAAAAGTTTATTCATTTGTTTCATTTAGTTAGTTAGTCAGTTAGTTAGTTATAAGGGACATTGTATGATTTCAGACATGAATATTTCCGTCAGGTGCACTGTATCAGAGGTAGCTGGAGCTAAATGGGATGTGCAGACCCCCGTTCACAGGATCATTTCACGCCTGCATGTTTAGTTCAGGGACCTAACTGAAGAACAGACCAGTAAAAAAACCTTTTCCAGTCAACCCATCAACCAGTCTGCAGTTTACAGCCACCTGCTATGAAACATGAGCAGTCACTCCCATCCTGCGATGACGTTGCCACGGCAGCAGTCTGCAGTGCCACCGTGGCAACCTCCTTCATCACCTGTTAACAGGAGGTCGAGTGTGAGTGTGTGTGTTTCTGAGAAAGTGATGAAGCAAGTATCAGGGTTTCAGATTGTGGGTGTGTGAGGACTCGTCCAGAGGTTGTGTGTGTAAGTGTACGCAACAGAGACAGACATGAGTGTGTATGAGAGCTGACAGAGGCGTCCATGTTGACAGCCTTTGTAATGGAGGAGAAGGTAATTTGTTAGACGGATCTTCCTCTGCGGCCGCCAGCGTGTCTCCCTCTGTTCATCCTCCTCTCCATCGCTCTCCCTGCATCGTGTGTCCTGTAAATCTTCTTCAACCACTCTTTCTTTCCCACTTACCCTCCATCTCCTGCCATCCCTCTTGTCTAATGTTCATCCTCCTCCATCCCTCTCTCGCTCGTCTCGCACCCTCATCCATCAGGTCTAATGATTAAGCTTCTGCCCTGCTCATCTGAGGCTCCGCTTCATATTTCCCAGTGCTGAGAGCAGGCGTTAGCAGCACAGCGGCCAAACCATGAAAACCTCCTTCTTCACACAATAACATGAACTCTGACTAGAAATCATGCATGAGGAGAGACCAGAGCAAACATGGGAGGAAACAGCGATTTCAGAAGTTTTTGCTTGAAAGAATGTTTCCTTAAATAGTGCAGATGTTTGCTGAACTGCAGAGCAACATTTCTGAGATGTCTGATATGAATAACTCAGTCATGATATCTGACATTCTGGGCTACACTCCCTACCAGTGAACTCTAACAGGATTCATTAGTACTCATCTTAGTACTTTGTATAAGCAAGAACTCAGACGTAAGTACTTGTATTTGTACTCATGTGGTATTGGTGCAAGAAAACGTGTTTATTCAAAACCACAGAAATCAGAGTCATACGTCTGCCAGGCCTGTAGGTGGCGTCGTGATCAGGCAACAGAAAACAAGAGAAGAAGACATAAAGTATCAGAGGTATTAGTGGAACTTACTCATGCACAGAGTCCATTTCTGCTCCCATAAATATTGACATCTGTCTCAAATGCTGTCATACGTCGTGTCCCTCATACTTCCATGCGTTCTTCACGTTGCCACGGTGATTGACTCGGCACATCCACCAGTGGGCAGAGGGTTAGGGTTAGGGGTTAGTTCACTTCCGTGTTCAATACTGGTTGGTAGCACTAATGCAGTGCTATGAAGCTGCTACAAACATCTAAACACACTAGTAGAAGAAGAAAAGCACCTTTTTGTTGTTCTGCATCTTCTTCTGGTGCTTTTTATTTGGCGGTTTCTGTGTCGCCTGCTTCCTGTCCCTCTTCCTCTCCAGTTGTTTCCTTTAGCTGGTTGCATGTGGGCTGTACTCAACACTGCCCCTGTGGTTTCCAGTGGCATCGCTCCATTTTCCCAGTCAGGTGACGAATAGCTAAGCTCCTTGAAAACAGACCAAAGTGCAGACATGACAGGAAATGGATGAAACTGTCCATCCATCTGCATGTCCATCTCCTGAGTCCAGGATGAATGTCAGGAGGTGGGGCTTTGGGATCATCTGTCAGGAGCAGTGAGTATGGGTTGTAAACATGGAGTGAAATGACATTCACTCACTTTACTCGGCTCATTGCAGGAAAACGTCCAGACTGACGGCTGAGCTGGTGAAGTAGTTACAGTAAAATGACTTGATGTGCTTAACAGTCACACCGTGCTATGAGTCAGTTTGCACCGTTACAAGAGCAGCAGAACTTTCATGATGTGTGACGTCTGCCTACATGCCTCCCTGTACTGTCAGACTGATGTGTACAACACAACAGCAGGATGGGCATATAGACGTCTTCATTTTTCTGTCCCTTATGTGCCGAATTAATTCAGAAACGTAAGAAATCTTCTTGTGTTTAACTGTAGCCAAAGTGCTCAGAGTGAGTGAGTGTTTTTTAAACAGTTCTGTCAACTCAGCTTTCAATCGATTTGATGGGCTTCGGTTGGATCTGACAGCAGAGGAGCCGGTGAGTCCTGCACCCACACCCACTCAGTCTGTGCACACAGATGGAGTCTCCAGGGAGTGGGCGGGGGGATCTCACTCACATTTATCTTTAATCCCCAGCAACCACAATAAAAAGCTCACCTCTCCCCAGCTTGCCAATCACATGGGCCTGATAATTCTGCTTTTCTTTTACTCCACACAGAAATATTTCACTTTGAATGACAACACACACACTGACTCCACACACACACACCATTACACAGCATCTCTGCTGTGTGTGTGTGTGTGTGTGTGTGTGTGTGTTTGTGTGTTTATGTGTGTGTGTTGGCCTGCATCTTTGAGTCTCAGAGTCAATTTCATTCATGCTTAAACATCTACAGTAACTCCCCTCCATCTGCAGCAGCCACATTGGATTTTTATGTCTGTCTATTGATGAAATGGTAATGCAAATCAATTTTCTATCTTCTGTCTTCAGCACTGCTGTGTGTGTGTGTGTGTGTGTGTGTGTGTGTGTGTGTGTGTGTGTGTGTGTGTGTGTGTTGGAAATAAAAACAGTGATGCAAGAGACAGTGGGATGGTTAAAAAGAGGAGAAACCCTTTGAGAGAAAGCTGAAAGAGGTGGAAGGATAGCAGTAAAGAATCCTTGTGTTATTGCAGTGGAGCAGCCTCTGGGCTGTTATGCTACGTGCTCATCCAGCGGTGTGTGTTGACACAACTGGAGTGGAGTTGGATTAAGGTCCAGTTTAAAAATTCATCAGACACGGGGTTGAAATGTTTGAGTGCTACACATGACAGTTTACCCTACAGCAGCCACATGGCCTCCTGTTTCTCTTTTCAGCCAAACTGCTGGAGCTTCCATGCATATGTGCCGTTGCGTGTGCATGCACATCCATTTCAGCATGCGAGTGCATATGGTCCTCTTCATCCCTCTGAGGAGAAGGAAAAGAGCATGATTTCATCAGTGGGATTTAGGCTCACATACATCTTTTAACTCGTTCAACTTAAGGTCCATTTTTACCAAATTATGAGTTTGTTTCTGGTCTTTTTAATTGGCTTTGGTGGGGCTTGGACTGTCACTGCAGGACAGAGGAATGAAGTGACTAATAGTGAGAGAGGAAAAGAAGCGCAGAAGTACAGGATTACTGGAGTATTTGTACAGGGAGAGAGAGAAAGACGTCGTCTGGCCTTTATCCATTGGAGGTTGCTGTTTGGGTGGAGCCGTTTGCAATTTTGGAAATTCCACATGGGGTGTTTCTCAATTCAGGGTCTGCAAACTTCCAAGTGCGCAGACTGCGTAGGCTACGAAGTGTTCTTCGTGGTCTGCACACACCGAAGTGTGCTTCCTGCCAGTGAAATGAGACAGCCTCTCTAGTGGACGAGAATTACCCATAGTGCTCCAGTCCCATGTTGCCTGGCAACTACATATGTCAAGTTCATCTAACTACTGATCCCATTCTTCCGCAAAAAGACACAAAAATGTTTTTGAAATGACATAAAATGGTGCCAGTAATTTAACTTTGATTTCTTTTCCTTTGTGTGTAAATGAGCAACATGAGGCGGTTTAGACAAGCTCTCCTCTGGCTGACGGCTCATCCTGTCAAGCTGACGTTAACTTCAGTGGGAAATAATCCTTGTTAGACACAAATACAGTCGTCCTCATATGTATTCATACCCTCCCATTAAAGGAGAAAAACTGCTGCCTGGGAAATCAGATGAAATTGACAATAGTAATAATAAATAAAAGTGTTATAAAAACCATGACATTATTTTCTAATTCTGGTTCATTTCTAAAAAGCAAACTAATATGATAAAATAACATGTGGTACATCACTCAAACTTATATAAAACAAAGGATTTAAAAAAAAAAAAAAAAAATATATATATATATATATATATATATATATATATATATATATATATATATATATATATATATATATATTTTTTTTTTTTTTTTTTTTTTTTTTTTTTTTTAATTTATTTATTTATTTTTTTTAATCCTTTGTTTTCACTCCAGTCAGGTGTTTTCTGTTCCTCCCAGCCAGACTTCTGCACCTGTTGACAGGTATTTTGTCCCATGTTCATCAGTAAAATACTCTAATTTGCCCAGGATCGATTTGTTTTTTGTTTTTTTTTCTTTAACTCAATTAAATGACAAAACAGTGTCTTATATGACTGGATTATAATTTAGCACATGTTTGATTATTGTTCCTTATTCCAGTCTCCAGTTGTCTGAGTGACTTTAATAAATTCAGCCTTTTTCTTTAATGAAAGGGAACGAAGACATCTGAGGACGACTGGAATTAAATCCATTGTGGTTTTTGGACACAAATATGTGTGTTTTTATACATATAAATAAATAAATAAACAGTCTGGCTGGGGTGGTACCTACACCAGCGCTCTGCTGCTCATTCTTTTCTATCAGGAGAGCAATGAATTCTGGGATAGGAGAGGGTGCAAAGGATACATCTCTTGTATCCTTCATTTTAAGCTCATCTGGAGCCAAATGGCCTGCGCATTTGAAGGGTGGACTGGAAGGAGCCTTTGAATTGAGATGGCACTTGGCATGCCACTATGATGTATACAGCCCACGAATCCGCATTTCGAAGTGTGCAGACCCTAACTTGAGAAACACTCATAGATTCCTATGTGGAATTTCCAAAATTGCAGTTCCACCCTCATCCACTAGGGGCTCCAAAAGGGAATCAGAACCCATAGAGTTTGATGTTAAAAAGACCAACATCACAGCAGAAATAAACATTTTTACAGTTTGGTACTAAAAACCATTTTAGGTTTAATGGATCATGTTTGCTTTCACAGCAGCTGTTTGTTATGGGGGATTTTTTAATAATTCATCTCTAAAGAAGTTATTTCATCTCAGAATTTGGGACAATTGGGGATGTGTCCCTATGATTGACACGTACCCAATTTCCAACTGTAAGAAGGCAGAATTTAGCACAAAAAGTGGCCTTTAGCCAGGTAACAGCATGACTTAGCTTTAACCCACTTCCATTAGCCAATTAGATCCTGTTAGCTCTCGTTAGCTCACCTCTCAATGGTGCAGATTGATGTGGAATTAAAATGACAATGTATTGTTATGGATAATACCTTAACCTGAGGAGGAGGCGAGACTGTGGAGCTGTTGGTGTTTGAGGAGAGCTAAGTTTGAATTTCAGATAAACGGGGGATATGGGAAGATGGTGGAAGTTTAGAGTTTGTGAGGTAGAGTTTGATGTCATTCAGAAGTAGTGAAAGAATGTTAAATTTGTGGAGTATGTGGCTAAAGGGAAAGAGGTACATGATGAGGAGAAAGGGCCCTAGCAATAAGCCCTGGGGAACTCCTGTTGTGACTGGGGAAGGGTTGGATCTAAATGATTTCATCTGTACGAACTGACTTCGGCCTGTGAAATAAGAGTAAACAGTCGGGGGAAGTGTGAGTAATACTGAAGGATGAGGGCCTTCTGAGGAGAATGGGGTGTCAGTCGCTGTACTCAGATTTAGAAAGGTGGGAATGGATAATTGTTTACTGGGAGACCTGAAGCAGAAGGATCTGTGTTCATCTCAGATCCTTCTGTTCCAGGTTGCTCTTATTGTTGTGTCAAATCCAAATATTTGCTGTGAAAGAGGGTTTACCTTCAGGCGATTTGTGTAAACTGTCGGGTCAGTGCACACACATGATGTTTCTGTGGCTTTCATATGTGTTTTCATGCTGCTTCTTCTTTGTGCTGGAGCACAGTTATAGACATTCTGAGTTAGCTGCCATTTATGATACAAGCTGGAAGCACTAGCATGGATGTGATATTACTGGCAACTGCTAATGCCAAGAATTATGTAGAACAAATGATCCACCAGGGACGCATAGAGAATCTTTCCTGTCTGTGTTTTTTATCACTTCAAATCTGGGACACTCCAAAAACCTGCTGTATTCCTCACTTCTCTTTGCAGTGTGCACTTCAATTGAATGTGCACAGCTCTTTGAGTTAGCAGGAGCACCATATGTTTCCTGAGAGCACAAAGAGCATTTGATTCTTTTAATGGCATTCCTCTCCACATCTCCTTTCAGTCCATATTTTCCCTCCACTATCTGTTCTTCTTCTGCCTTTACTCTTCTTCTTTCTTATTTCTGGTAACCCCGTCCTTCTCACCGTCATCTCATAGGGGGAGGAGGATCAGGTGTCTCCTCATTCCCAGCTTTCTTCTTCTGTCAATTTTTTTTTTTTTTTTTTTTTTTGCTGCTCAACTCCTCTCCTCCTGTTTCAACTGAACTTTCTTTTTATGTTGAAAGATTTCTGACTTGATTACAGAAACTCATTTCATAGTTTCCATGCTAAAAATACTAAAACTGTGAGTTTAAAATATTCTTGCTTTGCAGCCTTTCCAGTGAATGACAGGATGCACGTCTGTTCCCGTCAGCTCTCCTTTTGCAGAACATGTGCAGTTGTTTGAGTGCTGTAATATGAGAGCATTAAGGATATTGTTTAGGCTGATTTATTTATTTCTGAACGACCTGCTATTGTTTTGCTGACACATGTTTCCGAGGCCCCCGTGAGACAAGCTTTTATACAAACACAGCAATAAAGAATCACTTGTCCTGGAAGCTGTACAGTGAGCATCAAGGTTGACTGACTCACTGAAGGGCACAGTAGATATTCACTTGTTTCAGAACTATGAACATCCAGTGGTGAAAGCACAAACACACACACACACACACACACACACACACACAACACCCTGGAGAAATCTAATTTGCATACTGCAAATGTCAGCGTGCATACATGTGTGTTTATGTGGGAGAAAACGCTTTTTCAACATTCTGAAAGTTTTTCAAGAGAAATTATACCAAAGTACAGATGTCCACGTTGTGTTTGATGCAGATGCTAGTTCTCCACATGACTCAGCACTGAGCATGTTTCATGTTTTCAAGTAAAACAGGTACAAACCAAAGTAAAAGCCCATTTTATGTAATCATAAACCTTCTCCAGACTTCTGCAGAAACAGTTGATTTCCATAACTAGTGATGGCACAAGTAGACATTCATAGCTCTTATTGCTGTTACTGGTTCTTTCACTGGCTATTTCACTTTATTCAGTTTTCTTTACTCAGCAACTGAAAGTTTAATAAGAGAAAAACAAATTGAGCCCCTTTTGTTAAGTTATTAGACTTGCTGGATGTCTTGAGAAATTCTTTAGTTCATAAAAAGAGTGAGTTAGTTAAGCAAACAAAAGGACTGGATGTCATCACCTCTTCTATTCAGTCCTGCATGCGGAGTTGCGTGTAATGGCATGTGACAGTGGAAGAAACACCTGGTTTATTTTCCATTGTTTGGAACATGTTTCAACATCCTTAAAGCAACATTACATACGATTCTGAGCTTCGGACCCATTTTGATGGCATACTGACAGTTCTGGAAATGTTGTGAGACTGAGAAACCGCCATGGGGCATCATGCGACAGCTGGATCTTGATTTATTTCACTGCATCACACACCAGCAACTGGATATCAACACAATGGCACCATGACTGGATATCAACACAATGGCACCATGACTGGATATCAACACAACGGCACCATGACTGGATATCAACACAATGGCACCATGACTGGATATCAACACAATGGCACCATGACTAGATATCAACACCACAGCACCATGACTGGATATCAACACAATGGCACCATGACTGGATATCAACACAATGGCACCATGACTAGATATCAACACAACAGCACCATGACTGGATATCAACACAACAGCACCATGACTGGATATCAACACAATGGCACCATGACTGGATATCAACACAACGGCACCATGACTGGATATCAACACAATGGCACCATGACTGGATATCAACACAATGGCACCATGACTGGATATCAACACAACGGCACCATGACTGGATATCAACACAATGGCACCATGACTGGATATCAACACAACGGCACCATGACTGGATATCAACACAATGGCACCATGACTGGATATCAACACAACGGCATTGAAGAAACCCAGAGAAGAAATCTGACCATGTTCAGCAGTTCTGCTTGATGGACAAATTCATTTTCATGGATAATGTCTGAACATCTGTCCTTAACTGACTGAAGAGTCAGGTGTAAATACAGCACCCATCAACGCAAACATTGCTCCAACAAAGATACTTTTTGAAAACCCACTTTTCTGACCTTTGCTATTGATTTGAGAAGATCTGAAAGAATCAACATCTCAGAGTTTAGAGAAATTGACCAAACTCCATCCAATGTGGTTGAAGTAAGATGAACTGTGTATCATGTCTTGTCTTTAAAATAAAGGTTGAAGTACTTTTAGCCTCTCACAGTTGTGGAATTCTGGAGAATTTACCAGTTAACTCACTGGGTGCTAGCCATTGTTATAGCAGATGTGTTGGGCAGCCAGTGATTTAATGGGAGCATCCCAAAGGTGAATACTGAATGATCAAATCTCTGGAAACCGGTGAAAACGGGCCTGTCTGCACACGTAAGAACTCACGCTGTCATTTCTCAGAATTATACTTTCTCTGTAATTACTGCAAAGACTGGGAACCAAAACTGAGCAGCATGACAGACGAGACATGAATCACATAAACATGGAAATAACACATTTTCTGACCCTGTAATAATCTTAATCTGCTATCTAGTACATGTGGAGCTGGAAGCTGTTTCTCTACCTTCTACTGTTTAATATAATCTGAAACACATTGCTGTTTAATTAAAGTAGAATCTGATTCATCTTTTATGTTTTCTATTTTTTTAATAATAGTCTTTTTTTGTTGTTTTGTTTTGTTTTGACCACAGCAGCTCTGAACATGGTGACCTCCTGAACCGGCATGCCACAACATGTATGATGCAGAAATGCGTTTGTTTCTCCCGCCTGCTCTGTGTAAACCATGGATGATAAGTACGATGCACTGCAGTTGTTCACTCTGTTGATGGATGAACCTCCAGGGCTGCAGAGACCGGACAGCAGCTAATTATACGATCGCTAATTAAAAAGGTTTTACTACAACAATACTCAGCTTCAATGCCTGAGAGTGAATTGCATTAATGTCACAAAATGGCTTTATTGGAACATTTGCTGTAATGCAAAAGGATGTCCCAATTACATGCTGAATATGTCTGTTTACTTAATCTAAATGTACTTTCTCTCCAACTGGTCATGTTGTAGCAGCACATCATGGATGCAGCTCACTGCTGGCATGCCAACGACACCGTAGATGTGTGTAAGCCTGCTCCTTTCATCAATAACACGCAAATGTAAACAGTAAATTTTTCCTTTAAGAAAAAGCTGTCAGAAGCAAACTTACACACACTCCATGCTCATATCGCTCTGTAATAAACACACCACACACCCATCTCTGAATCTGAGATTATATTGCTTTCCGACCCTCCACTAAACATGCACACACACACACACACACACACACACACACAAATACCCAGTTGCAGAGATACAACCATCTGCCCCCGTAATGAGCATGGCTGTACGATGCCACTTGCTGTATCAATCTTCCAGGCTACATATGTCATGCAATGCCATGAAGAGACAGCAGGCGCAGGGGCGAGTCTTTATGGTCACCAAAGTGTGAATTAATTAGCACCATGTCTGGGGGTTCTCATTCACTTCTCCCCAATATGTCACGCTCCGTGATCTAACAAGGCCTGGAGCAGATAAAAGACAGTAGCTGAAGCAAAGTCACTCTCTGGCACATCCTTAAATTATCCTTCAGCACATGAGCTGCGTCTGAATGGAGCTCCTGGAGGAAATGATCATTTTCTCAGCTTTTTTTGTCCTGGGAATGTATTCAAAGACAGGGAGATGAAAGATAACACCAAGCACCACGTCTCTACCGTTTCTTTGACTTGAGGTTTTTTCTTATCTTTATCTTTACACAAGCATGAAGTGATTATTATCTCCAATGACTGTGACAGGTTAAAATGTATAGATCCTTCAGTATTTCTTCTTTGCTGCTGTCACACTTGGTTGTGAGAAGCAGGGACTCATTTCAGTGTCCGTCCAATAAAGATTTGCCAATTATGTATGTTTATAATTGCTTCTCTCTGGGAGAAAAGACATTTTCTTTGATTTCGTTCCGTGTCAGTAAAGTCGAGACACACAAACACACACCGTGTGTTTTGATAGAAGCAGTGCAGCTGGGACCATCTGTTATTAAAGCTGAAGCTTGGTGAGGCATAGAAGAGATATCTTCCAGAGACCAGCTCGCTGCATGTCACGCCTCTGTAAATATTAGTCCTAGCTCTGTCCATACATGAAGACAGTTTTTTGTGACTTTTTATTCCTCTGCACCAACTAAGCCAAGCCTGCCTGCTTAGTATCTGTAGAATAACTCTGTCAGTGTGAGGCTTCTTGGATCTCATGAAGGGCTTTGCTCTTGTTTGGCAGATGAACTGACCAGAATCTGACTGTTGAAGGTCTTTTTGATGCCATGCTATTCTGCAAAACAACACTTTTCTGGACATAATTTAACAGCTGATACGGATATTTTAGTTGGACACGGATTTGATCTTGAAACGGTTCCTTTTGTTTCAGCATTAAAAGTCTGCTAGGTCTCCCTGAGAGCTATTAGTTATCATCATCAGCGTCTCAGCAACGGGAATGTGGAACTGGGATGGTCATGTGACCCTCCAGCGGGTCTACGGAGGCTTTCCAGCGTTTCTATCCGTCCAGGAGGTCTACAATCCAGACACAACATGTAGTGTTTATTCAGAGACTCTAGATGGTAAATCCACCATTATTTATCACATCTTCATCACCATCACTACCATGTTGCTAAGAGACCTCTATTTTCACCTGGACATGATGATGAAGACACTTCCTGTCAGACTTTCCACCAATCAGAGAGCTTAAACTGACGGTAACGTCCAATCAGGAGCAGCCAAAGATCAACAAGTGATGAGAAAAGCAGGAAAACAATGATCCTCTATGGCTGGAATAAATCCAAGAAGACGTTTGGGATGCAGCTGAGGTGGAGGTGCTGCAGTGAGGATAGCAGGTAGAAAGTAGCAGGAAGAAGTGTGGAAACATGGAAACAGTGTGTGTGTGTGTGTGTGTGTGTGTGTGTGTGTGTGTGTTTCAGATGTGTGAGAATGATGTGCAGATGAGAAAAGACTTGATCACTGCTGATCTATGTGTGTTATTTCTACAAACTTCTGGTTGCTCTTTATGCTGCTTTATCTGTTCATACGTTCATTTTACATCATCCTAGCCTCAGAATCTGACAGCTGAGTCTGAAAACATCATCGTTGTAATTTATGTCAGTGTCAGGGAGGTGATATTCAATGTGAGAAAGGAAGCAGAGGTACAACCAGATGACTTAGGAACCTCAGACATCTGTACTACCACATCTGTTCTGCAGCTGGATCCCAGCCAGCAGAGTAACTGACTCTGGGAGGAAAGAGAGACTTTAAAAGAGTCCCACTAAGCCAGCTTGGTCCTAATGCCCTTTTCAGATACAATGTGACATGCTTTGCTCGCTGACAGGTTCAGCTGGATGACTGGTGGAGACGCAGATTACACCAAGCTTTCAGAACTTCATGCCTGCCATTGATGTTTTTCCTGCCAGGGAGGACAGGAAGCAGCTGAATGTGGTGGTCTGGGTTTAAGACGTTTAAGATGACAGACTTGTGGAATTAAGAGGGATCATTGCAAAGTTGTATTAGATATTTTAGGAAGATGATATTATCCAGGGCTGCACGGTGGCGCAGTGGTTAGCACTGTGGCCTCACAGCTGGTTCCTTGGCTGGTTTGGTCAGTGGCCTTTCTGTGTGGAGTCTGCATGTTCTCCCCGTGTATGCGTGGGTTCTCTCCAGGTACTCCGGCTTCCTCCCACCATCCAAAGACATGCATGTTAGGTTAATTGATCACTCTAAATTGTCCCTAGGTGTGAGTGTGAGCGTGAGTGTGGTTGTTTGTCTCTCTGTGTGTCCCTGCGATGGACTGGCGAGCTGTCCAGGGTGTACCCTGCCTGTCGCCCAAAGCCAGCTGGGATAGGCTCCAGCTTCCCCGCAACCCTGAATTGGAATAAGCGGTTCAGAAAATGAATGAATGAATGAATGATATTATCCAGCTTTTTTTTATTAAAAGAAATGATTGTCTTGTTTTGAGCCCACTCTTCAGATGGACATGATGAAGGATTTTCTGCTCTGCCTGTGAACAGTGCTGAGGGCTCGGTAATGAAATGCAGCTCTGAGAAGGTTAAATCTGCTTCAGCTACAAGACAACACTGCCATGGTTTGTAGGTTTTACTGCTGACCTGGTCTGTTCTGTAGTTTCTCATCTTGGTTGTCTAGTTTCCTGTTTTATTTTGTGAAGTTAATCCCCTCATATTTTATATTCTCTTTACTTCCTTTTCTCCACAAACCTGGTTTTATTTGCGAATTTGCTTTATCTCCCCTCTAACTTGGTTCTCAGTATGTTTATGCTACTTGGCCAGAAAATAGTCTCCACCTGTATTTAACTGAGCTAATATTCCTCCTATTGGATAAATCCTGCAGAGATTATCTTTCAGCTGCAACAAGGTTTTTCATTCCATCTGACGCAAGGAGCAGCTTCTCATTTCTTAGAAAAACTATGTGGAAAGACACGTCTAGTGGTTGTGGAATAGACTGGTGTGTTTCAGAAGGGTCAGATCATCTGCATCAAGCAGAGAAAACATCCAAGGAGACGCAGAAATGAGTAACACTGGGGTCAGAACTATCCAACACATTGTTCCCGCTGGAAGGATGGTGGGGAACCGTTGTCTTGCAGGAGGAGATCTTGAAGGGTCATCAGGGTTTTTGGACTGTAGGACGCTGGATTACACAGAGGCAACATGGAAAATCAGGACAGAAAGGTTCAAGTCAAGGTTCCAACCAGAATGCTTCTAGCTGTGTGCAGAGGTACTAAACACCACGATGCAGCCCCTAATGAACATAATAGAAACTGTTTAAAAATCCTTTCTACCGAAAGACATTTTAAACTTTGGTGAATCTAAACTCAGACATTATGTGTAACCCCAAGCAGGACCATGCATCCATATGGATGAAGTGGGTCAGTACCAGTCACCTTCTGAGCAAATGTTTTTATATTATTAAATAAATATTATTCATCCACTGTGACCTGCAAGCTTTGCTTGTCTGGGGCATCAAGGTTTGTCTTTACTCAAACAGAATTGCTACGTTTACATGGGAGTTTTAATTCCTCTTTAACTCTACATAAAAAGTCCATTCCACTTTATACTGACAAAAAACAACCATGTAAACACCTAATTCCTAATGAAAAAATCTATTTTCCAAGTTAAACTTAATCCCGATGTAAGTGGCTGGTTTATTCGTGTTCATATAAACCTTCATTCCGCTCTAAGTTAATTCCAGTTGTTCTGAGCATGCTCGTTACCTTGTCCTGTCCCGATGACGCGCGTTGTTTTACCTCCCGTGTTCGGTGGTCTGTCTTTCTTCTCCTTCTCAGTTGCTGCAGAAAGTGAAGTAGTATGCTGGTGTTGAGCTGCTACTTCAAAATTATAATCAAAATAGCGGCGAAACTGGTACTTATGTACTTTTTACAAGTTACGACTGAAAAGAGGGAGCCAAAAAGGGAGCCAACATTGTTTATTTCCGGTATACGTCATACGTCACGTGTTCCCTCTGTCCAATCAGAACCCTTCCCAACCCGCCGCTCTAAAGAGGATTTAAGTGAGGACGTGTTTTTTATGTAAACCTTCATTTGGAATCATTATTTCCATGCGAACTCCTAGGAGAATAATTAATTTGGAATTATTTCATTACGAATTATTAATTTCAAATTAAAAAACATCATGTAACCGTAGCCAATGACATGACTGATGAGCACAGGGTGCCTTCACACCAGGATAAACCAGATGTTTGGTTCAGCTGGACAGAGCATTACCAAAACCTCCTCCTTCCTCCTTCCTACAACCTATTTTCCTAAGAGGGCCAAACTGCCTGAGCAACGTCATGCAGTTACAACAGGGGTGTCCAGCTCTGGTCCTTGAGGGCCACAGTCCTGCTGGTTTTCCATGTATTCCTTCTCCAACACATCTAGCCCATGTAACCGTAATGACCAATCAGTCATTGTGCAGAGCTTCGTTGGCTGTTGGATCCATTTAATCAAAGTCAGGCATGTTGGAACAGTGATACATCGAAAACCTACAAGGCAGCCCTCAAGGACCGACTTTGGGCCCCCCTGAGTTACAACAACTGCTGAGTACGGGGAAATATTCCAGGAGATGATGGCGCAGCAAGTTCAGTCCAAAGCCAGAGCGTGCAATGCTCAGAGAAACTAAAACTAAAATAAAAGCTGCATCTCAGAGTCTCCAGGCTAAAGTGCAGATGTCTGGTCAGAACCAAACACAGCAAAGCAACAGGAATGTTTTCAGTATTAATTAAAATGTAAGTGTAAAAACCTGTATCCTTCATCTGGGGTTGTTTTCACTGAATGCTGAGATCTGGTAAAATAAAGATGATATGTTATGTTTGCAGGTTTTCAAGAGTCTGCAACCATTCCTGTTCAGCACAAGACTTCAGTATCCAAGCAGTTTGTGGCTTTCGAGGTCTGATTTTCTGAGTACACCTTCAGTAAGAGATGGACCTGGACTGCAGCCAGGCTGTTCACACATACACACTATGTATGAACTCATGTTGGTTTAAGGTCAGACATTGTCCTGCTGAAATAACCACAGAGAAAAGTCATCCTAGAACTGAGTAAGTTCAGTGAATCTGAACATTTTTCAGGTGTTAAGCCATTAGCCAATAATAATGATGACTCCTCTATCAATTGTCTGGGAGTGTGGTATACCAGACCCATAGGTATTGGCTGTCTGTCGCTGCACGACAGGTGTCAGAGCTTGGTCCACATTGCCAGCAGTAAGTTTGATTTACTTTCAGTGAGGATTGCACTCCAACAAGGCTGCCCTTCATCACTGGTTCTGTTCAGAACTTTTATGGACAGTATTTCTAGGCGCAACCGAGGTCTTAGGGGGATTCGGTGGTCTCAGGATTGGGTCTCTGCTCTTTGAAGATGATGTGGTTCTGTTTGCTTCATTTGCTCAGGAGTCAGGTCCTGCCTCAAGTGAAGGAGTTAAAATATCTTGGGGTCTTGTTCACGAGTGAGGGAAGGATGGAGCGCGAGATCGACAGACGGATCGGTGCGGCGTCTGCAGTAATGCGGGCTCTGCGCCGGTCTGTCGTGGTGAAGAAGGAGCTGAGCCAGAAGGCGAAGCTCTCCATTTACCAGTCGATCTACGTTTCTACCCTCACCTATGGTCATGAGCTGTGGGTCGTGACCGAAAGAAGGAGATCTCGTATACAGGCGGCTGAAATGAGATTCCTCCGCAGGGTGGCCGGGCTCTCCCTTAGAGATAGGGTGAGGAGCTCGGTCATCCGGGAGGGGCTCAGAGTAGAGCCGCTGCTCCTCTGCATCGAGAGGAACCAGTTGAGGTGGCTCTGGCATCTGGTCAGGATGCCTCCTGGACGCCTCCCTGGTGAGGTGTTCCAGGCACGTCCCTCTGGGAGGAGACCCCGGGGAAGACCCAGGACACGCTGGAGGGATTATATCTCTCAGCTGGCCTGGGAACGCCTCGGGATCCCCCCCACAGAGTTGGTAAATGTGGCTGGGGAGAGGGAAGTCTGGGCTTCCCTGCTTAGGCTGCTGCCTAAGCAGGGAAGCCGACCCGACCCCGGATAAGCGGCAGAAGATGGATGGATGAATGGATGGATGGATGGATGGATGGATGGAACGATAGCAGACAAAGGAAGACATAATGTGTGATTGTGGCTGCTAGTTCCCAGAGTTTCTGTCCCTTAGTGATGAGAAAAACATCTTTGCAATCAGCAGATTCTCGGCTTGTATTATAATATCAGTCAGGACAAGATTCATGTTAGTGTCATAAAAAAGAAAAAAAAGAAAATATAGACGTAGGAGAACATCTCTGTTTCTTTAATTAATGCACTAAAGTGCAACATGAGGTTGCTTTTGGAGTATATTATAAAATCTAGAAAGGAAATTTTAAAAAGTTTATTTTTTTAGGTTTTTTTTAGCATGATGGAAGCATCCAGACGCACAGATTTGTGTGTGAGAACATTTTCACTCAAAGTGTGAAATTTACTGTCTTCTACCTCTAGAAATGTTGTTAAACATGAGAACAGATCTGACCTGCACATGCACATACTCTAAAGGTAGAACAGAGAAACTGTATAGTCTATGCAGGTACAGAGATCTCAGCATCTGCATTCCTTTGGTTGTCAGAATAAGAATTATTTACTTACTTATCTTTTAGAAAAATAAACAAACTGCAGCCAGATTGGTTTCAAAGCTTAAAAAGGAGAGCGGTGACAGACAGGTGAGTATGGAGCCACGTTGATCTGATGTTATCATATTTCAAACACCACTGTGAGACAATCAGCTGATCGTATGGCTGAGATCATTTCTGATCAGATACTGATAGAGATCCTGTTGTTGTGGATTGGAAAGTTATGTCAACTAATGTTTCAGTGAATGTCTAACTGGTTTCTTATTACCTTAGTATCACTGATCTGCATTACATCCTCCATGCTGAATGTGTCGTTCTCTGGATGAAAACACTTTTATTTCTCTTCAACAAGTCAAATTAAGCCACAGGAGAGCTTCAGTGATAATGGAATAATGTTGGGAATGATGCTGGAATGATGCTGAAAATTATGATGGAATGATGGTGGAATGATGCTGAAAATTATGATGGAAAGATGGTGGAATGATGGTGGGAATGATGCTGGAATGATGGTGAAATGATGCTGGAATAATGCTAGAATGATGGTGGAATGATGGTGGGAATGATGCTGGAATGATGGTGAAATGATGCTGGAATAATGCTGGAATGATGGTGGAATGATGTTGGGAATGATGGTGGGAATGATGCTGGACTGATGCTGGACTGATCCTGGAATGATGGTGGGAATGATGGTGAAATGATGCTGGAATGATGGTGGGAATTATGCTGGAATGATAGTGGAATGATGCTGGAATGATGCTGGAATGATGGTGGAATGATGCTGAAAATTATGATGGAATGATGGTGGAATGATGGTGGAATGATGGTGGGAATGATACTGGAATGATGGTGGAATGATGGTGAAATGATGCTGGAATAATGCTGGAATGATGGTGGGAATGATGCTGGACTGATGCTGGACTGATCCTGGAATGATGGTGGGAATGATGGTGAAATGATGCTGGAATGATGCTGGAATGATGGTGGGAATGATGCTGGAATGATGGTGGAATGATGCTGGAATGATGCTGGAAATATGCTGGAATGATACTGGAATGATGGTGGAATGATGGTGAAATGATGCTGGAATAATGCTGGAATGATGGTGGGAATGATGCTGGACTGATGCTGGACTGATCCTGGAATGATGGTGGGAATGATGGTGAAATGATGCTGGAATGATGCTGGAATGATGGTGGGAATGATGCTGGAATGATGGTGGAATGATGCTGGAATGATGCTGGAAATATGCTGGAATGATGCTGGAATGATGGTGGGAATGATGCTGAAAATTATGATGGAATGATGGTGGAATGATGCTGGAATGATGCTGGAAATGATTCTGGAATAATGGTGGGAATGATGCTGAAAATTGTGATGGTGGAATGATGGTGGAAATGATGGTGCGAAGGATCATGGAATGATGGAGGAATGATGGTGGAATTATGGTGGGAATGATGGTGGAATGATGCTGGGAATGATGCTGGAATGATGGTGGGAATGATGCTGGGAATGATGGTGGAATGATACTGGGAATGATGGTGGAATGATGGTGGAATGATGGTGGGAATGATAGTGGAATGATGGTGGAATGATGCTGAAAATGATGGTGGGAATGATGGTGGGAATGATGGTGGAATGATCGTGGAATCATGGTGGGAATGATGGTGGAATGATGCTAAAAATGATGGTGGGAATGATGGTGGGAATGATTGTGGAATGATCTTGGAATGATGGTGGAATGATGGTGAAATGATGGTGGAATAATGCTGGAATGATGGTGGGAATGATGCTGGAATGATGGTGGAATGATGGTGGGAATGATGGTGAAATGATGCTGGACTGATCCTGGAATGATGGTGGGAATGATGGTGGAATGGTGGTGGAATGATGGTGGAATGATCCTGGAATGATGCTGGAATGATGGTGGGAATGATGCTGGAATGATGGTGGGAATGATGCTGGACTGATGCTGGACTGATCCTGGAATGATGGTGGGAATGATGGTGAAATGATGCTGGAATGATGCTGGAATGATGGTGGGAATGATGCTGGAATGATAATGGAATGATGGTGGAATGATGATGGGAATGATGCTGAAAATGATGGTGGGAATGATGGTGGAATGATGGTGGAATGATGGTGGGAATGATCCTGGAATGATGGTGGAATGATGGTGGGAATGATGGAGGAATGATGGTGGAATGATAGTGGAATGATGCTGGGAATGATGGTGGGAATGATGGTGGAATGATGCTGGGAATGATGGTGGAATGGTGGTGGAATGATGGTGGAATGATGCTGCAATGATGGTGGAATGATGCTGGAATGATGATGGAATGATGGTGGGAATGATGGTGGAATGATGGTGGAATGATGCTGGGAATGATGGTGGAATGATGGTGGAATGGTGGTGGAATGATGCTGGAATGATGGTGGGAATGATGGTGGGAATGATGGTGGGAATGATGGTGGAATGATGGTGGAATGATGCTGGGAATGATGGTGGAATGATGGTGGAATGGTGGTGGAATGATGCTGGAATGATGATGGAATGATGGTGGGAATGATGGTGGGAATGATGGTGGAATGATGCTGGGAATGATGGTGGAATGATGCTGGGAATGATGGTGGAATGATGGTGGAATGGTGGTGGAATGATGCTGGAATGATGATGGAATGATGGTGGGAATGATGGTGGGAATGATGGTGGAATGATGCTGGGAATGATGGTGGAATGATGCTGGGAATGATGGTGGAAAGAGTTCATAAATATTGTCAGACCAAGTCTCCTTCATCTCCACTAAACATAAATTGTTAAGATCTTAACCAGCGTGCTGTTTGGATTTTTCTTTTCCTTTTTTCTTTCAGGCGTGCTCATTGCTCCTCTGCAGCCGCAGCAGACTCCAGAGCTGATCATCACCTTTGCCATTCTCCTTGTCTACGCCCCATCCCGTCATTAACCTCCTGCTCTTCAGCTTCCTACAGCATCCTGCTGAGGTTCCTCAGCTCCTCCCCAGTCAGCTCTGGACTCTCCCTGCAGCTGCAGATCTCCTGACGGGCTCTGCCTGGTTTGGTTCTTCCTTTTCTAATAAATCTGTGTTTGGGTCTGTACTTGAGACCGGCGACCAGCCCGAACATAAATATCTAACATCCAGGAAGAAGTTCTGGTTGTTTCTGTTGTTACGCTCTGGACAGATTTATTTCTGCCAGATTCCCTAAAATGTTGCCCATATAAAACAACTCAACATGCTTCCTGCGTTGCTAACGTCTGGTTGATGCAGATTTTAGTTTTCTCGGCTAGTTAGCTGTAGCTGTTCATACTAAACATGTTACTTACTGGAAAGTTTCTTTTGGAACATGACTTTTCTTCTGATGAGGATGAACGATGCCTCGTATCCTCAGCTAACCTCAGTGGGTGCTAGCAGCGGAGAGACATTTATGTTATACATTTATTTTAGAGTACCACTTTACCACTTTAGAAGCTATGCATGTGTACTCCATTTGTTTATGCACTTGAACACAGCTCCAACAGAAAAGTTAAATATCACTCCTCCTACTGTACTTCACTGAGCTGCATCTATTCATGCGCTGCGTTACATAACTTAACTACATAGTTTATGGTTTATTCATGAGGCCTATTTTGGCCCAGGCTTCCTGAATGAGACCTGGATCTCTGCATCTCTTCACGAGCCCTGAGGGGGAGACCGGCAAGACTCGGACAGAATTACCACTTCACAGGACGAAGGAGAGAAATGTTCTTCATCGCCTGCTTTACCTCCTTCCTCCACCAAGCTGACCACCATCATTTCATTTTCTCACCAGTTTCATCTGAGTACATGTGCCCGTGGGGCTGTGTGGGTGTGGAAGCTGCTCGGAAGGCAGCGCTGCCACTCTGCATGTAGACATGCATTTATTCACAGTATGTAAACTAGTCTTGCAAATGATGCTACCAATCTGGGTAGGACAGGAGTTGGCTGAGGCTGTGTCAGCTGTGCGTCACTGAGGATACACTCTGTGTGTTTCTATGTGTGTGAGAGAGAGAGAGAAAGCAAAGCTGGCGTGTCGCAGCAGAGCCCTCTGCTGTTTGAAGCAGCAAACACACAACAGATCCTGCATTTCAGAGGCTTTCCATCAGCTGCAGACTCAGTGCATCATGTTTTCCTCCATAATTCCACCTTTGTGCATGAAAAAACCTGGATTCTTTTCATTCTCGGTGTGTGTTTTGTAGAGTATCTCTCTTACATGTCCTGTATCCTTCATAGCTCCTGTTCGCTCCTGTATGGAGGAGAAAAGCTGAAAAAGTCTGCTAGCTATAACTGCCCCATAGTTCCTGATGTTTAAGATGACCTTAAACATGCGTTGTTAAGAATCAACCCTTTCAAAGTTTAAGTAGTGTAAATGTGTATGAATGGAGTGATAACTGAGTTTATGCAACATGACAGCTGCATTGTGCAGGATCAGAATATCACCAGTAAATGCTTTAAATGGACTTTTTCTCCCTGGGATGCTCTCTGCACGCCAGCAGCCTGGCTTTAGCTGTCTCATTTGTATTGGTCCCTCTTCTGAACCTCCCCACTCAGACATCAGATTGTTCACATATGCCCCCAAACAACTGCTGGTTCAATAACCTTTGTTTCTTGTTTCAGTGTGTTGTAGTCATATTTAGTATCAGATTCAGACTCAAATAAATGCTGCACAAGTTGGCATTTTGATTAAAGGATGAGAAAAACGAATAAAATCCAACTGCTGCAGGCTATTTTTCATGGCTTACTGAGGCAGCAAAAGTCTGCAGACCGCAATATCAGAGGAGAGCGGGGTCATCTTCAAGACATGGCTCCGAGGGACGGGAGTTAACCGGGGCTGCGGAGGAGCTCCATCAGGTATGGAATAGACGAGGATTTTTCTGTCTGTCGGGACGATGAAATAAACCCTTCACCAGTCCTGCCAACAGCACTGAACATGCTGGAAAAATACGGGATTTTGCCACCGCTGACCTTAACGACAGAAAAATCCAGTTTGTAATCACTTTGCATGCAGCTTTCCCATTAAAATCCATTCAGGAATTCCCAGATGAAGATCCCTCTTTGATTCTCATTCCTACAGTTGTCCTGCTCAGTGGGGTGGGGGCAGTGTGTATGGGGGTCTCTTCTGCTAAATACTGGTGCAGCGCCTCCTCTGGTGGGAATGGGGAGATATTATTCTAATGGTTTGGCTGGTTTCACCAAAGTGCAGCGTGAACACGGTCCGCATGGATACACCCCCCTACAGCTGGACCCAGTCCCCGACCGGACCGAGTCCCCGACCGGACCCAGTCCCCGACCGGACCGAGTCCCGGACCGGACCGAGTCCCCGACCGGACCCAGTCCCCGACCGGACCGAGTCCCGGACCAGACCGAGTCCCCGACCGGACCCAGTCCCCGACCGGACCCAGCCCCCGACCGGACCGAGTCCCGGACCGGACCGAGTCCCCGACCGGAACGAGTCCCCGACCGGACCCAGCCCCCGACCGGACCGAGTCCCCGACCGGACCCAGTCCCCGACCGGACCGAGTCCCGGACCGGACCGAGTCCCCGACCGGACCCAGCCCCCGACCGGACCGAGTCCCGGACCAGACCGAGTCCCCGACCGGACCCAGTCCCCGACCGGACCCAGCCCCCGACCGGACCGAGTCCCCGACCGGACCGAGTCCCCGACCGGAACGAGTCCCCGACCGGACCCAGCCCCCGACCGGACCGAGTCCCCGACCGGACCCAGTCCCCGACCGGACCGAGTCCCGGACCAGACCGAGTCCCCGACCGGACCGAGTCCCCGACCGGAACGAGTCCCCGACCGGTCCCAGTCCCCGACCGGACCGAGTCCCCGACCGGACCAGTCGGACCCAGTCCCCGACCGGACCGAGTCCCCGACCGGAACGAGTCCCCGACCGGTCCCAGTCCCCGACCGGACCCAGTCCCCGACCGGACCGAGTCTAGCGGACTATCCTGATGTGAATGCAGCATTAGGTCTGAAGAACGAAACCTTGTCCCGACTCCGGACCTACAAGTGGTTCTTTGGACCTTCTTGATAATATTGGCGAAGTGAACAACAAATATCAATAATAAATTTAGCAGCTTTCCTAATGTCTTATTTTGGAATAATTGTAATTATTTTCCACAACATGATGACTGTTAGATCTATTTTTCTTGTTTTCAGGCTGGAAACTGTGGGCTAATTTTCTTTATTTTAAAATCTAAAATAGAAATAAAATTGTGGTTCTTCAAATTTGCTAATATTTCATGGAAGATTTATTTATTAAAAATAATAATATTTTTACTATTTTACATCATTTTATTGCTGTTTTATTAGTAGGTTTTATTGTTTAATCATCCTAAGTTTTATTTTTCTATTTTTATCATACTTCTAACAATATTATCTGTATTTTCTGTTTGGTGACACACTTTGGTCAGCAGGGGCCGTTTTAAATGTTGAATTTAGGAAGTTGTATTTTCTAAAAAAAAAAAGTCATTTGCAGCTCAAACAAGTTTTATTTCACAGGACTGATGGTCAAAATGGCATGAATGAGACTTATTTATGAGTAAAAGCGGAAGATGCAGAAGAAGTCTGGTGGATGCTTCAGGCTTACAGTATTAATATGGAAAACTAAATTACAATCATATTGTTACATTAAACATATATATATTATCCTTTTATAAATACTGATGACCATATAAAAACAAAGAAAGGTCTCTATGCTAGAATTTGAAGAATTTTAATTCCAAACACTTTTTGGACCAGTTCTCTCAGTTTGATCAACAAAGAGGTCGTAGATCACAACACACTCCATCCAAACACACTCCAGAAGGAAGAGAGAATTAGATCAACTCCGCAGAAACGGAGAGAAAGTCTGAAGAGGAAGCAGCAACGTTTATATTACAAAAATCATTCTGCTAAAGGTCAACCTAATGGATAACTTTATTATATTTCAACATATTTATTTATTATAGTGTCAACACATTAAAAATGTATGTAACAATAAGTTCTGGTCGGCAAATGTTAATGTGACATTTCAGATGCGTTTCAGGTCTTTTTCTCTTGACGGAGCGAATCACAGCTGGTATTGACTCAAATTAAACTCTTCCAGGAATCAGGATTTCAGAGATTTGTACTCATCACATCGCAGCTTTGCTTTTATTGCTGCATTAACTGAGAAAATAAAGCTGCTGTTATCGATCCTGGAAACCTGTCCTCATCATATCAGCTTGTTATTTTTATTATTTTTAAACAATATTCTGCGCCGACTGGATCTCCTATAAAATATTATTATATTATTTATATATATATATATATATATATATATATATATATATATATATATATATATATATATATTAGGATGAAAATACAAAGTAGTGAAGAAGAAACTTGGAAGGCAAACATGGCTGAGAAAATGCAGGAAGGATTTCCCGACCCGGCTCCGTTTATTTGCCTCCTCCTGCTAAACAGCTGAGAAAGAGAAAATCATTGGTGGAAAAAGCTGCAAATAAAAAAGCCTCGGATCACGCAAGGAGCAGAACCAGAGGGGGAGGAGCCAAGACAGGAGGAGGAGCCATGACATGGGGAGGCGCGAAGGCAGGGGGAGGAGCCAAAAAGAGGGAGGAGCCAAGGCAGGTGCTACTTTCACATCTTGCTAGCTCCCCAACATGACCAGCTTTGATACAAACATGTGTAACAAAAAGGCCGAGGCTAACGGTTTAGCATAGCTAGCCTAGCCTAAGTATCTGTGCTGGGCGATGCTCAAAATGTTTTACGTCTGTAGCAGATAGCACTGCTTGCTTTGCTTAGCATGCAGGGGAAGCAGGCTGAGGGTCCCAGACGCTCCCATGGTGGTGCAGACTAGAGGATGTTCTGCAAGCAGCAACCAGAAGAAAGTTTTATCAACATCTATTTATTCACTCTCCTCATAGTGGTGTTCAGAGGTTTTATCCCAAAGAGCCTGGTGGACTCAATGTTTTTACCACTTCACAGGGTCATCTGCAACTTTTTCTTAGGTCACAGCTAACGCATTAGCTGCTGACAGCGTTTCTGCACAAATTAGCAAACTTAAAACATGGAAGTCTTGTAGATTTTACTGCATCTCAACAGATCCACTCTGGAATGAGTGCAGAGAGAACATCAGAGTCAGAGGCTCCAACTTCCACGCCACTGTCATCTTTCTTCAGCTTGGATAGTCTTTGGCTTTTTGTTGTGTCACAGCCTCTTTCTGCCTTTCCTCTTCCATCATTACATCTCTTCTCTCCCACCTCTCTTTCTCTCCTCAGCCGTAGAAAGAGACGATCCAGAAATAAGGCCATAAATAAGAAATCAACGGCCTTTTCTGTCCCACTGCATTACAGGTTTTTGATGAATGCTTTCTGCAGTAGTATTACTCACCAGCTTCAAATCAATGCACTAATCTTTCCCCCTGCTAGATTGATTTCAGTGGCAGTGACAATGGCACAGAGAGGTGCAGAACAGACCTGTACACTGGAAGCTACTCTGAAAATACTTGCAAACAAGTGTAATATGGATGCATCTTAGGTAGATTAAGTTAGATGCCACATATACAAGCATGAAAGCATCATGTAGTGAACGGGTTTGCAGTTGCATGAATCTTTACATCTTTAACATGTTGGTTCATCTTTAAAGCTGAGGCCGAGCAGTTTGTGTTGAAGGTCTCTAGAGCTGCTGGTGGAAAGAAATGAAAGACTGCAGCAGATTATTGGTCATCTTCCTGCTCATCTGCATTTATGCAATGCTGCTTTTTAAAATCTTAGTTAAAATCTTGTATCGTCTCCACCTCCTCCTTTCTGAACAGCCTGATGACTTTGACTCTCTCATCTGACAGGTTGATGCCTGTAAAAAAGGTACTTTTTGGGTTATTATCAGCAGCTTGATAGTCGCGGTGAAACTTTTCTTCAACATTTCTCTAAAACAACTCCGGATCTCCTCCTGAGGTTCTGATGGGAGACAAAACCACTGGTGCCAACTCCTCAGGAAAGAAAGCAGCTATTGGCTGTTCTCATAGTCGCTAGAAGACGCTGAATGATGTCATCACCTAATTTGCATAATCGGCCATATGCGTGTAATGTAATAGACGTTGGAGGGGAGAGGAATAATGATGTAGAAGAAACAAAAAACACCCTGAATATGTTTAGTACTATGAAAACAGTACTTTTTTTTGCCATTGAAATAGGCTATCACTTTTAAAAAAAAAAAAAGATTTTGAACACCATTAGACCCACATTGCATGAATCACTTCTGTCCTCCATTGTTAAATATTAGAATATCACATTTAACCAAAGGACTGTAATGTTGTGCAGAACTGTTAGCTGCTTGTCCAGCCCTCCTCCTGTATCCTGGCTTGGGAACGGCAAAGTGATCCAAAAGAGACACTTTGGCAGTTACTTAGTTTGGTTGTTTGTTTGTTTTTGTAGTTTTTTTAACCTGTCCTGTCCAGCATCTCAGCGTACAGAACAGCAATCTGCGTGCCAGACAGATTTGCTCTGTCAAGGGAGACATCTCATGTAAATAGCTGCCCTTGATAATCTGAATATTTTTATTATTATGATAATTATTTTATTTTATTTATTTATTTATTTATTTTCCTGTTATCATTTTGCAATCATCGTCAGTCTTGATACGGCCGAGCTGGACCTGGCAGGGAAAGAGGAAAAAAAAGAGGAAATGAAAGGAGGAAAAAGAGAGAGAGAAAAGAAAGGCGTGTCTAAGCTGCTAAAGTTACAGTATTTGCAAAACAATATAAAGTACTGAAAAAATACAACAAGACATAAGTAGGATAGTGACAATATTCAAAAACAGACTAAAAAATGAAAAATAAAAGTAAAAAAAGTAAATGAATGAATGAAATAACAATTACAATACCAACCGTTATTAAACATCAGCAACATTTAGTAGGAAGCAGATGGGAAGATGAGCGCATGTGGGCGTGCACGTGTGAGTGTTCAACCTGTGATCATGCAATCAAAGATCAGCTGAGTGCTTGTAGGGGAGCACGACCACGACCCGAGGCGTAGGGGAGGAAGCCAACACCCCCAACACTCCAGGGGCCGGAGAGTCCCCAGCCTCCACCCAGACATCCATCCAGGTCCGGGGCCCGGTGCCACCAGCAACGCCAAGACTGCCGCCGACGGGAGGAGACAGAGCCAGAGGGAGGATCCCCTCCGCCATGGACCCTATTCCTACCCCACCCATTCCCAACGATCCCTCTCCCTCCCACGCCCCCCCCCCCCCCCGTCCACCCCCTCCTCTGCTGCCAACCCCCCTACTACACCGCCCCCCCCCTCCCACTCCGCCCTCCTCCCCCCACCTCCTTCGCGCCCCCCCCTCCCCCCAGCCCCTCCCTCTACCAACCCGCACCAAACCCCATCCCTCTACGGACACATCACAATCCCCAGGGAACCCGCCAGGTACCATAGCAGCGCGACCCCGAGGGCATGCCCCAGGCGATCAAGGCCCCCCAGGTCCAGGCCAGGCCCCCCCATCCCGGAGGGAGGCAACCCCGAAACCCGGGGGCCCCGGCCCCCCACGCAGCCCGCACAACAGCAACCCGGCCACCCATCCCAGGCTAGCCCCCGGCTGCCCCCCGGCCCGCCCCCAAGCGACCCCAGCCTCTGGGCCACCAGAGCTCCAACCCGGCCAGGCGAGCAGCGCCCAAAGAAATGACCTGCCCAGACCCCCAGCCCAAGAGCCGCCCTGCCCCAAGGACCCCAAGCCCCCCCCAATCCACCCCCCAGGGCCGCCAAGGTCCCAGCCCCCAGTCCTACTAAGTGATGTGATTAATTAGCAGGGTCCAGGGAGAGCGAGCATTGGCCGATTCATTTTTTGATGGAAGCAGATGTGATCTGGAGACTGATGTGTTCCACCAGGAGATTTTTGTAGTGATTAATACTTAGACTTCTTTTGGACTTCCAGTTTAATAGGATAGTTTTTTTTTTGCTATACATAGGGCCACAAGGATAGTGTGTGGGTTGTTAGGGTCCATGTTGATGTCACTAAGGTCTCCCAGTAAGCAAAGCTTGGGGCATGCAGGAATGTTGCATCTGAGCCATGTTGATAATTCCCCACAAACCTTATTCCAGACATTTTGAACAGGTGGACAGAGCCAGAGAGCATGTAAATAATTATCTACTGCGTTACATGTGCACTGTGTGCAGATCTCTGAGTGATTTAGACCCATCTTGAACATTCTTTGTCCTGTGTAATGTGTTCTATGAAGGATTTTGTGTTGGATGAGTTGTAGATTTGAACTGTCTGTCATATTAAAAGCATTTAGACATATTTGCAGCCAAGAAGGTTGACTGAGACTGATAGATAGGTCTGCCTCCCATTTGGAAGTTGGCAAGGAATTTCAATCATCTATTTTTGACATCGACCTGTATATTTTTTAAAGTAACTTTGGGCTACAAAGTTCCATAAATTCTGCTACTGTGGGAGGAAGTTCCAAGTCTATTTGATGAAGGGGGAATTTTGTAAGTATAATGGATTTAAGTTGCTGATATTCTAGAAATCTGCTACTATTAATTCCATATTGTAATGATAGAGTGTCAAAAGATAAAATTCTTCTGTTATGGATAATATGCTCTAAATAATTAATTCCTTTATTAATCCATTGTTTAAAGTTGATTATATTTTTGTTTAAAAGAATGTCAGGGTTGTTCCAGATAGGTGTGAGTTTATATGGGATTATTGATGAATTGTTTTTTTTAAGAAATTCCCACCAAGCTGTCAGAGAGGTGCTAATGTTGACGCTTTTGAAGCACTTCAACTTTTTTACACTGAAGCTGAAGAATGGAAGATTAGAGATTTCCACATTGTCACAGAATGTTTGTTCTAAGTCTATCCATGGTTCATCTAATGGACTCGGTTTAAGCCATTTTAAGATATATTGCAGCCTATTGGCTAAGAAATAATGTTGAAAGTTAGGCAAGTCTAAGCCTCCCTGATCTTTAGGCTTTTGTAATATTTTTAAACTAATCCGGGGTGGTTTATTCTTCCAGAGAAATTGGGAAGTTTATGATTCTAGTGATTTGAACCAGGTGGAGGGAGGTTTCATAGGAATCATGGAGAACAGATAATTGATTTTGGGTAGATCCATCATTTTTATCGTAGCAACTCTCCCCAAAAGTGAAATGGGGAGTGACTTCCAGCGAGTGAGATCATCTTCTATTGTCTTAAGAAGGTTAGTGTAATTACATTTTATCAGTTCTGAGAGCCTGGGGGGAATATTTATGCCTAAGTATCTAATGTTACCTGATTGTAAATTAGTTTTGGATGGATTTCGAAACCTACAGTTAATTGGTAGGACTGTGCTCTTAGACCAATTAATAGAGTAGTCAGATAGTGATGAGAATTTATTAATTAGTGAGATTGTTTCAGATAATGATGTTTGTGAGTTTTGGAGAAATAGTAAAATATCATCGGCATAAAGGCTTATTTTATGAATTATATTTTTGGACTGGATGCCCTTTATAATTTGATTCTGTCGAATTGCAGCAGCTAGTGGTTCAATAAATACAGCAAAAAGTGAGGGAGAGAGTGGACAACCTTGTCTGGTGCCCCTTTGAAGATTAAAACTTGGAGAGGTTTGATCGTTCGTCCTGACTCTCGCATTAGGGGAGCTGTAGAAGATTTTGATCCAGTCAAGAAAGGAAGGTCCAAAGCCAAATCTATTTAAAGTAGCTAGTAAGAATTTCCAATTCACTCTATCAAAAGCCTTCTCTGCATCCAGAGAAACTATAGTTGTTTCCAGGTTATTGATGGTAGAGTAATCTATTATATTGATTAGCCTGCGCATGTTAACAGAGGAATATCTGCCTTTTATAAAGCCTGTTTGATCAGGGTGTATAATGAGTGGAGTTACTTTCTCTAACCTTGCAGCTAAAGCTTTGCAGATTATTTTAAGGTCTGCATTTATCAGTGATATGGGTCTGTAGCTAGATGGAAGTGTGGAGTCTTTGCCTGGTTTTAACAGTACAGTGATGCTGGCAGAGTTCATGTTTTGGGGTAAGTAGCCATTTTCATTTATTTGTGTCACCATTTTGAAAGACGTAGGGGCCAGTATTGTCCAAGAATACTTGATAGAACTCTGCTGGGAAGCCATCCGGTCCTGGGCCTTTTTTACATGGCATATGTTTGAGGGCTTCATGTAGCTTCTCTGCTGTAAGGGGAGAATCTAAGGCTGTAACGTGTTCCTGCTGTAGTCCTGGGAGGTCTATATTATTAAGAAACTGATTTATGTCATTATCTGATGGATCTCATCGGGATGTATACAGATTTTTATAGAAGTCTCTAAAAATGTTATTTATTGTGTCAGGGTCATGTAAGATATTACCTGCTGGATCTTTAACAGATGAAATAGTTGCTCTTTCTTTGTTTGTTTTTAGTTGACTGGCTAAAAATTTTCCAGATTTGTTGCTGTGTTCAAACCTCTCCAAGCGTAACCTTTGCAGCAGAAACTCCGTTCTTTCGTTGATTATTTTGTTTAATTCAAGTTTCGCCTTCCTTATTTGATTCAACGTTTGTTCATTTGGTAAAGCACTGTAGGCATCCTCTAATGATTTAATTCTGAATTCTAGTTCTGATATTTTTGAGTTATCCTTCTTTTTTTTATATGATGCAAAAGAGATCATTTTTCCTCTCATTACCGCCTTACCTGCTTCCCACAGAACACATGCTGAAACTCCTGGTTTATCATTATTTTCTAGGTAAACAGCCCATTCTTTTGTGAAATAGCTGATAAAGTCGGGGTCTTTAAGCAGTGCTGTATTGAATCTCCAGCTTTTAGCAGGTGGTGTGATTCTCGTACTTCTTACAGTGAAGGAAACTGGTGCATGATCGCTGACTGTAATGGGCTGGATCTGGGTTTCTGAAATCATACACACCAACGAGCTGCTAACCAGGAAATAATCTAGCCTAGAATATGAGTGGTGAACTGAGGAAAAAAAAAGTGTATTCCTTGATATTAGGATGAAAAGACCGCCATATATCGCAAAGACCGAGTTCTTCCATATATTGTTTAACAGTGTTTGTAGACTGCCAATTTCTATTGTTTTCTGAATTATTCATCCTGTCTACGGGACCCATTGCCAAATTAAAATCTCCTCCTATGATAAGTGTGCAGTCTGAGTGTTCTGAGACAGTTTTAAAAAAGGAATGAAAGAAGGAGGAATCATCCACATTTGGCCCATATATATTAGCTAAACATAACTTCATATTTTGAATAGTTAATGTCACTATAATATATCTTCCCTCTGGATCTGTGGTTCTGTTGGTTTCTGTGAATGTCACTTTTCTATTTATCAAAATGGCAACCCCTCTCTGTCTGGAGTTATAGCAGGCGGAGTAAACATGAGGAAATTGTGATGTAGAGAGAGCGTCCACTGAAGTATTTGTCATATGAATCTCCTGTAAGAACACAATGTCTGCCTGTAGATCATTTAGCCTGTTAAAAGATTTTTAGTCTCTTCTCTCTGGTCCCAGCTCCGTGAATATTCCACGTGATAAACCTAAGTACTGTCATGCTTGTGGTGACAGGGTAGGTGTTAGATGCTTCCACTTGATGTGAATAAGTGTGTGCGCAGGTGTAAGTATGTATGTCTTGTGTTGTGTGACTGTATTGAATGTTACTAAATATGTTTGAAATAATAACAGTGAGAGTGTTGGGTTATGTATGTAAGTGTTATCTAATGAACTGTGTAGTTTTGCATCTGTGTTATTTAGTTCTGTGAGGTGGCAGCTAGAAAAGAAAGAAGGAAAAGAGTATGGAAGAAGAGAGAAAAAGATGAGCCAGAAGTTTACCAAAAGAGGAAAGAGGGTGAAAAGGAAAAACAGTTTTCTTGTAGTTTTCTTACGTTAAGTTTAGTTTGTTTTTTAGTTAAAGTAAAACATGATCATATGTTGTAAAAAAAATATATATATATAACAGCATTAAACTACTTACTGGAAAGTTTAAACTGGACATTACCAATCTAACTGGACCCAACAGAGACAACAGAAATTATGTCAGTTTACGTCCCACTCTGTAAGCCAGGCTGGGATCAGCCGTGGATTTGCACGTGCACTATTCATTGTGACTGTGCACGTGGAGTCGTGCAGGTGTCCTCTCTGTGATGACTGACCTGCACCTGCAGCCGGAGCCGACTGTAAGTGCTTTAGGACGGGGAGGGGCTCCTGCTGCTCGTCCAGAACAAGATGTGCTTCAAGTCAGTCACAAAACACCCGAAATGTTTCCGATGACTCCAGTAAAAGTCGCCAGATTCAAAAAAGTCTCCAAAAGTCTCCAAGTTGGCAGCAGTGGAAACAACCAGCGTTCACACTGCTGGGCCAGTGGTGACAGCCAATCACAAACTGAAGAGTTAATCAACAGGAAAAGGTTGTAAGGCGAGACTTTCAGCCGTCATGACTTGTTGCAGATGGAGCACAGAGAGCATGTTTCTCTGCTGTTTCCTGCTGTAAACTCCAGATTCAGATAACTTTACTAATCCCCAAGAAGCCATTCAGTTTGTGGACGAGTCGGAGCAAAGGACACGACATCATCCCCTCCTCCCACACCGATCGGTCAGAGTTCAGGACAGAACAGCAGGCGCTGAAGGATCCAGAGATAAAGTCCAGCAGTTTCACCAGCAGTAACAAACAGCAGAAGTAGAAGAGATTAAAACCTGAAACCAACACTTGCAACGCCTCATACTAACTACTGTCACTAGCATTTAAAAGCCTGTTGGCAAGAGGAATAAAAGACTGTGTTTGTTTTCCTGCTGGGAGCAAGATAGCGCCGCCCAGAGGGCGTCAAGGCAAAGCCCTTTTCAGGACCTGAGCAACCAGGGCTCTTTGCTTTCTGCAACACCTGCCTGCTCCACACAGAGTAGATCAGGGATCTGCACATGCATCATCCTGGCACAGCTTATGACAATGCAGGACAAGCCGTTTTTGTCTCCGTGACATCCCATAAAAGCAACACGTAAAGGAAAAAAGACTCACAGAACGATAAAATGGATTTCCATCGATGTAGAGAGTTACATTTCTGCAGCAGGTGCTGATGGCCTTTCCCTGCAGGATCCTGTGTTTGGATGTAATCTGTCTCTCCAATGCCACGGCAGCCTCCTGTCAGTCGTACCACAGACCTGCTGAGGTAGAAACCCACCGTAACGGGACCTGCCCAGTGGCCTTTCCAGGGATTGTTTGGAACATGACCAGTTCTTATGCCAGTAAAACATATTCTCCATCATGCTTCATCGTTTCCTCTGATCTACTGGTTGCATGGTCAGTGGGCTTTTCTGGTACCAGTTATACGTTTAATATTGTTCATTTTCATGTCCAGAGTTTTTATATGTTTCATCAGGCAGCCCTGATCTTGTATTTTACTAAAACTGTGTCCTGTTTCTACTCGGTCCTTATTGTCTCAGCTGGTGGTTGCAGATCTGGGGTCTTTACACCAGGTGTATACGCCCTTCTTCATGGATGAACTGGAGTCCTTAGAGGACTCTAAATGGTATTTGGAACCACCAGAACAGAATTGGGGTGTTTTATTACTTCTTTTCATCAGTTTCTGTATGGCTCAACAAACATCTGTTCCAGCTCAACAAACTGGAACAGATCCAGTGGAACAGATCTAGTGGAACATCTCCAGTGGAACATCTCCAGTGGAACAGATCTAGTGGAATATCTCCAGTGGAACATCTCCAGTGGAACAGATCTAGTGGAACAGATCTAGTGGAACATCTCCAGTGGAACATCTCCAGTGGAACAGATCTAGTGGAACATCTCCAGTGGAACATCTCCAGTGGAACAGATCTAGTGGAACATCTCCAGTGGAACAGATCCAGTGGAACATCTCCAGTGGAACAGATCTAGTGGAACATCTCCAGTGGAACATCTCCAGTGGAACAGATCTAGTGGAACATCTCCAGTGGAACAGATCCAGTGGAACATCTCCAGTGGAACAGATCTAGTGGAACATCTCCAGTGGAACATCTCCAGTGGAACAGATCCAGTGGAACATCTCCAGTGGAACAGATCCAGTGGAACATCTCCAGTGGAACAGATCTAGTGGAACATCTCCAGTGGAACATCTCCAGTGGAACAGATCTAGTGGAACATCTCCAGTGGAACATCTCCAGTGGAACATCTCCAGTGGAACAGATCTAGTGGAACATCTCCAGTGGAACATCTCCAGTGGAACAGATCTAGTGGAACATCTCCAGTGGAACATCTCCAGTGGAACAGATCTAGTGGAACATCTCCAGTGGAACATCTCCAGTGGAACAGATCTAGTGGAACATCTCCAGTGGAACAGATCCAGTGGAACATCTCCAGTGGAACAGATCTAGTGGAACATCTCCAGTGGAACATCTCCAGTGGAACAGATCCAGTGGAACATCTCCAGTGGAACAGATCCAGTGGAACAGATCTAGTGGAACATCTCCAGTGGAACATCTCCAGTGGAACATCTCCAGTGGAACAGATCTAGTGGAACATCTCCAGTGGAACATCTCCAGTGGAACAGATCTAGTGGAACATCTCCAGTGGATCAGAGTTCCCCGGAACAATCCTGGTGTGAATGAGGATTTTAAACATGGAAAATTAATATTCTTCATAACTACACCTGACTAATCACCAGTTCTGGAAAAGTTATGAATGAATAACTAGAATGAAAATGTTGCACCAGATGAGGTCACATTTTACTTTTACTTTTCTGAATGTTGAATGTCAGAAACATGATGGAACATGCTTTGGAACAGTCCTGGGACAGCTTAGCCACGATCAGGACTCTACCGGTCCTGATCTGGGTGCTCTCTGGTGGAGGCCTCTGTGGTCATGAGTGGGCTGGCTCCAATGGATCCCCTAGTTATTGTTTCCTCACAGCAGGATCAAGCTGCACGTTTAGAGACAGAATGGGGGGTTGCATGTTTTGTGTGAGTTTATAAGTAAAGATTATGATCAGGTGTGTTTTAAAGTGGCTTATTGTGTTTCATGTACAGCTCTTTGTGCTGGTTTTAGTGAAAAAAACTGTTTTATAAATAAAACTTGAATTTATTTTGACATGATCTGTTAGAGGAGTAATCCCTCCAGCCAGTGTAGCTTCCTAATCCATGGTGATGACAAGATGACAAGAGGAATGACTGTATCTGCAGGGAGGCGGCTGCTGTAGACTAACCTTTGGACTGTTCCAACAGATGACGGCTGAAGCCATACTCCGCCTGGTCAGTGATCCAGTGCTGCCATTCTACCCTCTGGACATCGCGCTGGATGTTCAAAACAAACTCAAAGGTAACGTAACGGAGAGAAAACGCAGGTTATGGTGGTGAAAATGTGCTTCATTTCCCACATGTGCTGGTGGACCCTGAAACAGTGTTAAATAGCATGAATAGGAAGCATAAAAGCAGATTTTCTTCCATGAAAACTGTCAAAATTATGAAAAAGAATAGAGATTCAGCCACAAAGTCATCACAGCAAGCAAAATACACGAGCATTACAGGCACATGATACCAGATTACTTTATTTAGGAGTACATTTGAAATAAAGAAGAGCTAAATAGATATTGGCTCAGAGAAAGTGAGCAAATTTAACAACTAGCAAACAAGCTCAGTGGTTAGGAAGTGCAGTCATTTTGATGTCAATAAGAGCTACAGTCATGTTGCTACAATGTGCGAAGACACATCTTACACCCCATCTGCTTCACAAAATGATTCCCAGTCCAGGCCCTCAAACCAGACTCAGATGAGCCTCATACCAATGAATAAACCTGGAAACCAAGAACATCAGGATGAACCAAAGTCAAGAAACAAACAAAACCAACCAAGCAGAATTTAACTAACACCACACAACAATAAAATCCTAAATCTAGCACCCTACATAACAAAGAGAAAGAAAGAAAAATGGTAGTTTACGGTAATTTAAGGTTAAAAGGTTGTGTACAGATAAACAAAAAAAACTCAGACACAAAAAACATGAGTTTCTAGGACCGGGCAGGCTCATCACTGCCAACAAGTCGCCATAAGGAACAGCGCTCTTTTCCAGGCAGCAGGTGTTGGCAGGGACCAATCTGGAGATAAGACACGAGACAGCCAACCACTCTTCTACCTGTTGACACTCCCAAAGATCCTGTATAGGAAGCGATGACTCAACAAGACTAAAAACTGTAGATGATATGGCTAGAGCCGTAACACATTCATTCATTCATTCATTATCCTAACTGCTTAGTCCGATGAAGGGTCCCGGGGGGGGGGGGCGATCCCAGCAGTCTTTGGGCGAAAGGCAGGGTTCACCCTGGACAGCTCGTCACACGAGGTTGGAAAAAGCGTTTGGTCAGAAGACTCATTAAAACATCGGCCTCATGTTAATAGAATGTCTGATAATAAAAACGGAACAGCTGCAGTTTTCCTTGAAGGAAGGGAGAAAACTAGAGGCAGCAACCATTTCAGGAAGTGTTTCTGCTGTAAATCACAGCAGCAACATTACCAACACTGCTTTGGATTCTCTGTTGTCGTTTCTGCCTGCAGGATCACTAACGCTCAGGTTCACTTCCTTTCCTCTGCTCAGCTGCAAAGCTAAGATGCTAACATGCAGGATCGCCAACGCTCAGGTTCACTTCCTTTCCTCTGCTCAGCTGCAAAGCTAACATGCTAACATGCAGGATCGCCAACGCTCAGGTTCACTTCCTTTCCTCTGTTCAGCTGCAAAGCTAAGATGCTAACATGCAGGATCGCCAATGCTCAGGTTCACTTCCTTTCCTCTGTTCAGCTGCAAAGCTAAGATGCTAACATGCAGGATCACCATCACCCAGGTTCACTTCCTTTCCTCTGCTCAGCTGCAAAGCTAAGATGCTAACATGCAGGATCACCATCACCCAGGTTCACTTCCTTTCCTCTGCTCAGCTGAACGAGCTAACATGCTAACATGCAGGATCGCCAACGCTCAGGTTCACTTCCTTACCTCTGCTCAGCTGCAAAGCTAACATGCTAACATGCAGGATCGCCAACGCTCAGGTTCACTTCCATTCCTCTGCTCAGCTGCAAAGCTAACATGCTAACATGCAGGATCGCCAATGCTCAGGTTCACTTCCTTTCCTCTGTTCAGCTGCAAAGCTAACATGCTAACATGTAGGATCGCCAACGCTCAGGTTCACTTCCTTTCCTCTGCTCAGCTGCAAAGCTAAGATGCTAACATGCAGGATCACCAACACCCAGGTTCACTTCCTTTCCTCTGTTCAGCTGCAAAGCTAACATGCTAACATGTAGGATCGCCAACGCTCAGGTTCACTTCCTTTCCTCTGCTCAGCTGCAAAGCTAAGATGCTAACATGCAGGGTCACCAACACCCAGGTTCACTTCCTCTGTTCAGCTGCAAAGCTAAGATGCTAACATGCAGGATCACCATCACCCAGGTTCACTTCCTTTCCTCTGCTCAGCTTAACGAGCTAAGATGCTAACATGCAGGATCGCCAACGCTCAGGTTCACTTCCTTTCCTCTGTTCAGCTGCAAAGCTAAGATGCTAACATGCAGGATCACCATCACCCAGGTTCACTTCCTTTCCTCTGCTCAGCTGCAAAGCTAACATGCTAACATGCAGGGTCACCAACACCCAGGTTCACTTCCTTTCCTCTGTTCAGCTGCAAAGCTAACATGCTAACATGCAGGATCACTAACGCTCAGGTTCCATTCCTCTCCTCTGCTCAGCTGCAAAGCTAAGATGCTAACATGCAGGATCACTAACGCTCAGGTTCACTTCCTTTCCTCTGCTCAGCTGCAAAGCTAAGATGCTAACATGCAGGATCGCCAACGCTCAGGTTCACTTCCTTTCCTCTGCTCAGCTGCAAAGCTAAGATGCTAACATGCAGGATCGCCAACGCTCAGGTTCACTTCCTTTCCTCTGCTCAGCTGCAAAGCTAACATGCTAACATGCAGGATCGCCAACGCTCAGGTTCACTTCCTTTCCTCTGTTCAGCTGCAAAGCTAAGATGCTAACATGCAGGATCGCCAACGCTCAGGTTCACTTCCTTTCCTCTGTTCAGCTGCAAAGCTAAGATGCTAACATGCAGGATCACCATCACCCAGGTTCACTTCCTTTCCTCTGCTCAGCTGCAAAGCTAAGATGCTAACATGCAGGATCACCATCACCCAGGTTCACTTCCTTTCCTCTGCTCAGCTGAACGAGCTAACATGCTAACATGCAGGATCGCCAACGCTCAGGTTCACTTCCTTTCCTCTGCTCAGCTGCAAAGCTAACATGCTAACATGTAGGATCGCCAACTGTCAGGTTCACTTCCTTTCCTCTGCTCAGCTGCAAAGCTAACATGCTAACATGCAGGATCGCCAACGCTCAGGTTCACTTCCATTCCTCTGCTCAGCTGCAAAGCTAACATGCTAACATGCAGGATCGCCAATGCTCAGGTTCACTTCCTTTCCTCTGTTCAGCTGCAAAGCTAACATGCTAACATGTAGGATCGCCAACGCTCAGGTTCACTTCCTTTCCTCTGCTCAGCTGCAAAGCTAAGATGCTAACATGCAGGGTCACCAACACCCAGGTTCACTTCCTTTCCTCTGTTCAGCTGCAAAGCTAACATGCTAACATGTAGGATCGCCAACGCTCAGGTTCACTTCCTTTCCTCTGCTCAGCTGCAAAGCTAAGATGCTAACATGCAGGGTCACCAACACCCAGGTTCACTTCCTCTGTTCAGCTGCAAAGCTAAGATGCTAACATGCAGGATCACCATCACCCAGGTTCACTTCCTTTCCTCTGCTCAGCTGCAAAGCTAACATGCTAACATGCAGGATCACTAACGCTCAGGTTCCATTCCTCTCCTCTGCTCAGCTGCAAAGCTAAGATGCTAACATGCAGGATCACTAACGCTCAGGTTCACTTCCTTTCCTCTGCTCAGCTGCAAAGCTAAGATGCTAACATGCAGGGTCACCAACACCCAGGTTCACTTCCTCTGTTCAGCTGCAAAGCTAAGATGCTAACATGCAGGATCACTAACGCTCAGGTTCACTTCCTTTCCTCTGCTCAGCTGAACGAGCTAACATGCTAACATGCAGGATCACTAACGCTCAGGTTCCATTCCTCTCTCATGCTAAGAGAACTGAAAATGTTTGTGTGCATCTTTCAGAGCGTTCCTGTTCGTTGACGATAGGCGTATGTTTGGATCGATGCTGGAGCAGCCTGACAGCTAAGCTGCGATGAGTTATGCATCACAGACATTGCTGTCCAGATTCATCTGGCTTGTTGCATAGTGTTGATGGAATATCACCACTGAAACAGCAGAAATACAGAGAAACATCTGGAATAGATCTGTAGGAAACCTTCCAAAACCTCCTTTTTTCAGCAAGTTGTCTTTTTTTAACCATACAGAGATTTTATTTTGTTTCACTGCGATTTTTCTCAGAACATACCAAAGGAGGTCTGGAATCTGTGGTCGCTTTGTAACACAGACATTAAAATACATTATTAATTAATTAATATATCGTTAATTTTTAATTTATTCTAATTATACTGCGGCATCGCTTTGAATCTGACATGGGTTGGGAAAAAAAATCATTGCATGATAATAATAACTGGAAAAAGGAGAAAACATTTTGTTTGTTAAACACTTTACATGTAAAGATCATATCTCATAGTGCAAAATCAGTTTTAAATAATCTGATAAATGACTATAAACCTATTGCAGTAAATATAACAAGCAATGAAATAACCATAAAATCCAGGACAGATTTATTCTACGTATGTAGGGCCTAGAATTAAAACTTACAGATGTTCCTCCACAGTCTGTGGCTCCCAGGTTGCCAGGTAGAGCTCTGACAGCCACGGAGCTGGTTCCTCCAGTCTGTGGCTCCCAGGTTGCCAGGTAGAGCTCTGACAGCCACGGAGCTGGTTCCTCCAGTCTGTGGCTCCCAGGTTGCCAGGTAGAGCTCTGACAACCACTGAGCTGCTGTCTCCTACTGATTTTACCTTACCGTATTTATTTTTTTAATTTTTTTTTATTACCGTATTTCTAAAATCAGACATACCAAATGAAAATGCCATGACGTCCAGGTTGTTGAGGGTTGACGAGCAAATCGTGTCACTATCTCGATGTCCTACTCATGCAGGAAACAGCATTGTTGAGTGTTGAAGCCCCAATCAGGCATCACTGTGCAGCAGTGTTGACACGTCCATGTTGACATGTTCTGCTCGTAACGCCTCAACGCAGCTTGTTCCTCTGCAGGCCAGTCTGACAGTTACAAACATACAATGAGTCTCCATAGAGATGCTGCAGTTAAATGTCTTTTTGCTAAAGAAAAACATTTCCTTATTTATCTGAAGTTGAGATGAGACGTAGATTTGCTTCCTGAGAGGAAGAACAAAGAGATGTAAATATGTTTATATTTATGCTGCATATCTGGAGAATCCAGCGTCATATTCAGTATAACTGCTGCCTGAACTGTTTTATGTTCCTTCTGGGAAAGTTGACCATGAATTCTCCCACAAAGGAGCTGACCTCATCCTCCAGACACTTAATGTAGAGCCGAGGTATGGACCTGAACCTGAACCTGGACCTGGACCTGGACCTGGACCTGGACCTGAACCTGGACCTGGACCTGGACCTGGACCTGGACCTGGACCTGGACCTGGACCTGAACCTGAACCTGGACCTGGACCTGGACCTGGACCTGAACCTGGACCTGGACCTGGACCTGGACCTGGACCTGGACCTGAACCTGGACCTGAACCTAGACCTGAACCTAGACCTGTACCTAGACCTGAACCTGGACCTGAATCTAGACCTGAATCTAGACTTGAACCTAGACCTGAATCTAGACTTGAACCTGGACCTGGACCTGAACCTGGACCTGAACCTAGACCTGAACCTAGACCTGAACCTAGACCTGAGCCTGGACCTGAACCTGGACCTGAACCTAGACCTGAACCTGGACCTGAACCTAGACCTGAACCTAGACCTGAACCTAGACCTGAATCTAGATATGAACCTAGACCTGAACCTGGACCTGAACCTGGACCTGAACCTAGACCTGAACCTAGACCTGAATCTAGATATGAATCTAGATCTGAATCTAGACAGAACAGGGTGGATCTGGACCCATCAGACCACATGATGAGTCTGGAACAGGGTGGACCTGGACCCATCAGACCACATGATGAGTCTGGAACAGGGTGGACCTGGACCTATCAGACCACATGATGAGTCTGGAACAAGGTGGACCTGGACTTCTTGCAGCTCCAGAGTCTGGTCTTTCTGCTGGTTCTTCTCCACAGCTGTTCCTTCCCGTTGTTCATGTGGAACTGGTCTTACTGGTCCTGCGTTCTGCTGCTGGTTTCCTTCTATCTGGTTCCAGCTGACGTTCCAGTGTCACCATCATTCAGGATGTTTTCCGCCAGGTTTGGTCCTGGAAGACGATGATTCTCCTCTGTCCCTCCAGTTTTAACAATGCGTTGGACAGTTCTGCACGTAGTTTCAGTGGCTTCTGGACATGTTTCCTCTGCTTCATGGTCTGATCTGATCCTTGTGAAACATGCTAACATCTCTTCCACGACCACTAGAGGCGTCTTTCCACATGCTGGTTTAAGAAATGAGACGCTTGGCACCAGGTGCAGCAGCTGGAGCATCCCCACCCTGCAGGAGTTAGCCAACCTGTTAGCTTCGTTAACCAGGTGGAGGCTTCTTTTCAGCAGAGTGATGTATATCTGTAGAGGCACTAACATAGGTAAACAAACGTCATGTTGAGGAATTTTTCAGCTAAATCACAGAAATTTGGAGTGTGTCCTCATTAGATTCAGGCCTTTGTGTATTAGTTAGGTATTTATTAGCATATTTTTTGTGTATGCGTCTTGCGCAGCATCAGAACACAGGCTCTTAGTCAAGGTCTGAAGTGAAGCCTGTGTAAATTTACATTGCCAAATATTCAGCAGTTAGCATGCTGTACGACCTCTCAGGCCATGAGAGCCAAAATCAGCTTAGTCAGCCGCAGTCCAAGCACCGACTCTGTCCTTGAATATCAAGTTGGCCCTTGAAGAAAGATGCAGAAACTGGCTGTAGTACATGCAGTCTACATCCTTTCTTCACAGAAATTATTTTTAAATGATTTAAATAGAATAAAACAGTGTTTCCTTATTAATGCATCTGGAAACGTCCTTAAAGTGCAGCAGTTGCTAGAAAGAGTGACTTCTGTGAACAGTCTGTGGAATGCAGGCTTTGCAGAAGGAATTCTTCATCCTGAGACAAAATGAATCTATAAACCAAAGAGTATTGATCATTTACCAACTAAAATCTGCCATTTAAACCGATGGAGATGGACCGACACTCTCCGTGAAAGTCCAACCTCAACTCTCATTCATTCTATCACTAAAGCAATCACTCTTTGCCTCAGGTTCACCGGCTCTGTCTAAGCATATAAGCATTGTCCCATTAAGGCCTGGATTGAGTGGTTATGCCTCCTCATCTGAGACTAATGGGAAGATCATAACCTGAGAGACAGAGATGATTGTTATACCAGCCTGGAGCCGCTGTGTGTTTCTTCATTACTTTGTCCATCAGAGTCACCGTACGCCTGTTCCTCACTTTCTCCTCTCTGTCACATCAATTCACAGGACTGTATTAGCAGAAAATCTTTATCTTCTTCGTAGCTTTGCATATCCATCCGTCCATCCATCCATCTTCTGCCGCTTATCTGGGGTCGGGTCTCAGAGGCAGCAGCCTAAGCAGGGAAGCCCAGACTTCCCTCTCCCCAGCCACATTTGCCAACTCTGCGGGGGGATCCCGAGGCGTTCCCAGGCCAGCCGAGAGATATAATCCCTCCAGCGTGTCCTGGGTCTTCCCCGGGGTCTCCTCCCAGAGGGACGTGCCTGGAACACCTCACCAGGGAGGTCCAGGAGGCATCCTGACCAGATGCCCGAGCCACCTCAACTGGTTCCTCTCGATGCGGAGGAGCAGCGGCTCTACTCTGAGCCCCTCCCGGATGACCGAGCTCCTCACCCTATCTCTAAGGGAGAGCCCGGCCACCCTGCGGAGGAAACCCATTTCAGCCGCCTGTATACGAGATCTCCTTCTTTCGGTCACGACCCACAGCTCATGACCATAGGTGAGGGTAGGAATGTAGATCGACTGGTAAATCAAGAGCTTCGCCTTCTGGCTCAGCTCCTTCTTCACCACGACAGACCGGCGCAGAGTCCACATTACTGCAGACGCCGCACCGATCCGTCTGTCGATCTCGCGCTCCATCCTTCCCTCACTCGTGAACAAGACCACGAGATATTTAAACTCCTCCACTTGAGGCAGGACCTGACCCCCGACCCGGAGAGGGCAATCCACCCTATTCCGGCTTAGGACCATGGTCTCAGATTTGGAGGTGCTGATTCTCATCCCAGCCGCTTCACACTCGACCGCGAATCGCTCAAGCGAGAGCTGGAGATCACGACCAGATGAAGCCAACAGGACCACATCATCCGCAAAAAGCAGGGACACAATCCTGAGGCCACCAAGTCGGATCCCCTCAACACCTCGGCTGCACCTAGAAATTCTGTCCATATAAGTTATGAACAGAATCGGTGATAAAGGGCAGCCTTGGCGGAGTCCAACCCTAACCGGAAACGAATCCGACTTACTACCGGCAATGTGGACCAAGCTCTGACACCTGTCGTACAGGGACAGAGTACCCCATACTCCCGGAGTACCCCCCACAGGAGCCCCCGGGGGACACGGTCGAATGCCTTCTCCAGGTCCACAAAGCACATGTAGACTCGTTGGGCAAACTCTCATGCCCCCTCCAGGACCCCAAAGAGGGTATAGAGCTGGTCCACTGTTCCGCGACCAGGACGAAAACCACACTGCTCCTCCTCAATCCGAGATTCGACTATCCGGCGGACCCTCCTCTCCAGGACCCCTGAATAGACCTTACTAGGGAGGCTGAGGAGTGTGATTCCCCTGTAATTGGAACACACCCTCCGGTCCCCCTTCTTAAAAAGGGGGACCACCTCCCCAGTCTGCCAATCCAGCGGTACTGCCCCTGATGTCCACGCAATGCTGCAGAGGCCTGTCAGCCAGGACAGCCCCACAGCATCCAGAGCCTTAAGGAACTCCGGGCGGATCTCATCCACCCCCGGGACCATGCCGCCAAGGAGCTTTTTGACCACCTCAGCGACTTCAGCCCCAGAGATAGGAGAGTCCACCCCTAAGTCCACCAGCTCTGCTTCCTCATCAGAAGACGTGTTGGTAGGATTGAGGAGGTCTTCGAAGTATTCCTTCCACCGACCCACTACGTCCCGAGTTGAGGTCACCAGCTCCCCACCTCCACTGTACACAGTATTGATGGAGCACTGCTCCCCCCCCCTGAGCCGCCGGATGGTGGACCAGAATCTCCTCGAAGCCGTCCAGAAGTCTTTCTCCATGGCCTCGCCGAACTCCTCCCATGCCCGAGTTTTTGCCTTGGTGACAGCCGAAGCCGCATGCCGCTTAGCCTGTCGGTACCCATCAGCTGCCTCCAGAGTCCCACAGGCCAAGATGGCCCGATAGGACTCCTTCTTCAGCTTGACGGCATCCCTCACTGCTGGTGTCCACCAACGAGTCCTGGGATTACCGCCACGACAGGCACCAACTACCTTACAGCCACAGCTCCGGCTGGCCACCTCAGCAATAGAGGCACGGAACACAGCCCATTCGGACTCAATGTCCCCCACCTCACTCGGGACATGGTTGAAGCTCTGCTGAAGGTGGGAGTTGAAGCTCGCTCTGACGGGGGACTCAGCCAGACGTTCCCACGTTTAGGTCTGCCAGATCTGACCAGCCTCCTCCCCCACCACCTGAGCCAACTCACCACCAGGTGGTGATCAGTTGAAGCTCCGCCCCCCTCTTCACCCGAGAGTCCAAGGCATGTGGCCGCAGGTCCGATGATACGACTACAAAATCGATCATCGAACTGCAGCCCAGGGAATCCTGATGCCAGTGTACATATGGACACTCTTATGTTGGAACATGGTGTTCGTTATGGACAATCCATGATGAGCACAGAAGTCCAATAACAAAACACCATTTGGGTTCAGAGGGGGGGGACCATGCCTCCCAATCACTCCCCTCCAGGTCTCACTGTCATTGCCGACGTGAGCATTGAAGTCCCCCAGCAGAACAATGGAGTCCCCAGAAGGAGCACCCTCCAGCACTCCCTCCAAGGACTCCAGAAAGGGTGGGTACTCTGAACTGCTGTTCGGTGCATAAGCACAGACAACAGTCAGGACCCGTCCCCCCACCCGGAGGCGGAGGGAAACTACCCTTTCATCCACCGGGGTAAACCCCAACATGCAGGCACCAAGCTGGGGGCTGATGAGAATGCCCACACCTGCTCAGCGCCTCTCACCATGAGCAACTCCAGAGTGGAAGAAGGTCCAGCCCCTTTCGAGGGTTCTGGTTCCAGAGCCCAAGCCATGCGTCGAGGTGAGTCCAACTATATCTAGTCGGAACCGCTCAACCTTGCGCACAAGCTCAGGCTCCTTCCCCACCAGAGAGGTGACATCCCACGTCCCTAGAGCCAGCTTCTGCAGCCGGGGATCGGACCGCCAGGGTCCCCACCTCTTGCTGCCGCCCAGCTCACACTGCACCCGACCCCTACGGCTCCTCCCGCAGATGGTGAGCCCACGGGAGGTGGGGCCCATGTAACCCTTTCGGGCTGAGCCCGACCGGGCCCTATGGGCGAAGGCCCGGCCACCAGACGCTCGCTCTCGTACCCCACCTCCAGGCCTTGCTCCAGAGGGGGGTCCCGGTAACCCGCGTCCGGGCAAGGGAACATTCATGCCCAGGTTGGTCGTCATCGTAGAGGTCGATGAGGCTTTGCATATTAATCATGAATTCATGAAGAAAGCTGGAAACAAATGTCCATCTATCCTTTTCCTACATCTGTTTATTGAATATAAGCAGATAACAGACCAGGAAACCATTTTATGTTCTCAAAAAGTCCTTGTTTGAACATAAATCATTTACAGATTCACATTTACAGATTTCCCTCTCTGTGTCTCATACATAAACATACTGTATGTATGTATATAAGGGGGGACTTTAAGTCATTAATAACAATTTATGAGTTAAAACAACCGTGTCTAATTGCAGAACATTTGTTAGCGCAAAATTTCCTGGTACACACTCTTTACTTCAGCTAATATTTTAGTACTTTGGCACTATATTAAGTGATTTTTGACCCCTCTAACAACTTTATTTTACGACAGAGTGACTGAACAGTCCAGCGACTTTTTCTGGTTGTATTGCAGACTTTTGGTTAGCAACATGAAAGCCTGTGTTATTTACTGTTGTCTGCAGCTGCAGAAAGTTCCTCCTTCGTCCAGACAAACACACTAGAACAGGGCTATTCAGCTTCAGTTGCAGGTAGTCAGATATGACAATTACAGCAGTGTTTTGGGCCAAATAAATTTATTTATGAAGGAATTTTAACGTTTGTAACTCATCATAAAAAATGCTTCAATGCAAACTACTTTATTCTCACATTAATAGCAATATTCCATGAATACCTGATTTTAAAAGGTGACTGTATTTAGCGTGGATTTCAAAAAGTCATATCTGTGAAACATCCTCCTCAAATAAAACCAGATGAAAACTATCTCAGATTCGGTATTCATCCTCAACAGTAATTTCAAGCATTTAGAGGAAGACTGTTGATGATGATCTGGATAAAAGAGCAGCTATGAGACAAAACATGGTAGTTTTTTCATAGAACACAATGTGCTTCTTGCAGCTTCTTACATTTAAGGATGGAAGTTGTAAAATAGTAGGATCTGTAATAATCCAAGCAACTCAGTTCAAGATTTGGATCCTCTTTTAGTTAACAGCACATGCACAAACCTCTGCCAGATTAAGTCAGTAAGAGCGATTACATCTTGACTCTGTCATTGCAGGTTAGTTTGGCTCAAAATAAGTGAGGATAATCCCAGGAAGCTTTTCATTGGTCATAGAGCAACGTCTTTGTTTTGATGGCATCCACATGAGAGAAGCTTCCCCCACAAGTACGAGTCGATCCAAACATTTTGAGTATTGGCAAGGCCACCTTTATGTGGGTTTACATATTTGGACCAAAAGTCCTTCACAGTCAGCTTGCAAGTGCTGTTTTAAAGCAAATGAGGACTGCAGATCAACTAATTCCACCCAAAAGGTTCCCTCAGCAGTGTGTGGCGACAGGACGGAAAGTGTGTGGGAGCCGTCAGACTGTGCCAACTGGGGAACTTCACCCCAGTAAGTTACAAATGGGTCCAATGAAGCCACCTGGACAGCAAGGGTACGTTCACAATAAAATACAAAAGTAATTGAACAAAGAAAATTCTTAAAAAATAACTAAATAAAAACACTTGTAAGAGTCCACCATTCTTCATATGGATGGGAGGGGCTGGAGGTCAAACCGAAGCAATCTGCCAACTCAAAAACATAAGTAAAAATTAAAATGCAAATTGGAAAAGAAAAGAAAAATAACCCACAGATAAAATCAGCCACTCAAATGCATGAAAAGAAAGTCAAAAATGCAAATGATGCTGGAATAAACCCAGCCGTGCAGGAATAGTAGGAACGGTCTGTTGCCGGACTGGAAATGCAGCAGCTGAGGCAAGTTTTCCCTGCAGGATGAAACAGACCTGATCCAGTTACGTAAACAGACAAGACAGCAGAGCTTCCAAAGTCCAGAAGGAACAGCACACCATGGTGCACAGCTCACCAGTGTGCCTACAAAAAGCACACAGTGATTACTCATTTATTCAATAAAATTAGTTACTATCAATATAGGCGTCCCACCTGGGACAGCCTACCCCACAGATACTTACAGATTGTCAGTCACTGGGCAAGCCCAGTTACACTCATTGCTAACCTGCAACAGCGTGGATCAGGGTGGCAGGCTGAGGAGTAGACACCTGCCTGACTATAAAGCTCTACGCATTTACTCTAATAGCTAACTCCTGATGGATGCAGACTGGTGAGGAAGAGGACAGCTGAGACCTTCCCCACCACAAATACAAGGCATCACCTCTCTAAAGTCTGCCACAGGTTGAAGGGAAAATGGATCACCAGCAAACTGCAGTACCTCCATGGGAATCCTGAAGTCTTTGAACCTTTCCGAAATGTTTTCAGTCAATTTTGTCATGAAATCTGTCAGAATGGGCATCAGCTGTGCGCCTGGAGCTGTGTCCATGAATCTGTGAAGGTGTGGGCAGTGCAACATTTTCTCAGCTTTGTCTTAAAAAGACAAAGACTCTCGACAGATTCAGCGGTGGACTCTTCCCACTCTTGCACTTCCAGGTTCAGAGTTCAAATGTCCAAAAATGTCCCACAGAAATCATCAACTGTTCATGCAACATTTGGTCCAAAACATGGTTTCCTGCTTGTGTTTACATGTCCAGAGAAAAGACGCATTCCCCGTGTGGAGTTCACAGAAAGGATCAAGGACTTTGCTGAGCCCTCGGATGTCGTTGTAGCAGATCTCCATGTTCTGCAAACAAATCATCAAGCTGCATCGAATAAGTCAGATTGAACAAGAAAGAGCCTATGTAACAGTGAATTTCTCCACTGTGAGATAAATAAAGTCTTATCTTATCTTATATTATCTTATCTAACAAACAAAACAATGCTCATAACAGTGTCCTAATTATTTTAGTTTGGCACTTAACACCGGCTGGTGGATGATGTATTGTAAAACGTGTGTATCAACGGCTGGAAGCCTGGTACCAGACCATGCAGCATCCCCATCATAGCAGGAGCGCCATCAGACCAACCAACAGACAAACTTTCTGTAATTTCATGCATCTTCAATACGTAACAATACCTTCAAAAATCATCTCACCTGTAGCGGAATAAGTCACAAAAGTTCCTCCCTAAAGGCAACTCTGTCAAAAAGCCTCATGCAGATGCAGAGCTGGACCAATCCACAGCGATCGACATCACGTCCGCTTTTTTAAGCTCCTCCATCAGCTTTGTTCAAACATCCTTTGCTAGTAATTCCACTCTCTGAGCGGTCGTTGTGTCATATAATGGGACCTTTTTGTTGGATGAAATCACACTCTCCTTAACTTTTTCATCAACATTACATCAATAATAAAAATGGAACATCAGGTAGAAGCAGTTGCAGACAGATGTGTCTCAGTTTTGTTTTTTTGTTTTTTTAAAAAAAAAACAAAGCTCCACCGTGTCTACAGGCTGCAGACTACAGACGATCTGGAGACAGCTCTGTCCCCTCTAGTTTTCAGCCTCATGCTGCAGGACCTGCAGGGGATGTACCAGCGTAAATATTCCTGTGTGCTCGCTGGTGCTTGACCATTTACAGCTCCATGAGTGAGTACCAAGATCTAGAAATGAACTCTGGAGAAGATGGGGAGCAGATGGAGCTGGACCAGTCATGGAGTGAAGTGGTTGAGCTTGAAGCTTGGCCGCAGTGTTCTGTACAGTCTGCAGGCAGCCCTCTCAACATGTCCTGTAGAGCTAAATAAAGTCAGATCATCTTAGAGCAGGTCTAGACTGGTGTCCAACTGGACTTCAGCATTCCACCAGCACCTTCCCATGACGTCCTCTACTGTTTGATTTCATGCTTGTGTTGTTCTCACTCTCATATGTAAGTCACTTTGGATAAAAGCGTCTGCTAAATGACTGTAGAATAGAATAGAATAGAATAGAATAGAATAGAATAGAATAGAATAGAATAGAACAATGCAGAGCTGAAAAACCCAGAAGATGAAAAGAACCTGAATGCAGCGCTGCAGGAACAAGCCGTGTTTTAGTTATCGTGCCCTTCCACTCTATCACACTGTGCCATTCGACTCATGTCTGCTTTTACTTTTACTGTTTGCCTCCGCTAGGAGTAATTGGGGGAGGTGTTGGTAGCAGATTTTGGGCTCTTTATTGTAGTTGTTAAATGGGTATTAAATTTAATTCCAGGTGGTCATCATAAACGTCTGAATGTTGTAAATTTGCTTTGCTGGACGTGAAAATATTCTCATCTTAAGCTGCTCCTGTTCAGTCAGAAAGCAGTCATTTGGGAGGGGGGTGCAGGGAGGGGGGATTAAAAATAAAGAGGGCACCAGATGGAGCGAAAGAGCAGGAGGACAGTGAAGTAAACATGTTTGGATGTGTGTGCATGTGCAAACAGATCAGCTGAGTGCTGTTAATGCTGCTGGCTGCCAGTTACACTGTTAATATGTCATGATAAAGTGAACAGAGGAGTTTGGATTAAAAGTTCTAGTTTAAGTTTAACCCTTAAATCTCCAGTAGATCGCCGGTGCCTCCGACTGCTCCCGCTTATCATTGTCAGTGTCTCAAAAACGGTAGCATGTAAGTCTGCAGGGTAAATTGTGATGGATAGTTTAGTTTAGTTGAAGTGAAAAGTCAGTTTAAAGACATGCGAACAAATGAAACAGCAGGCTGGCGTATAATAAAACATCTACAAATAAAATGGGTGGAGGTGCAGGGTGGATGTACTGTAAAAAAGAAAGCATGATAAATATGACACAGTCTCTTGTTTCTAATAAAGGCCTCAATTATTTTGACAGAGGATTTCATAAACTGACCCACCGACAAGCTAAAACTCACCAGCTTGCAGATCGGAGAACAGAAGGCTCTTTTTCAAAATAAAAGAATCATGCACTGACCCAATAAATTCACCACAGTGTTGATTATGCTTTTGGCCTCACAGACGAACTGCACAACCTTATTTAGCCTCAGTTAATCAACATTGAGTGTGTGGAAACTGAATAACTACGACCGTCCGACGACACATGGCATGTAGGTCTTGGACAGCACATCTGGGAGAGCTAGTCTGAGTTCCTCCCACAGCTCCACAATGCTGGATAACCCGTATGTTGGGATGATTGTTTCCTTGTTCATCCCAAAAATGTTCACACAAGGTGTTCTCTGTGCATCCTTGCTTTGCGTCGATATCTCTTTCTTGTGACCGCAGCCATTTGGGCAATAACACACACATCCTTCTGAAATGTGTTAATATAGATCCAGGTTATAACAACAACATTAGTCTCAGGTTTGATCACAATGCAGCTTCCCAATTCATAAATTTACATGTTCTCCTCCAAACAAACGCAAAATAGCATGTCGATGGCCTGTATTGCATATTCATTGCTGCAGATGTACTAAAGGGATCCAGACTCGGTACGTTGCACCTCTGAAAGAAGCTACACACCCTGTGCTTTGTTAGTAAATCAGTTTGTACGTTATTTTGCACATGCAAACCTTTAGTAGAGCCAGCCATAGCTTTCCGTTTTAAGGGTTAAATAAAATAAGCAAAGAACAACATCAAGAAAAAGAGGAGATCTAGTCCCTTAATGCATCTTTATCTCCTCCTTGTAGGCTATTTGCAGAGGTGTGTGTGCAGATGTGTTCACCACACCACAAATTTGAAATAATTCTGTGTGTCTGAAACTGCTGGTGAATGTAATTATGAGTGTGTGTGCAGAGCCCACGTTGTGCAGAAATGAGTGTGTCCTCATGTGCAGACTAGTGACATTTTCAGAGAGATGGAAATGGCTTTGTGTGTGGGAGCATTAGCCACCCCCGGCGGCAAAAAGCAGATATATGATGGATTCTTCACGGCCAACATGGACCACAGCAGTATTTGTGACTGGCGGTCAGTGAGGGTACTCAGATCAAAAAGCCCCAGCTAATTGAACACCCCCCCGAAACCCCCCACCCCCCCGAAATAGAAAAAAAAAAAAAAACCTCATGCTCAACTTCTTGTAATAACTATTCTCTTCTTTCCCTGTATTTTTATACGAAGCTGCCTTTGGTCTGGTGTGACACGACTCTGCTGTAACTTAATGCAGCATCAGCATTCAGCTTAGAAAGGTATAAAACGGTCCAGCCGTCCACCGTCAGCCCCACGGATGAACACATGGACAAACATAAATGTAGGTGGATGTGGAAACTCAAAACATCAACCTGTTGCGAGTTTTCAGGTCTAGTTTGTTGCATTTCTACTGAAAACCTTAGACAATGAGGCGACGAGGCAAACCAGGAGTTTCGCAGCATAAAAGCACCCCCACAGGAGAGAAAACCTAAAATCAATGATGTCGTAGTATTTAGTGTTTTCACAATGCAGCCTCACAGCAACATGAACTTGCATCTTCTGTGCAAATTATACAAAAAGCTGAAGGTTCCTCGTGTATAAATGTTTAGAAACACTTAGAAAGGGGGGGGGGGAGTTATAACATCTTCTTTCACACTACAGAACCAAGTTAGACCCCAACCTGTAGTCTAAACTGTACCGTGTTGCAAGATTTGTTTGAGGTTTTGCAAAACAATCTCAATCCATCACATTTTAATCACATAATATTTTCCCCAGAATGCAACATAAATGCTGTAAATAAAGCTCAATTAATGTCTGGAATAATGCATTTAATAGTATGTAGAAAACCGAAAAGGAGCATCCGTGGACAAAACTGAACAGACCTAAAGTTAAGTACTTTAACTAACAGCTTCACCTGTTCTCTCAGTGAAACTTTTAACTTCTGACATGTTTTCATCCAAACTCTTCGTTAATAAGCATCTGATGAAGAGTCAAGGTGGAACCAGTCTGTGGAAACTGTGGATCGGCTGAAGGTTTGCGTGCACTAAAACATGTGCAAACTCACTGCACACATGCAGAAAAAGCCTCTTCCATGTCCCTCCTCGTGTTCTACATCAGTGGAAAGTTACGCTTCCTGAGATGTGGATGCATATCTTTCCAGCGTCATCATCCCTGTAAACTTACTTTTGACCAGTAACAAACAGCATGTATTTGTGAGTCCACACTGTCCTCCAGTAGCAGAAACTCTCCTGTCACATCAGCAGGAAATGATTTTATCTTTTATCCATAAAACCTGTTTTATGTGGGAACGGAAGCAGGAGATGCTGAACATTTCCACGGTGTGATACGACGCTGAAAGTCACCTTGTGAGCTGCGTTCTGCACAGCGAGGTCAGCTTTCTGGAGAACCTCTCTGCAACACTCTGCAGTTGAGCTGCTACTTGGCAGCAGCGTGCGAGTTGTTTTAGAGGGACTGCAGGGGGAAGTCGCTCACATGGAGTTGTTTGGAGAGCACTGGGATGGAGTCGGAGCTGTCTGTGGAAGGAATGAGGCTTTTCTCTTATCATGTAACAACGGTTCTGTTTATAGTTTTTATTTGAGCTTTGACAGCCATGGCCATCCAGCTTTGTTCATTTCTGCTGACTTGGACGGGGGAAATGATGTAAATTTACTTCTATAACTGGCCTGCAGTCGTGGTGTAGGCAGGACTAAAGCACCTTTGATCCTGCGCCTCCACCGTACAATGTTTTCAGTGCTTCTACTTGATTATTGTTTCCACACATTAAAATTTTGCCTGTCAGGGCTTCTGGAAGGTTATTACAGAGCATTTGTTGCAGGTTAGTTTGTTTCAGCGTTTCTCAGTAACATGCTGCGACCTTGACAATGATGAAAAATTTATTCTAACTTATTTTTAAAAGTACTTTAATGAGAGTAAAGCTGTAAAAGCACTCAGATCCCTTCTTGTAATCAGTGAAGTAGTTTTAAATAAAAAATCAGTCCAATCAGTGATTATCAAGGACATAACAGCCACCCACTCTGATCGGAGGAAAAACCTTGATTCACCTTTTTGTTTCTGGAAAGATACACTCTTGGTCCTCACACAACTGGACTTTTCAGAGTGTGTGTGGTGCGAAGTTCATCATGATGTGGATCCTGTTCCCCTCAGAGACAACATCATCAGCAGCCTTTGGTTCTTATGGCCACTTGGGAAAACTCCAGTTATGCTTTTAGATGTCTACTTTCTGTCCTCCACCACTTTAACGTCCAGTTAACCAGCCAATCACAAGGCAGCATGTAGTCACGTGGACATGATGAAGACATGGTAGAAACGGAGCATCAGAATGAGGAAGAAGAGGAGATTTAAGTGACTTTGAATGTGGGACGATGTTGGTCAGATTATTTCAGATGATGATGATGTCAGAGGAGAATGGTAGTGATGGGACCAGTAACACCGACGCCTCGGTAAATCTGTGGCACTCGCAGAGTAAAACCCGAGTCGGAGTGCTTTTCACTTTAAGAAAATGTCGCTTGTCACCGACACGCCAAATTTTTTGGAAGCACGTCTGTCAACGACATGAATCTCTACCAAAAGACTCTGCTGTCCGAGCCGATGCAACATGGAGCAGGAAAGGAAACATGTCCGCCGTGTGGGACCATTTACGGTGTGTTCAGACCAAACGCAAGAGCGGCAAGATTCCATGTAAAGTCTATGTGGAGGCGCGGCAAGGGAGCTTTCTCGGGTCGCGTTTTGTGCATCGGTGTTCCACGCGAAACACGTGTCAAAAGCCACAGATGGAAAATCTCTGGCTCGACGCGTCCAAAGTTTAACAGCAAATAATGCATTTCTTTTTATTATTTACTCAATTCAATGTGTTTCATCCTGCTTGATCAATAAGATGTCAAATCCATATCAAAGTTATAGATTATAATTATATGTATTTTTCTGAAGGTTAAATGTTGCATATGTGAAACAGAGCTATCATATATAAATAAAAGCATGTCCTGAATGTTCAGGCATTATGAGCAAGGCATGAGGTCACAGAGATGGAAGATGGAAAGTTCCAGAAGGATGATGCACCATATCACAAAGAGGTGGAACGGGAGATTCTCATGGTGATGAGGTGGAACGGGAGATTCTCATGGTGATGAGGTGGAACGGGAGATTCTCATCATGATGAGGTGGAACGGGAGATTCTCATGGTGATGAGGTGGAACGGGAGATTCTCATGGTGATGAGGTGGAACGGGAGATTCTCATGGTGATGAGGTGGAACGGGAGATTCTCATGGTGATGAGGTGGAACGAGAGATTCTCATGGTGATGAGGTGGAACGGGAGATTCTCATGGTGATGAGGTGGAACGGGAGATTCTCATGGTGATGAGGTGGAACGGGAGATTCTCATGGTGATGAGGTGGAACGGGAGATTCTCATCATGATGAGGTGGAACGGGAGATTCTCATGGTGATGAGGTGGAACGGGAGATTCTCATCATGATGAGGTGGAACGGGAGATTCTCATGGTGATGAGGTGGAACGGGAGATTCTCAACATGATGACGTGGAACGGGAGATTCTCATGGTGATGAGGTGGAACGGGAGATTCTCATGGTGATGAGGTGGAACGGGAGATTCTCATGATGATGAGGTGGAAAGGGAGATTCTCATCATGATGAGGTGGAACGGGAGATTCTCATGGTGATGAGGTGGAACGGGAGATTCTCATGGTAATGAGGTGGAACGGGAGATTCTCATGGTGATGAGGTGGAACGGGAGATTCTCATGGTGATGAGGTGGAACGGGAGATTATCATGGTGATGAGGTGGAACGGGAGATTCTCATGGTGATGAGGTGGAACGGGAGATTCTCATGGTGATGAGGTGGAACGGGAGATTCTCATCATGATGAGGTGGAACGGGAGATTCTCATGGTGATGAGGTGGAACGGGAGATTCTCATCATGATGAGGTGGAACGGGAGATTCTCATGGTGATGAGGTGGAACGGGAGATTCTCATCATGATGAGGTGGAACGGGAGATTCTCATGGTGATGAGGTGGAACGGGAGATTCTCATCATGATGAGGTGGAACGGGAGATTCTCATGGTGATGAGGTGGAACGGGAGATTCTCAACATGATGAGGTGGAACGGGAGATTCTCATGGTGATGAGGTGGAACGGGAGATTCTCATGGTGATGAGGTGGAACGGGAGATTCTCATCATGATGAGGTGGAACGGGAGATTCTCAACATGATGAGGTGGAACGGGAGATTCTCATGGTGATGAGGTGGAACGGGAGATTCTCATGGTGATGAGGTGGAACGGGAGATTCTCATGGTGATGAGGTGGAACGGGAGATTCTCATGGTGATGAGGTGGAACAGGAGATTCTCATGGTGATGAGGTGGAATGGGAGATTCTCATCATGATGAGGTGGAACGGGAGATTCTCATGGTGATGAGGTGGAACGGGAGATTCTCATGGTGATGAGGTGGAACGGGAGATTCTCATGGTGATGAGGTGGAACGGGAGATTCTCATCATGATGAGGTGGAACGGGAGATTCTCATGGTGATGAGGTGGAACGGGAGATTCTCAACATGATGAGGTGGAACGGGAGATTCTCATGGTGATGAGGTGGAACGGGAGATTCTCATCATGATGAGGTGGAACGGGAGATTCTCATGGTGATGAGGTGGAACGGGAGATTCTCAACATGATGAGGTGGAACGGGAGATTCTCATGGTGATGAGGTGGAACGGGAGATTCTCATGGTGATGAGGTGGAACGGGAGATTCTCATCATGATGAGGTGGAACGGGAGATTCTCATGGTGATGAGGTGGAACGGGAGATTCTCAACATGATGAGGTGGAACGGGAGATTCTCATGGTGATGAGGTGGAACGGGAGATTCTCATGGTGATGAGGTGGAACGGGAGATTCTCATGGTGATGAGGTGGAACGGGAGATTCTCATGGTGATGAGGTGGAACGGGAGATTCTCATGGTGATGAGGTGGAACGGGAGATTCTCATCATGATGAGGTGGAACGGGAGATTCTCATGGTGATGAGGTGGAACGGGAGATTCTCATCATGATGAGGTGGAACGGGAGATTCTCATGGTGATGAGGTGGAACAGGAGATTCTCATGGTGATGAGGTGGAACGGGAGATTCTCATGGTGATGAGGTGGAACGGGAGATTCTCATCATGATGAGGTGGAACGGGAGATTCTCATGGTGATGAGGTGGAACGGGAGATTCTCATGGTGATGAGGTGGAACGGGAGATTCTCATGGTGATGAGGTGGAACGGGAGATTCTCATCATGATGAGGTGGAACGGGAGATTCTCATGGTGATGAGGTGGAACGGGAGATTCTCAACATGATGAGGTGGAACGGGAGATTCTCATGGTGATGAGGTGGAACGGGAGATTCTCATCATGATGAGGTGGAACGGGAGATTCTCATGGTGATGAGGTGGAACGGGAGATTCTCAACATGATGAGGTGGAACGGGAGATTCTCATGGTGATGAGGTGGAACGGGAGATTCTCATGGTGATGAGGTGGAACGGGAGATTCTCATGGTGATGAGGTGGAACGGGAGATTCTCATCATGATGAGGTGGAACGGGAGATTCTCAACATGATGAGGTGGAACGGGAGATTCTCATGGTGATGAGGTGGAACGGGAGATTCTCATCATGATGAGGTGGAACGGGAGATTCTCATCATGATGAGGTGGAACGGGAGATTCTCATGGTGATGAGGTGGAACGGGAGATTCTCATCATGATGAGATGGAACGGGAGATTCTCATGGTGATGAGGTGGAACGGGAGATTCTCATGGTGATGAGGTGGAACGGGAGATTCTCATCATGATGAGGTGGAACAGGAGATTCTCATGGTGATGAGGTGGAACGGGAGATTCTCATGGTGATGAGGTGGAACGGGAGATTCTCATGGTGATGAGGTGGAACGGGAGATTCTCATCATGATGAGGTGGAACGGGAGATTCTCATGGTGATGAGGTGGAACGGGAGATTCTCATGGTGATGAGGTGGAACGGGAGATTCTCATCATGATGAGGTGGAACGGGAGATTCTCATCATGATGAGGTGGAACGGGAGATTCTCGTGGTGATGAGGTGGAACGGGAGATTCTCATGGTGATGAGGTGGAACGGGAGATTCTCATGGTGATGAGGTGGAACGGGAGATTCTCATGGTGATGAGGTGGAACGGGAGATTCTCATCATGATATGCAGTAACTGTGTAATGCTTCATGTCAACATGGAGCAAATTCTCTGAGGAATATTTCCAAATTGTTTAGTTAATCCCACAGGGTACTAGAACGTGTATATTCTGCCACCAAGAAACAAATAGATCTTTTTCCAGAGGTGAACTAAAGTCATGCACCTTTACATCACCATGTTTCCAACCTTTCTACTCTGTTAGTTATCAAGCCAGGGGGGAATTTTCTACATCTCAATCAGGACAAGAATTGTTGGTCTTAACTACAGGCTCTATTAAACACATCAGAAGAAGCTGAATACCTTCAAGTATTTTCTCACTCAGATCTCATTTTAAAACTTCAAATTGAAATATGTGCCAAAGAATTCAATTCATCATCTGAATAACATTCCCAAAGTGTGAATTTCTCTGAGAACCATCACTCATATGCCACTGCACCTTATTACCTGCAGGACCGACGACAGTAATGTTTTGCTATCTGGTTTTTCTCAGAGAAAATCTCAATCACAGCTGCTGAAGAAGATCCAGGAGCAAAGGCTCACATTCCACCAGTGTACCATCGGCTACCTGTCAGCATCAGAATGATTATTAACTTTATAAGCCAATAAAGCAGCATATTTATCAAGTCTGATATATGAACTTTCTACCACCCCTCAGGCCTTCTGGTGATGTCTTCAACTAAGAATAGTGATGTGTCCTGCTGCTATTACAGCATCTGTCCACAGCACAGCTCTTCAGAAGACCAGAGAGTAGTCTGACATTTAATCCTTTTATATGTTGTGTGTGTGTGTGTGTGTGTGTGTGTGTGTGTGTATGTGTGTGTGTGTGTGTGTGTGTGTGTGTGTGTATGTGTGTGTGTGTGTGTGTGTGTGTGTGTGTGTGAATCACTATATGCAGCTAAGTCAGCATGAAAACTCAGATCAGCAACAGTAAGACCAGCTACATGAAGACTGTGACCGTTTAACATCGACAGTCCCTCTGCATGACTCTACGACAGTTCTTCACTGGGTTTCTGGCATGCGCTGATGACGGTTATATACAGTAGGACATAAGTACTGAACACATCACCATTTTTCTCTGTAAATACATTTATTGACATAAAATTTTCACCAGTTGTTGGTAACAACCAGCATGCAAATAAACCTTAGACATCCATAAATGTGAGTTTTGCTGTTTGTTCTTTTCTTGTATGCTTCTTTACACCATCTTCCACACATTTAATGTTTCATGTAAAGCATTTAGAATAGTCTTGTATATAAAAGGTGATGGACAAATAAAAGTACTTTGCCTTATATAATGAATTGGAATGACAGGAAGAAGTGTTGAAATGTAGTTTTTACTTTGTACACAAGCCTTTGTTGGTAAAAACGCCTCCTGAATGGAGAAACTCGTCGCATTCGCTGCTCAGGTGTGATTTTGGTTCATTTTCTCACATGAACTTGTTTGCATAGATTTTTCTGTTGGATTCATGTCAGGAGATTATCTGGCTGTTCTACATCATGTTCTTTCCTTGGCTGTATGGGTCATTATGTTGCTGAAAGGCCCACCCTCATTTCATCTTCATCGTGTTGGTAGATGGCAGCAGATTTTTATCAGGAATGCCACCATACATTTTCCCTTCACCTTTCCTTCAGTTACATGTTTTCCCGTGCTGAATGCTGAAAAAAGGCTTCACACCGCGATGTTTCCACCTGTAAGCTTCATCTGCTGCTTGGGGGTGATGTGTACGGTGTGTATTGTGATGTCATTCTGGGGCTGGATGACTCAACTGTGAAAGTCTGAATCTGAAAATAAGCACAAGCAAATGAACACAATTCAGTTTTAATTGTTTGATTATGTAAAACAAGATAAATCAGTCTCTGCTGTACGTCAGTATGTACGTGAAGATGGACATCACGGTTCGGCCACATCGGTACTGATGCAAAGGAAACTATTCTACGATATCAAAGCTTCACCTTAAAGTTCTTTAGTTTCCCCTCTTTTCGCTTCCTGCCACTGTTATTGCATGAGGCCACCTCCCAGCTGCACTCCCAAATGCAAACACACTCACGTATGTCCCTGGGTGTCAAAAGGTATGATGGATTACAACAATCAAACAATATTTCATGAGTCCCAGCCGGCTGCGAGGAGACAGCCATTTAAATTTGTAGGAGAGAGCAGCTTTGGCTGCACAGTTTCGTCCTCTCTGTCTTTCCATTTTCCCTCTGAGGAGTAACTCTTTGCTACCAAGCTGCTGGGAAATGAAGGAACACCACGTCGTACTGATTGATATCCTCCAGGTTAGAAGTTTAAAGTCTGTCATCCCGAAAGTGACAATAAAAGGAAAAGCACAATCTTTAAACATGCCTCCAGGTGCAGATCCAGATGTTCTTTCAGTTCAGTCAGTCAGTCAGTTCAGCGTCTCAGCAACACGCCGAATGTTGTTTTTAATGAATAATTTCATTCCGTCTCACATCTCTGTTCTTCCTGTTCCAACAAAAAAAGCCCACATGGATTCTAAACAATGAAAACTAAAGCCACCTGACCACACCGGAACGAGTCGCATGGTGCTACAGAGTTACTGGAGTTTTCTCTCTGATGCATCCGTTTCAGGCAAACCGCTGAACTCCTGTCCTCATACAGGCAGCTGAAGGACAGGCTTCAGCCGACCACCTGCATCCAGCCATCAGTGGCGTTTCATAAAGCCAGAATACAAAGCAGTTAGCTGGAGATGAAAGGTAATTGATTTGTGGTGCCAAATGTTCTGTAAAACAAGCCTGCTTTGTGCTGACAGGCTAATGATGAGTCACTCTGGCTGTGTGTGTGTGTGTGTGTGTGTGTGTGTGTGTGTGTGTGTGTGTGTGTGTGTGTGTGTGTGTTTAAAAGCTGGATGCAGTAAATTAGTCAGCGTTCTGGTATAATTCAGCGTGCTGAGTGAATGTTTGGAGCCGTTATGGAGGGAGTTGTCTCCTGCGTTGGAGTCATTCTCCTCCCACCAATCCAAACCCTGAAGACTCAGGTTGAAGCCTGATTCACAGAGAAGAGGCCATAATGAATCCTGGTTCCTACATCCGCCTGGATCCTGCCTGTGTTCTGGGCCCTGAATTCTTGTTCCATGTTTGTATGACAACAACATGACGCAGGAGATCTTTTCTAAATGTCAGGAGTCCTGTATTAGACATGACTAATATGGTGGCAGAGGTGCCTTGCTTCATGTCACAGAGCAGTCAGGACTTGAACTATGCAGTCACCATATCTGAAGTGTTTCTGCATACAGAGAGACCGACATCTCCAGCAGCTGGTGTTTGTTGTGCAGACAGAACATTGTATGAGCTGCAGGTCATGTTCTGTTCATTTCCTCGGTGTCTCTCCAAACAGACACTGAGTGCAGAGAGCTGGTTCTGCGCCAGACTACCTGCTAAAAGCCCATGCTGGGCCAGGTGTCAGAACAGCAGGAAGGAAGCAAAATGAAAACAGGAATCCTGCTTTTTCTCTCCAACACAATCTGTTTCCAGTCAGAAACATTTCTGTCCTTACACTCATTCACCTCCCTGAGCTGCTGCAAAGCTCTGGAAATGTCTTCTGAGCTTCAGCTATCAGCTGTATTTTACCAACAAGCTGTTAGCTGGCTGGGCTGCAGGAGGAATTCTCTTTGTCTGATTATGGAAGGTTTTCTTTGTTGTTGTTGTTGTTTATCCTGTGATGACTCCAAATTATACATAAATATCCAGAATAATAACCAGGAAGAGAGCAAGCACGAAGATGAAACTCCATCAGTACAAAAGCAGAAAAAAGTCGCTGCCTTTTGGACTTTCCCCCTTCCTCCGGACGTTGTGTTTGCTGCAGGATTCTGGCTCCTCCAAGGCTTTTGGTTCAGTTCAACACTCTGATGTTCACAAAGAATGATCCGTTTGTCAGAATGAATCGTCAACATTTCCTCTCATTAATCTTCTTTATTCTGTGTGAATATAAAAATACATGTCACACCTGCAGTATCATGGTTTTCATGGGATTCAGCCTCAGACAGGATTTTCCAGCGATGTGCTGGTTATGGTGGTTGGTACCGCCGCCTCCCAGTGCTCTCTCTGGGCTTCCCTGTTTGTCCTGCTGGGCAGAAACGTGCAGGTTAAATGGATCCAGATTAACTGGGGAGTGAGTGAATGTGCATCGTTGTTCATCCCACATGTCTGTTTGCTTAATGATCTTCAGTTATTTTTTATTTTGGTGGATTAAAGACTTGACATGTTATTTCTGTTTTCTCTCACAGACAAGAGTATGGTGTCTCCACTCCTGCTCTCCTCAGCATCCTCTCTCAGAGACCACGCAGCTTTCTTCCAGTCGGAAACTATGCGCCCGGCGAACGACCCAAAAGAGCGCGACCCCTCCCACGTGCGGATGCTGAATGATGTACTCCGTGACCTCGAGAAGAGCTTCATCATCCCACAGACACCGCCT